>NC_135385.1:12699443-13008056 GCF_049243985.1 Paroedura picta | reverse complement strand
AACACAGATGAGGTCTTTGTGATGTCATGTCAGTAAGCATCCAGTGTCTCTGGCCCTTTTCTGACTCCTAGACTGTTTAAGGATCGCTTCAAAAGACAGTAAGAGGTTTTTTTCTCAATTAAACACAGATGAGGTCTTTGTGATGTCATGTCAGTAGGCATCCTGAGTCCCTGGCCCTTTTCTGACTCCTAGACTGTTTAAGGATCGCTTCAAAAGACAGTAGGAGGTTTTTTTTCTCAATTAAACACAGATGAGGTCTTTGTGATGTCATGTCAGTAGGCATCCAGTGTCTCTGGCCCTTTTCTGACTCCTAGACTGTTTAAGGATCGCTTCAAAAGACAGTAAGAGGTTTTTTTTCTCAATTAAACACAGATGAGGTCTTTGTGATGTCATGTCAGTAAGCATCCAGTGTCTCTGGCCCTTTTCTGACTCCTAGAGTGTTTAAGGATCGCTTCAAAAGACAGTAAGAGGTTTTTTTTCTCAATTAAACACAGATGAGGTCTTTGTGATGTCATGTCAGTAGTCCTCCAGTGTCTCTCGCCCTTTTCTGTCTCCTAGACTGTTTAAGGATCGCTTCAAAAGACATTAAGAGGTTTTTTTCTTCTCAATTAAACACAGGTGAGGTCTTTGTGATGTCAGGTCAGTAGGTATCCAGTGTCTCTGGCCCTTTTCTGACTTTTAGTCTGTTTAAAGATCGCCCCAAAAGGCAGTAAGAGGGTTTTTTTTCTCAATTAAACACAGATGAGGTCTTTGTGATGTCATGTCAATAGGCCTCCAGTGTCTCTGGCCCTTTTCTGACTCCTAGACTGTTTAAGGATCGCTTCAAAAGACATTAAGAGGTTTTTTTCTTCTCAATTAAACACAGGTGAGGTCTTTGTGATGTCAGGTCAGTAGGTATCCAGTGTCTCTGGCCCTTTTCTGACTTTTAGTCTGTTTAAAGATCGCCCCAAAAGTCAGTAAGAGGTTTTTTTTTCTCAATTAAACACAGATGAGGTCTTTGTGATGTCATGTCAGTAGGCCTCCTGTCCCTGGCCCTTTTCTGACTCCTAGACTGTTTAAGGATCGCTTCAAAAGACAGTAAGAGGTTTTTTTTTCTCAATTAAACACAGATGAGGTCTTTGTGATGTCATGTCAGTAGGCCTCCAGTGTCTCTGGCCCTTTTCTGACTCCTAGACTGTTTAAGGATCGCTTCAAAAGACATTAAGAGGTTTTTTTCTTCTCAATTAAACACAGGTGAGGTCTTTGTGATGTCAGGTCAGTAGGTATCCAGTGTCTCTGGCCCTTTTCTGACTTTTAGTCTGTTTAAAGATCGCCCCAAAAGTCAGTAAGAGGTTTTTTTTTCTCAATTAAACACAGATGAGGTCTTTGTGATGTCATGTCAGTAGGCCTCCTGTCCCTGGCCCTTTTCTGACTCCTAGACTGTTTAAGGATCGCTTCAAAAGACAGTAAGAGGTTTTTTTTTCTCAATTAAACACAGATGAGGTCTTTGTGATGTCATGTCAATAGGCCTCCAGTGTCTCTGGCCCTTTTCTGACTCCTAGACTGTTTAAGGATCGCTTCAAAAGACATTAAGAGGTTTTTTTCTTCTCAATTAAACACAGGTGAGGTCTTTGTGATGTCAGGTCAGTAGGTATCCAGTGTCTCTGGCCCTTTTCTGACTTTTAGTCTGTTTAAAGATCGCCCCAAAAGTCAGTAAGAGGTTTTTTTTTCTCAATTAAACACAGATGAGGTCTTTGTGATGTCATGTCAGTAGGCCTCCTGTCCCTGGCCCTTTTCTGACTCCTAGACTGTTTAAGGATCGCTTCAAAAGACAGTAAGAGGTTTTTTTTTCTCAATTAAACACAGATGAGGTCTTTGTGATGTCATGTCAGTAGGCCTCCAGTGTCTCTGGCCCTTTTCTGACTCCTAGACTGTTTAAGGATGGCTTCAAAAGACAGTAGGAGGTTTTTTTTCTCAATTAAACACAGATGAGGTCTTTGTGATGTCATGTCAGTAGGCATCCAGTGTCTCTGGCCCTTTTCTGACTCCTAGACTGTTTAAGGATCGCTTCAAAAGACAGTAAGAGGTTTTTTTTCTCAATTAAACACAAATGAGGTCTTTGTGATGTCATGTCAGTAGGCATCCTGTGTCTCTGGCCCTTTTCTGACTCCTAGACTGTTTAAGGATCGCTTCAAAAGACAGTAGGAGGTTTTTTTTCTCAATTAAACACAGATGAGGTCTTTGTGATGTCAGGTCAGTAGGCATCCAGTGTCTCTGGCCCTTTTCTGCCTCCTAGACTGTTTAAGGATCGCTTCAAAAGACAGTAAGAGGTTTTTTTTCTCAATTAAACACAAATGAGGTCTTTGTGATGTCATGTCAGTAGGCCTCCAGTGTCTCTGGCCCTTTTCTGACTCCTAGACTGTTTAAGGATGGCTTCAAAAGACAGTAGGAGGTTTTTTTCCTCAATTAAACAAAGATGAGGTCTTTGTGATGTCATGTCAGTAGGCATCCAGTGTCTCTGGCCCTTTTCTGACTCCTAGACTGTTTAAGGATAGCTTCAAAAGACAGTAAGAGGTTTTTTTTCTCAATTATACACAAATGAGGTCTTTGTGATGTCATGTCAGTAGGCATCCTGTGTCTCTGGCCCTTTTCTGACTCCTAGACTGTTTAAGGATCGCTTCAAAAGACATTAAGAGTTTTTTTCCTCAATTAAACACAGGTGAGGTCTTTGTGATGTCAGGTCAGTAGGTATCCAGTGTCTCTGGCCCTTTTCTGACTTTTAGTCTGTTTAAAGATAGCCCCAAAAGGCAGTAAGAGGTTTTTTTTTCTCAATTAAACACAGATGAGGTCTTTCTGATGTCATGTCAGTAGGCATCCAGTGTCTCTGGCCCTTTTCTGACTCCTAGACTGTTTAAGGATCGCTTCAAAAGACAGTAAGAGGTTTTTTTTCCTCAATTAAACACAGATGAGGTCTTTGTGATGTCATGTCAGTAGGCATCCTGTGTCTCTGGCCCTTTTCTGTCTCCTAGACTGTTTAAGGATCGCTTCAAAAGACAGTAAGAGGTTTTTTTTCTCAATTAAACACAGATGAGGTCTTTATGATGTCATGTCAGTAGGCCTCCAGTGTCTCTGGCCCTTTTCTGACTCCTAGACTGTTTAAGGATCGCTTCAAAAGACAGGAAGAGGTTTTTTTTCTGAATTAAACACAGATGAGGTCTTTGTGATGTCATGTAAGTAGGCCTCCAGTGTCTCTGGACCTTTTCTGACTCCTAGACTGTTTAAGGATTGCTTCAAAAGACATTAAGAGGTTTTTTTCTTCTCAATTAAACACAGGTGAGGTCTTTGTGATGTCAGGTCAGTAGGTATCCAGTGTCTCTGGCCCTTTTCTGACTTTTTGTCTGTTTAAAGATCGCCCCAAAAGGCAGTAAGAGGTTTTTGTTTCTCAATTAAACACAGATGAGGTCTTTGTGATGTCATGTCAGTAGGCCTCCAGTGTCTCTGGCCCTTTTCTGACTCCTAGACTGTTTAAGGATGGCTTCAAAAGACAGTAGGAGGTTTTTTTTCTCAATTAAACACAGATGAGGTCTTTGTGATGTCAGGTCAGTAGGCATCCAGTGTCTCTGGCCCTTTTCTGCCTCCTAGACTGTTTAAGGATCGCTTCAAAAGACAGTAAGAGGTTTTTTTTCTCAATTAAACACAAATGAGGTCTTTGTGATGTCATGTCAGTAGGCCTCCAGTGTCTCTGGCCCTTTTCTGACTCCTAGACTGTTTAAGGATGGCTTCAAAAGACAGTAGGAGGTTTTTTTTCTCAATTAAACACAGATGAGGTCTTTGTGATGTCATGTCAGTAGGCATCCAGTGTCTCTGGCCCTTTTCTGACTCCTAGACTGTTTAAGGATCGCTTCAAAAGACAGTAAGAGGTTTTTTTTCTCAATTAAACACAAATGAGGTCTTTGTGATGTCATGTCAGTAGGCATCCTGTGTCTCTGGCCCTTTTCTGACTCCTAGACTGTTTAAGGATCGCTCCAAAAGACAGTAAGAGGTTTTTTTTTTCTCAATTAAACACAGATGAGGTCTTTGTGATGTCATGTCAGTAGGCATCCAGTGTCTCTGGCCCTTTTCTGACTCCTAGACTGTTTAAGGATCGCTTCAAAAGACAGTAGGAGGTTTTTTTTCTCAATTAAACACAGATGAGGTCTTTGTGATGTCATGGCAGTAGGCATCCAGTGTCTCTGGCCCTTTTCTGACTCCTAGACTGTTTAAGGATCGCTTCAAAAGACAGTAAGAGGTTTTTTTTCTCAATTAAACACAGATGAGGTCTTTGTGATGTCATGTCAGTAGGCCTCCAGTGTCTCTGGCCCTTTTCTGACTCCTAGACTGTTTAAGGATGGCTTCAAAAGACAGTAGGAGGATTTTTTTTCTCAATTAAACACAGATGAGGTCTTTGTGATGTCATGTCAGTAGGCATCCAGTGTCTCTGGCCCTTTTCTGACTCCTAGACTGTTTAAGGATCGCTTCAAAAGACAGTAAGAGGTTTTTTTTCTCAATTAAACACAGATGAGGTCTTTGTGATGTCATGTCAGTAAGCATCCAGTGTCTCTGGCCCTTTTCTGACTCCTAGACTGTTTAAGGATCGCTTCAAAAGACAGTAAGAGGTTTTTTTCTCAATTAAACACAGATGAGGTCTTTGTGATGTCATGTCAGTAGGCATCCTGAGTCCCTGGCCCTTTTCTGACTCCTAGACTGTTTAAGGATCGCTTCAAAAGACAGTAGGAGGTTTTTTTTCTCAATTAAACACAGATGAGGTCTTTGTGATGTCATGTCAGTAGGCATCCAGTGTCTCTGGCCCTTTTCTGACTCCTAGACTGTTTAAGGATCGCTTCAAAAGACAGTAAGAGGTTTTTTTTCTCAATTAAACACAGATGAGGTCTTTGTGATGTCATGTCAGTAAGCATCCAGTGTCTCTGGCCCTTTTCTGACTCCTAGAGTGTTTAAGGATCGCTTCAAAAGACAGTAAGAGGTTTTTTTTCTCAATTAAACACAGATGAGGTCTTTGTGATGTCATGTCAGTAGTCCTCCAGTGTCTCTCGCCCTTTTCTGTCTCCTAGACTGTTTAAGGATCGCTTCAAAAGACATTAAGAGGTTTTTTTCTTCTCAATTAAACACAGGTGAGGTCTTTGTGATGTCAGGTCAGTAGGTATCCAGTGTCTCTGGCCCTTTTCTGACTTTTAGTCTGTTTAAAGATCGCCCCAAAAGGCAGTAAGAGGGTTTTTTTTCTCAATTAAACACAGATGAGGTCTTTGTGATGTCATGTCAATAGGCCTCCAGTGTCTCTGGCCCTTTTCTGACTCCTAGACTGTTTAAGGATCGCTTCAAAAGACATTAAGAGGTTTTTTTCTTCTCAATTAAACACAGGTGAGGTCTTTGTGATGTCAGGTCAGTAGGTATCCAGTGTCTCTGGCCCTTTTCTGACTTTTAGTCTGTTTAAAGATCGCCCCAAAAGTCAGTAAGAGGTTTTTTTTTCTCAATTAAACACAGATGAGGTCTTTGTGATGTCATGTCAGTAGGCCTCCTGTCCCTGGCCCTTTTCTGACTCCTAGACTGTTTAAGGATCGCTTCAAAAGACAGTAAGAGGTTTTTTTTTCTCAATTAAACACAGATGAGGTCTTTGTGATGTCATGTCAGTAGGCCTCCAGTGTCTCTGGCCCTTTTCTGACTCCTAGACTGTTTAAGGATCGCTTCAAAAGACATTAAGAGGTTTTTTTCTTCTCAATTAAACACAGGTGAGGTCTTTGTGATGTCAGGTCAGTAGGTATCCAGTGTCTCTGGCCCTTTTCTGACTTTTAGTCTGTTTAAAGATCGCCCCAAAAGTCAGTAAGAGGTTTTTTTTTCTCAATTAAACACAGATGAGGTCTTTGTGATGTCATGTCAGTAGGCCTCCTGTCCCTGGCCCTTTTCTGACTCCTAGACTGTTTAAGGATCGCTTCAAAAGACAGTAAGAGGTTTTTTTTTCTCAATTAAACACAGATGAGGTCTTTGTGATGTCATGTCAATAGGCCTCCAGTGTCTCTGGCCCTTTTCTGACTCCTAGACTGTTTAAGGATCGCTTCAAAAGACATTAAGAGGTTTTTTTCTTCTCAATTAAACACAGGTGAGGTCTTTGTGATGTCAGGTCAGTAGGTATCCAGTGTCTCTGGCCCTTTTCTGACTTTTAGTCTGTTTAAAGATCGCCCCAAAAGTCAGTAAGAGGTTTTTTTTTCTCAATTAAACACAGATGAGGTCTTTGTGATGTCATGTCAGTAGGCCTCCTGTCCCTGGCCCTTTTCTGACTCCTAGACTGTTTAAGGATCGCTTCAAAAGACAGTAAGAGGTTTTTTTTTCTCAATTAAACACAGATGAGGTCTTTGTGATGTCATGTCAGTAGGCCTCCAGTGTCTCTGGCCCTTTTCTGACTCCTAGACTGTTTAAGGATGGCTTCAAAAGACAGTAGGAGGTTTTTTTTCTCAATTAAACACAGATGAGGTCTTTGTGATGTCATGTCAGTAGGCATCCAGTGTCTCTGGCCCTTTTCTGACTCCTAGACTGTTTAAGGATCGCTTCAAAAGACAGTAAGAGGTTTTTTTTCTCAATTAAACACAAATGAGGTCTTTGTGATGTCATGTCAGTAGGCATCCTGTGTCTCTGGCCCTTTTCTGACTCCTAGACTGTTTAAGGATCGCTTCAAAAGACAGTAGGAGGTTTTTTTTCTCAATTAAACACAGATGAGGTCTTTGTGATGTCAGGTCAGTAGGCATCCAGTGTCTCTGGCCCTTTTCTGCCTCCTAGACTGTTTAAGGATCGCTTCAAAAGACAGTAAGAGGTTTTTTTTCTCAATTAAACACAAATGAGGTCTTTGTGATGTCATGTCAGTAGGCCTCCAGTGTCTCTGGCCCTTTTCTGACTCCTAGACTGTTTAAGGATGGCTTCAAAAGACAGTAGGAGGTTTTTTTCCTCAATTAAACAAAGATGAGGTCTTTGTGATGTCATGTCAGTAGGCATCCAGTGTCTCTGGCCCTTTTCTGACTCCTAGACTGTTTAAGGATAGCTTCAAAAGACAGTAAGAGGTTTTTTTTCTCAATTATACACAAATGAGGTCTTTGTGATGTCATGTCAGTAGGCATCCTGTGTCTCTGGCCCTTTTCTGACTCCTAGACTGTTTAAGGATCGCTTCAAAAGACATTAAGAGTTTTTTTCCTCAATTAAACACAGGTGAGGTCTTTGTGATGTCAGGTCAGTAGGTATCCAGTGTCTCTGGCCCTTTTCTGACTTTTAGTCTGTTTAAAGATAGCCCCAAAAGGCAGTAAGAGGTTTTTTTTTCTCAATTAAACACAGATGAGGTCTTTCTGATGTCATGTCAGTAGGCATCCAGTGTCTCTGGCCCTTTTCTGACTCCTAGACTGTTTAAGGATCGCTTCAAAAGACAGTAAGAGGTTTTTTTTCCTCAATTAAACACAGATGAGGTCTTTGTGATGTCATGTCAGTAGGCATCCTGTGTCTCTGGCCCTTTTCTGTCTCCTAGACTGTTTAAGGATCGCTTCAAAAGACAGTAAGAGGTTTTTTTTCTCAATTAAACACAGATGAGGTCTTTATGATGTCATGTCAGTAGGCCTCCAGTGTCTCTGGCCCTTTTCTGACTCCTAGACTGTTTAAGGATCGCTTCAAAAGACAGGAAGAGGTTTTTTTTCTGAATTAAACACAGATGAGGTCTTTGTGATGTCATGTAAGTAGGCCTCCAGTGTCTCTGGACCTTTTCTGACTCCTAGACTGTTTAAGGATTGCTTCAAAAGACATTAAGAGGTTTTTTTCTTCTCAATTAAACACAGGTGAGGTCTTTGTGATGTCAGGTCAGTAGGTATCCAGTGTCTCTGGCCCTTTTCTGACTTTTTGTCTGTTTAAAGATCGCCCCAAAAGGCAGTAAGAGGTTTTTGTTTCTCAATTAAACACAGATGAGGTCTTTGTGATGTCATGTCAGTAGGCCTCCAGTGTCTCTGGCCCTTTTCTGACTCCTAGACTGTTTAAGGATGGCTTCAAAAGACAGTAGGAGGTTTTTTTTCTCAATTAAACACAGATGAGGTCTTTGTGATGTCAGGTCAGTAGGCATCCAGTGTCTCTGGCCCTTTTCTGCCTCCTAGACTGTTTAAGGATCGCTTCAAAAGACAGTAAGAGGTTTTTTTTCTCAATTAAACACAAATGAGGTCTTTGTGATGTCATGTCAGTAGGCCTCCAGTGTCTCTGGCCCTTTTCTGACTCCTAGACTGTTTAAGGATGGCTTCAAAAGACAGTAGGAGGTTTTTTTTCTCAATTAAACACAGATGAGGTCTTTGTGATGTCATGTCAGTAGGCATCCAGTGTCTCTGGCCCTTTTCTGACTCCTAGACTGTTTAAGGATCGCTTCAAAAGACAGTAAGAGGTTTTTTTTCTCAATTAAACACAAATGAGGTCTTTGTGATGTCATGTCAGTAGGCATCCTGTGTCTCTGGCCCTTTTCTGACTCCTAGACTGTTTAAGGATTGCTTCAAAAGACATTAAGAGTTTTTTTCCTCAATTAAACACAGGTGAGGTCTTTGTGATGTCAGGTCAGTAGGTATCCAGTGTCTCTGGCCCTTTTCTGACTTTTAGTCTGTTTAAAGATAGCCCCAAAAGGCAGTAAGAGGTTTTTTTTTCTCAATTAAACACAGATGAGGTCTTTCTGATGTCATGTCAGTAGGCATCCAGTGTCTCTGGCCCTTTTCTGACTTTTAGTCTGTTTAAAGATCGCCCCAAAAGGCAGTAAGAGGTTTTTTTTTCTCAATTAAACACAGGTGAGGTCTTTCTGATGTCATGTCAGTAGGCATCCAGTGTCTCTGGCCCTTTTCTGACTCCTAGACTGTTTAAGGATCACTTCAAAAGACAGAAAGAGGTTTTTTTTTCTCAATTAAACACAGATGAGGTCTTTGTGATGTCATGTCAGTAGGCATCCAGTGTCTCTGGCCCTTTTCTGACTCCTAGATTGTTTAAGGATGGCTTCAAAAGACAGTAAGAGGTTTTTATCCCCAATTAAACACAGATGAGGTCTTTGTGATGTCATGTCAGTAGGCCTCCTGTGTCCCTGGCCCTTTTCTGACTCATAGACTGTTTAAGGATCGCTTCAAAAGACAGTAGGAGGTTTTTTTTCTCAATTAAACACAGATGAGGTCTTTGTGATGTCATGTCAGTAGGCATCCAGTGTCTCTGGCCCTTTTCTGACTCCTAGACTGTTTAAGGATCGCTTCAAAAGACAGTAAGAGGTTTTTTTTTCTCAATTAAACACAGATGAGGTCTTTGTGATGTCATGTTAGTAGGCATCCTGTGTCTCTGGCCCTTTTCTGACTCCTAGACTGTTTAAGGATCGCTTCAAAAGACAGTAAGAGGTTTTTTTTCTCAATTAAACACAGATGAGGTCTTTGTGATGTCATGTCAGTAGGCCTCCAGTGTCTCTGGCCCTTTTCTGACTCCTAGGCTGTTTAAAGATCGCCCCAAAAGGCAGTAAGAGGTTTTTTTCTTCTCAATTAAACAAAGGTGAGGTCTTTGTGATATCATGTCCTTAGGTATCCAGTGTCTCTGGCCCTTTTCTAACTTTTAGTCTGTTTAAAGATGGCCCCAAAAGGCAGTAAGAGGTTTTTTCTCCTCAATTAAACACAGGGGAGGTCTTTGTGATATCATGTCAGTAGGTATCCAGTGTCTCTGGCCATTTTCTAACTTTTAGTCTGTTTAAAGATCGCCCCAAAAGGCAGTAAAAGGTTTTTTTCTTCTCAATTAAACACAGATGAGGTCTTTGTGATGTCATGTCAGTAAGCATCCAGTGTCTCTGGCCCTTTTCTGACTCCTAGACTGTTTAAGGATCGCTTCAAAAGACAGTAAGAGGTTTTTTTTCTCAATTAAACACAGATGAGGTCTTTGTGATGTCATGTCAGTAGGCCTCCTGTGTCCCTGGCCCTTTTCTGACTCCTAGACTGTTTAAGGATCGCTTCAAAAGACAGTAAGAGGTTTTTTTTCTCAATTAAACACAGATGAGGTCTTTGTGATGTCATGTCAGTAAGCATCCAGTGTCTCTGGCCCTTTTCTGACTCCTAGACTGTTTAAGGATCGCTTCAAAAGACAGTAAGAGGTTTTTTTCTCAATTAAACACAGATGAGGTCTTTGTGATGTCATGTCAGTAGGCATCCAGTGTCTCTGGCCCTTTTCTGACTCCTAGACTGTTTAAGGATCGCTCCAAAAGACAGTAAGAGGTTTTTTTTTTCTCAATTAAACACAGATGAGGTCTTTGTGATGTCATGTCAGTAGGCATCCAGTGTCTCTGGCCCTTTTCTGACTCCTAGACTGTTTAAGGATCGCTTCAAAAGACAGTAGGAGGTTTTTTTTCTCAATTAAACACAGATGAGGTCTTTGTGATGTCATGGCAGTAGGCATCCAGTGTCTCTGGCCCTTTTCTGACTCCTAGACTGTTTAAGGATCGCTTCAAAAGACAGTAAGAGGTTTTTTTTCTCAATTAAACACAGATGAGGTCTTTGTGATGTCATGTCAGTAGGCCTCCAGTGTCTCTGGCCCTTTTCTGACTCCTAGACTGTTTAAGGATGGCTTCAAAAGACAGTAGGAGGATTTTTTTTCTCAATTAAACACAGATGAGGTCTTTGTGATGTCATGTCAGTAGGCATCCAGTGTCTCTGGCCCTTTTCTGACTCCTAGACTGTTTAAGGATCGCTTCAAAAGACAGTAAGAGGTTTTTTTTCTCAATTAAACACAGATGAGGTCTTTGTGATGTCATGTCAGTAAGCATCCAGTGTCTCTGGCCCTTTTCTGACTCCTAGACTGTTTAAGGATCGCTTCAAAAGACAGTAAGAGGTTTTTTTCTCAATTAAACACAGATGAGGTCTTTGTGATGTCATGTCAGTAGGCATCCTGAGTCCCTGGCCCTTTTCTGACTCCTAGACTGTTTAAGGATCGCTTCAAAAGACAGTAGGAGGTTTTTTTTCTCAATTAAACACAGATGAGGTCTTTGTGATGTCATGTCAGTAGGCATCCAGTGTCTCTGGCCCTTTTCTGACTCCTAGACTGTTTAAGGATCGCTTCAAAAGACAGTAAGAGGTTTTTTTTCTCAATTAAACACAGATGAGGTCTTTGTGATGTCATGTCAGTAAGCATCCAGTGTCTCTGGCCCTTTTCTGACTCCTAGAGTGTTTAAGGATCGCTTCAAAAGACAGTAAGAGGTTTTTTTTCTCAATTAAACACAGATGAGGTCTTTGTGATGTCATGTCAGTAGTCCTCCAGTGTCTCTCGCCCTTTTCTGTCTCCTAGACTGTTTAAGGATCGCTTCAAAAGACATTAAGAGGTTTTTTTCTTCTCAATTAAACACAGGTGAGGTCTTTGTGATGTCAGGTCAGTAGGTATCCAGTGTCTCTGGCCCTTTTCTGACTTTTAGTCTGTTTAAAGATCGCCCCAAAAGGCAGTAAGAGGGTTTTTTTTCTCAATTAAACACAGATGAGGTCTTTGTGATGTCATGTCAATAGGCCTCCAGTGTCTCTGGCCCTTTTCTGACTCCTAGACTGTTTAAGGATCGCTTCAAAAGACATTAAGAGGTTTTTTTCTTCTCAATTAAACACAGGTGAGGTCTTTGTGATGTCAGGTCAGTAGGTATCCAGTGTCTCTGGCCCTTTTCTGACTTTTAGTCTGTTTAAAGATCGCCCCAAAAGTCAGTAAGAGGTTTTTTTTTCTCAATTAAACACAGATGAGGTCTTTGTGATGTCATGTCAGTAGGCCTCCTGTCCCTGGCCCTTTTCTGACTCCTAGACTGTTTAAGGATCGCTTCAAAAGACAGTAAGAGGTTTTTTTTTCTCAATTAAACACAGATGAGGTCTTTGTGATGTCATGTCAGTAGGCCTCCAGTGTCTCTGGCCCTTTTCTGACTCCTAGACTGTTTAAGGATGGCTTCAAAAGACAGTAGGAGGTTTTTTTTCTCAATTAAACACAGATGAGGTCTTTGTGATGTCATGTCAGTAGGCATCCAGTGTCTCTGGCCCTTTTCTGACTCCTAGACTGTTTAAGGATCGCTTCAAAAGACAGTAAGAGGTTTTTTTTCTCAATTAAACACAAATGAGGTCTTTGTGATGTCATGTCAGTAGGCATCCTGTGTCTCTGGCCCTTTTCTGACTCCTAGACTGTTTAAGGATCGCTTCAAAAGACAGTAGGAGGTTTTTTTTCTCAATTAAACACAGATGAGGTCTTTGTGATGTCAGGTCAGTAGGCATCCAGTGTCTCTGGCCCTTTTCTGCCTCCTAGACTGTTTAAGGATCGCTTCAAAAGACAGTAAGAGGTTATTTTCTCAATTAAACACAAATGAGGTCTTTGTGATGTCATGTCAGTAGGCCTCCAGTGTCTCTGGCCCTTTTCTGACTCCTAGACTGTTTAAGGATGGCTTCAAAAGACAGTAGGAGGTTTTTTTTCTCAATTAAACAAAGATGAGGTCTTTGTGATGTCATGTCAGTAGGCATCCAGTGTCTCTGGCCCTTTTCTGACTCCTAGACTGTTTAAGGATAGCTTCAAAAGACAGTAAGAGGTTTTTTTTCTCAATTAAACACAAATGAGGTCTTTGTGATGTCATGTCAGTAGGCATCCTGTGTCTCTGGCCCTTTTCTGACTCCTAGACTGTTTAAGGATCGCTTCAAAAGACATTAAGAGTTTTTTTCCTCAATTAAACACAGGTGAGGTCTTTGTGATGTCAGGTCAGTAGGTATCCAGTGTCTCTGGCCCTTTTCTGACTTTTAGTCTGTTTAAAGATAGCCCCAAAAGGCAGTAAGAGGTTTTTTTTTCTCAATTAAACACAGATGAGGTCTTTCTGATGTCATGTCAGTAGGCATCCAGTGTCTCTGGCCCTTTTCTGACTCCTAGACTGTTTAAGGATCGCTTCAAAAGACAGTAAGAGGTTTTTTTTTCTCAATTAAACACAGATGAGGTCTTTGTGATGTCATGTCAGTAGGCATCCTGTGTCTCTGGCCCTTTTCTGTCTCCTAGACTGTTTAAGGATCGCTTCAAAAGACAGTAAGAGGTTTTTTTTCTCAATTAAACACAGATGAGGTCTTTATGATGTCATGTCAGTAGGCCTCCAGTGTCTCTGGCCCTTTTCTGACTCCTAGACTGTTTAAGGATCGCTTCAAAAGACAGGAAGAGGTTTTTTTTCTGAATTAAACACAGATGAGGTCTTTGTGATGTCATGTAAGTAGGCCTCCAGTGTCTCTGGACCTTTTCTGACTCCTAGACTGTTTAAGGATTGCTTCAAAAGACATTAAGAGGTTTTTTTCTTCTCAATTAAACACAGGTGAGGTCTTTGTGATGTCAGGTCAGTAGGTATCCAGTGTCTCTGGCCCTTTTCTGACTTTTTGTCTGTTTAAAGATCGCCCCAAAAGGCAGTAAGAGGTTTTTGTTTCTCAATTAAACACAGATGAGGTCTTTGCGATGTCAAGTCAGTAGGCCTCCAGTGTCTCTGGCCCTTTTCTGACTCCTAGACTGTTTAAGGATGGCTTCAAAAGACAGTAGGAGGTTTTTTTTCTCAATTAAACACAGATGAGGTCTTTGTGATGTCAGGTCAGTAGGCATCCAGTGTCTCTGGCCCTTTTCTGCCTCCTAGACTGTTTAAGGATCGCTTCAAAAGACAGTAAGAGGTTTTTTTTCTCAATTAAACACAAATGAGGTCTTTGTGATGTCATGTCAGTAGGCCTCCAGTGTCTCTGGCCCTTTTCTGACTCCTAGACTGTTTAAGGATGGCTTCAAAAGACAGTAGGAGGTTTTTTTTCTCAATTAAACACAGATGAGGTCTTTGTGATGTCATGTCAGTAGGCATCCAGTGTCTCTGGCCCTTTTCTGACTCCTAGACTGTTTAAGGATCGCTTCAAAAGACAGTAAGAGGTTTTTTTTTCTCAATTAAACACAAATGAGGTCTTTGTGATGTCATGTCAGTAGGCATCCTGTGTCTCTGGCCCTTTTCTGACTCCTAGACTGTTTAAGGATTGCTTCAAAAGACATTAAGAGTTTTTTTCCTCAATTAAACACAGGTGAGGTCTTTGTGATGTCAGGTCAGTAGGTATCCAGTGTCTCTGGCCCTTTTCTGACTTTTAGTCTGTTTAAAGATAGCCCCAAAAGGCAGTAAGAGGTTTTTTTTTCTCAATTAAACACAGATGAGGTCTTTCTGATGTCATGTCAGTAGGCATCCAGTGTCTCTGGCCCTTTTCTGACTTTTAGTCTGTTTAAAGATCGCCCCAAAAGGCAGTAAGAGGTTTTTTTTTCTCAATTAAACACAGGTGAGGTCTTTCTGATGTCATGTCAGTAGGCATCCAGTGTCTCTGGCCCTTTTCTGACTCCTAGACTGTTTAAGGATCACTTCAAAAGACAGAAAGAGGTTTTTTTTTCTCAATTAAACACAGATGAGGTCTTTGTGATGTCATGTCAGTAGGCATCCAGTGTCTCTGGCCCTTTTCTGACTCCTAGATTGTTTAAGGATGGCTTCAAAAGACAGTAAGAGGTTTTTATCCCCAATTAAACACAGATGAGGTCTTTGTGATGTCATGTCAGTAGGCCTCCTGTGTCCCTGGCCCTTTTCTGACTCATAGACTGTTTAAGGATCGCTTCAAAAGACAGTAGGAGGTTTTTTTTCTCAATTAAACACAGATGAGGTCTTTGTGATGTCATGTCAGTAGGCATCCAGTGTCTCTGGCCCTTTTCTGACTCCTAGACTGTTTAAGGATCGCTTCAAAAGACAGTAAGAGGTTTTTTTTTCTCAATTAAACACAGATGAGGTCTTTGTGATGTCATGTTAGTAGGCATCCTGTGTCTCTGGCCCTTTTCTGACTCCTAGACTGTTTAAGGATCGCTTCAAAAGACAGTAAGAGGTTTTTTTTCTCAATTAAACACAGATGAGGTCTTTGTGATGTCATGTCAGTAGGCCTCCAGTGTCTCTGGCCCTTTTCTGACTCCTAGGCTGTTTAAAGATCGCCCCAAAAGGCAGTAAGAGGTTTTTTTCTTCTCAATTAAACAAAGGTGAGGTCTTTGTGATATCATGTCCTTAGGTATCCAGTGTCTCTGGCCCTTTTCTAACTTTTAGTCTGTTTAAAGATGGCCCCAAAAGGCAGTAAGAGGTTTTTTCTCCTCAATTAAACACAGGGGAGGTCTTTGTGATATCATGTCAGTAGGTATCCAGTGTCTCTGGCCATTTTCTAACTTTTAGTCTGTTTAAAGATCGCCCCAAAAGGCAGTAAAAGGTTTTTTTCTTCTCAATTAAACACAGATGAGGTCTTTGTGATGTCATGTCAGTAAGCATCCAGTGTCTCTGGCGCTTTTCTGACTCCTAGACTGTTTAAGGATTGCTTCAAAAGACAGTAAGAGGTTTTTTTTCTCAATTAAACACAGATGAGGTCTTTGTGATGTCATGTCAGTAGGCCTCCTGTGTCCCTGGCCCTTTTCTGACTCCTAGACTGTTTAAGGATCGCTTCAAAAGGCAGTAAGAGGTTTTTTTCTTCTCAATTAAACAAAGGTGAGGTCTTTGTGATATCATGTCAGTAGGTATCAAGTGTCTCTGGCCCTTTTCTAACTTTTAGACTGTTTAAAGATGGCCCCAAAAGGCAGTAAGAGGTTTTTTTCTTCTCAATTAAACACAGGGGAGGTCTTTGTGATATCATGTCAGTAGGTATCCAGTGTCTCTGGCCCTTTTCTAACTTTTAGTCTGTTTAAAGATCGCCCCAAAAGGCAGTAAAAGGTTTTTTTCTTCTCAATTAAACACAAATGAGGTTTTTGTGATGTCATGTCAGTAAGCATCCAGTGTCTCTGGCCCTTTTCTGACTCCTAGACTGTTTAAGGATCGCTTCAAAAGACAGTAAGAGTTTTTTTTTCTCAATTAAACACAGATGAGGTCTTTGTGATGTCATGTCAGTAGGCATCCTGAGTCCCTGGCCCTTTTCTGACTCCTAGACTGTTTAAGGATCGCTTCAAAAGACAGTAAGAGGATTTTCTTCTCAATTAAACACAGATGAGGTCTTTGTGATGTCATGTCAGTAGGCCTCCAGTGTCTCTGGCCCTTTTCTGACTCCTAGACTGTTTAAGGATCGCTTCAAAAGACAGTAGGAGGTTTTTTTTCTCAATTAAACACTGATGAGGTCTTTGTGATGTCATGTCAGTAGGTATCCAGTGTCTCTGGCCCTTTTCTAACTTTTAGTCTGTTTAAAGATCGCCCCAAAAGGCAGTAAAAGGTATTTTCTTCTCAATTAAACACAAATGAGGTTTTTGTGATGTCATGTCAGTAAGCATCCAGTGTCTCTGGCCCTTTTCTGACTCCTAGACTGTTTAAGGATCGCTTCAAAAGACAGTAAGAGGTTTTTTTTCTCAATTAAACACAGATGAGGTCTTTGTGATGTCATGTCAGTAGGCATCCTGAGTCCCTGGCCCTTTTCTGACTCCTAGACTGTTTAAGGATCGCTTCAAAAGACAGTAAGAGGGTTTTTTTCTCAATTAAACACAGATGAGGTCTTTGTGATGTCATGTCAGTAGGCCTCCAGTGTCTCTGGCCCTTTTTTGACTCCTAGACTGTTTAAGGATCGCTTCAAAAGACAGTAGGAGGTTTTTTTTCTCAATTAAACACTGATGAGGTCTTTGTGATGTCATGTCAGTAGGCATCCAGTGTCTCTGGCCCTTTTCTGACTCCTAGACTGTTTAAGGATCGCTTCAAAAGACAGTAGGAGGTTTTTTTTCTCAATTAAACACAGATGAGGTCTTTGTGATGTCATGTCAGTAGGCATCCAGTGTCTCTGGCCCTTTTCTGACTCCTAGACTGTTTAAGGATCGCTTCAAAAGACAGTAAGAGGTTTTTTTTCTCAATTAAACACAGATGAGGTCTTTGTGATCTCATGTCAGTAGGCCTCCTGTGTCCCTGGCCCTTTTCTGACTCATAGACTGTTTAAGGATTGCTTCAAAAGACAGTAAGAGGTTTTCTTTTCTCAATTAAACACAGATGAGGTCTTTGTGATGTCATGTCAGTAGGCATCCTGTGTCTCTGGCCCTTTTCTGTTTCCTAGACTGTTTAAGGATCGCTTCAAAAGACAGTAAGAGGTTTTTTTTCTCAATTAAACACAGATGAGGTCTTTATGATGTCATGTCAGTAGGCCTCCAGTGTCTCTGGCCCTTTTCTGACTCCTAGACTGTTTAAGGATCGCTTCAAAAGACAGTAAGAGGTTTTTTTTCTCAATTAAACACAAATGAGGTCTTTGTGATGTCATGTCAGTAGGCATCCTGTGTCTCTGGCCCTTTTCTGACTCCTAGACTGTTTAAGGATTGCTTCAAAAGACATTAAGAGTTTTTTTCCTCAATTAAACACAGGTGAGGTCTTTGTGATGTCAGGTCAGTAGGTATCCAGTGTCTCTGGCCCTTTTCTGACTTTTAGTCTGTTTAAAGATAGCCCCAAAAGGCAGTAAGAGGTTTTTTTTTCTCAATTAAACACAGATGAGGTCTTTCTGATGTCATGTCAGTAGGCATCCAGTGTCTCTGGCCCTTTTCTGACTTTTAGTCTGTTTAAAGATCGCCCCAAAAGGCAGTAAGAGGTTTTTTTTTCTCAATTAAACACAGATGAGGTCTTTGTGATGTCAGGTCAGTAGGCCTCCAGTGTCTCTGGCCCTTTTCTGACTCCTAGACTGTTTAAGGATCGCTTCAAAAGACATTAAGAGGTTTTTTTCTTCTCAATTAAACACAGGTGAGGTCTTTGTGATGTCAGGTCAGTAGGTATCCAGTGTCTCTGGCCCTTTTCTGACTTTTAGTCTGTTTAAAGATCGCCCCAAAAGGCAGTAAGAGGTTTTTTTTCTCAATTAAACACAGATGAGGTCTTTGTGATGTCATGTCAGTAGGCATCCAGTGTCTCTGGCCCTTTTCTGACTCCTAGACTGTTTAAGGATCGCTTCAAAAGACAGTAAGAGGTTTTTTTTCTCAATTAAACACAGATGAGGTCTTTGTGATGTCATGTCAGTAGGCCTCCAGTGTCTCTGGCCCTTTTCTGACTCCTAGACTGTTTAAGGATCGCTTCAAAAGACAGTAAGAGGTTTTTTTTCTCAATTAAACACAGATGAGGTCTTTGTGATGTCATGTCAGTAGGCCTCCAGTGTCTCTGGACCTTTTCTGACTCCTAGACTATTTAAGGATCGCTTCAAAAGACATTAAGAGGTTTTTTTCTTCTCAATTAAACACAGGTGAGGTCTTTGTGATGTCAGGTCAGTAGGTATCCAGTGTCTCTGGCCCTTTTCTGACTTTTAGTCTGTTTAAAGATCGCCCCAAAAGGCAGTAAGAGGTTTTTTTTTTCTCAATTAAACACAGATGAGGTCTTTGTGATGTCATGTCAGTAGGCATCCAGTGTCTCTGGCCCTTTTCTGACTCCTAGACTGTTTAAGGATCACTTCAAAAGACAGAAAGAGGTTTTTTTTCTCAATTAAACACAGATGAGGTCTTTGTGATGTCATGTCAGTAGGCATCCAGTGTCTCTGGCCCTTTTCTGACTCCTAGATAGTTTAAGGATCGCTTCAAAAGACAGTAAGAGGTTTTTTTCCCCAATTAAACACAGATGAGGTCTTTGTGATGTCATGTCAGTAGGCCTCCTGTGTCCCTGGCCGTTTTCTGACTCCTAGACTGTTTAAGGATCGCTCCAAAAGACAGTAAGAGGTTTTTTTTTCTCAATTAAACACAGATGAGGTCTTTGTGATGTCATGTCAGTAGGCATCCAGTGTCTCTGGCCCTTTTCTGACTCCTAGATAGTTTAAGGATCGCTTCAAAAGACAGTAAGAGGTTTTTATCCCCAATTAAACACAGATGAGGTCTTTGTGATGTCATGTCAGTAGGCCTCCTGTGTCCCTGGCCATTTTCTGACTCCTAGACTGTTTAAGGATCGCTCCAAAAGACAGTAAGAGGTTTTTTTTTCTCAATTAAACACAGATGAGGTCTTTGTGATGTCATGTCAGTAGGCATCCAGTGTCTCTGGCCCTTTTCTGACTCCTAGACTGTTTAAGGATCGCTTCAAAAGACAGTAGGAGGTTTTTTTTCTCAATTAAACACAGATGAGGTCTTTGTGATGTCATGTCAGTAGGCATCCAGTGTCTCTGGCCCTTTTCTGACTCCTAGATTGTTAAAGGATCGCTTCAAAAGACAGTAAGAGGTTTTTTTTCTCAATTAAACACAGATGAGGTCTTTGTGATGTCATGTCAGTAGGCCTCCAGTGTCTCTGGCCCTTTTCTGACTCCTAGACTGTTTAAGAATGGCTTCTAAAGACAGTAGGAGGATTTTTTTCTCAATTAAACACAGATGAGGTCTTTGTGATGTCATGTCAGTAGGCATCCAGTGTCTCTGGCACTTTTCTGACTCCTAGACTGTTTAAGGATCACTTCAAAAGACAGAAAGAGGTTTTTTTTCTCAATTAAACACAGATGAGGTCTTTGTGATGTCATGTCAGTAGGCATCCAGTGTCTCTGGCCCTTTTCTGACTCCTAGATAGTTTAAGGATCGCTTCAAAAGACAGTAAGAGGTTTTTTTCCCCAATTAAACACAGATGAGGTCTTTGTGATGTCATGTCAGTAGGCCTCCTGTGTCCCTGGCCGTTTTCTGACTCCTAGACTGTTTAAGGATCGCTCCAAAAGACAGTAAGAGGTTTTTTTTTCTCAATTAAACACAGATGAGGTCTTTGTGATGTCATGTCAGTAGGCATCCAGTGTCTCTGGCCCTTTTCTGACTCCTAGATAGTTTAAGGATCGCTTCAAAAGACAGTAAGAGGTTTTTATCCCCAATTAAACACAGATGAGGTCTTTGTGATGTCATGTCAGTAGGCCTCCTGTGTCCCTGGCCATTTTCTGACTCCTAGACTGTTTAAGGATCGCTCCAAAAGACAGTAAGAGGTTTTTTTTTCTCAATTAAACACAGATGAGGTCTTTGTGATGTCATGTCAGTAGGCATCCAGTGTCTCTGGCCCTTTTCTGACTCCTAGACTGTTTAAGGATCGCTTCAAAAGACAGTAGGAGGTTTTTTTTCTCAATTAAACACAGATGAGGTCTTTGTGATGTCATGTCAGTAGGCATCCAGTGTCTCTGGCCCTTTTCTGACTCCTAGATTGTTAAAGGATCGCTTCAAAAGACAGTAAGAGGTTTTTTTTCTCAATTAAACACAAATGAGGTCTTTGTGATGTCATGTCAGTAGGCCTCCAGTGTCTCTGGCCCTTTTCTGACTCCTAGACTGTTTAAGAATGGCTTCTAAAGACAGTAGGAGGATTTTTTTCTCAATTAAACACAGATGAGGTCTTTGTGATGTCATGTCAGTAGGCATCCAGTGTCTCTGGCACTTTTCTGACTCCTAGACTGTTTAAGGATCGCTTCAAAAGACAGTAAGAGGTTTTTTTTCTCAATTAAACACAGATGAGGTCTTTGTGATGTCATGTCAGTAAGCATCCAGTGTCTCTGGCCCTTTTCTGACTCCTAGACTGTTTAAGGATCGCTTCAAAAGACAGTAAGAGGTTTTTTTCTCAATTAAACACAGATGAGGTCTTTGTGATGTCATGTCAGTAGGCATCCAGTGTCTCTGGCCCTTTTCTGACTCCTAGACTGTTTAAGGATCGCTCCAAAAGACAGGTGAGGTTTTTTTTTTCTCAATTAAACACAGATGAGATGTCATGTCAGTAGGCATCCAGTGTCTCTGGCCCTTTTCTGACTCCTAGATAGTTTAAGGATCGCTTCAAAAGACAGTAAGAGGTTTTTATCCCCAATTAAACACAGATGAGGTCTTTGTGATGTCATGTCAGTAGGCCTCCTGTGTCCCTGGCCATTTTCTGACTCCTAGACTGTTTAAGGATCGCTCCAAAAGACAGTAAGAGGTTTTTTTTTCTCAATTAAACACAGATGAGGTCTTTGTGATGTCATGTCAGTAGGCATCCAGTGTCTCTGGCCCTTTTCTGACTCCTAGACTGTTTAAGGATCGCTTCAAAAGACAGTAGGAGGTTTTTTTTCTCAATTAAACACAGATGAGGTCTTTGTGATGTCATGTCAGTAGGCATCCAGTGTCTCTGGCCCTTTTCTGACTCCTAGATTGTTAAAGGATCGCTTCAAAAGACAGTAAGAGGTTTTTTTTCTCAATTAAACACAGATGAGGTCTTTGTGATGTCATGTCAGTAGGCCTCCAGTGTCTCTGGCCCTTTTCTGACTCCTAGACTGTTTAAGAATGGCTTCTAAAGACAGTAGGAGGATTTTTTTCTCAATTAAACACAGATGAGGTCTTTGTGATGTCATGTCAGTAGGCATCCAGTGTCTCTGGCACTTTTCTGACTCCTAGACTGTTTAAGGATCGCTTCAAAAGACAGTAAGAGGTTTTTTTTCTCAATTAAACACAGATGAGGTCTTTGTGATGTCATGTCAGTAAGCATCCAGTGTCTCTGGCCCTTTTCTGACTCCTAGACTGTTTAAGGATCGCTTCAAAAGACAGTAAGAGGTTTTTTTCTCAATTAAACACAGATGAGGTCTTTGTGATGTCATGTCAGTAGGCATCCAGTGTCTCTGGCCCTTTTCTGACTCCTAGACTGTTTAAGGATCGCTCCAAAAGACAGTAAGAGGTTTTTTTTTTCTCAATTAAACACAGATGAGGTCTTTGTGATGTCATGTCAGTAGGCATCCAGTGTCTCTGGCCCTTTTCTGACTCCTAGACTGTTTAAGGATCGCTTCAAAAGACAGTAGGAGGTTTTTTTTCTCAATTAAACACAGATGAGGTCTTTGTGATGTCATGGCAGTAGGCATCCAGTGTCTCTGGCCCTTTTCTGACTCCTAGACTGTTTAAGGATCGCTTCAAAAGACAGTAAGAGGTTTTTTTTCTCAATTAAACACAGATGAGGTCTTTGTGATGTCATGTCAGTAGGCCTCCAGTGTCTCTGGCCCTTTTCTGACTCCTAGACTGTTTAAGGATGGCTTCAAAAGACAGTAGGAGGATTTTTTTTCTCAATTAAACACAGATGAGGTCTTTGTGATGTCATGTCAGTAGGCATCCAGTGTCTCTGGCCCTTTTCTGACTCCTAGACTGTTTAAGGATCGCTTCAAAAGACAGTAAGAGGTTTTTTTTCTCAATTAAACACAGATGAGGTCTTTGTGATGTCATGTCAGTAAGCATCCAGTGTCTCTGGCCCTTTTCTGACTCCTAGACTGTTTAAGGATCGCTTCAAAAGACAGTAAGAGGTTTTTTTCTCAATTAAACACAGATGAGGTCTTTGTGATGTCATGTCAGTAGGCATCCTGAGTCCCTGGCCCTTTTCTGACTCCTAGACTGTTTAAGGATCGCTTCAAAAGACAGTAGGAGGTTTTTTTTCTCAATTAAACACAGATGAGGTCTTTGTGATGTCATGTCAGTAGGCATCCAGTGTCTCTGGCCCTTTTCTGACTCCTAGACTGTTTAAGGATCGCTTCAAAAGACAGTAAGAGGTTTTTTTTCTCAATTAAACACAGATGAGGTCTTTGTGATGTCATGTCAGTAAGCATCCAGTGTCTCTGGCCCTTTTCTGACTCCTAGAGTGTTTAAGGATCGCTTCAAAAGACAGTAAGAGGTTTTTTTTCTCAATTAAACACAGATGAGGTCTTTGTGATGTCATGTCAGTAGTCCTCCAGTGTCTCTCGCCCTTTTCTGTCTCCTAGACTGTTTAAGGATCGCTTCAAAAGACATTAAGAGGTTTTTTTCTTCTCAATTAAACACAGGTGAGGTCTTTGTGATGTCAGGTCAGTAGGTATCCAGTGTCTCTGGCCCTTTTCTGACTTTTAGTCTGTTTAAAGATCGCCCCAAAAGGCAGTAAGAGGGTTTTTTTTCTCAATTAAACACAGATGAGGTCTTTGTGATGTCATGTCAATAGGCCTCCAGTGTCTCTGGCCCTTTTCTGACTCCTAGACTGTTTAAGGATCGCTTCAAAAGACATTAAGAGGTTTTTTTCTTCTCAATTAAACACAGGTGAGGTCTTTGTGATGTCAGGTCAGTAGGTATCCAGTGTCTCTGGCCCTTTTCTGACTTTTAGTCTGTTTAAAGATCGCCCCAAAAGTCAGTAAGAGGTTTTTTTTTCTCAATTAAACACAGATGAGGTCTTTGTGATGTCATGTCAGTAGGCCTCCTGTCCCTGGCCCTTTTCTGACTCCTAGACTGTTTAAGGATCGCTTCAAAAGACAGTAAGAGGTTTTTTTTTCTCAATTAAACACAGATGAGGTCTTTGTGATGTCATGTCAGTAGGCCTCCAGTGTCTCTGGCCCTTTTCTGACTCCTAGACTGTTTAAGGATCGCTTCAAAAGACATTAAGAGGTTTTTTTCTTCTCAATTAAACACAGGTGAGGTCTTTGTGATGTCAGGTCAGTAGGTATCCAGTGTCTCTGGCCCTTTTCTGACTTTTAGTCTGTTTAAAGATCGCCCCAAAAGTCAGTAAGAGGTTTTTTTTTCTCAATTAAACACAGATGAGGTCTTTGTGATGTCATGTCAGTAGGCCTCCTGTCCCTGGCCCTTTTCTGACTCCTAGACTGTTTAAGGATCGCTTCAAAAGACAGTAAGAGGTTTTTTTTTCTCAATTAAACACAGATGAGGTCTTTGTGATGTCATGTCAATAGGCCTCCAGTGTCTCTGGCCCTTTTCTGACTCCTAGACTGTTTAAGGATCGCTTCAAAAGACATTAAGAGGTTTTTTTCTTCTCAATTAAACACAGGTGAGGTCTTTGTGATGTCAGGTCAGTAGGTATCCAGTGTCTCTGGCCCTTTTCTGACTTTTAGTCTGTTTAAAGATCGCCCCAAAAGTCAGTAAGAGGTTTTTTTTTCTCAATTAAACACAGATGAGGTCTTTGTGATGTCATGTCAGTAGGCCTCCTGTCCCTGGCCCTTTTCTGACTCCTAGACTGTTTAAGGATCGCTTCAAAAGACAGTAAGAGGTTTTTTTTTCTCAATTAAACACAGATGAGGTCTTTGTGATGTCATGTCAGTAGGCCTCCAGTGTCTCTGGCCCTTTTCTGACTCCTAGACTGTTTAAGGATGGCTTCAAAAGACAGTAGGAGGTTTTTTTTCTCAATTAAACACAGATGAGGTCTTTGTGATGTCATGTCAGTAGGCATCCAGTGTCTCTGGCCCTTTTCTGACTCCTAGACTGTTTAAGGATCGCTTCAAAAGACAGTAAGAGGTTTTTTTTCTCAATTAAACACAAATGAGGTCTTTGTGATGTCATGTCAGTAGGCATCCTGTGTCTCTGGCCCTTTTCTGACTCCTAGACTGTTTAAGGATCGCTTCAAAAGACAGTAGGAGGTTTTTTTTCTCAATTAAACACAGATGAGGTCTTTGTGATGTCAGGTCAGTAGGCATCCAGTGTCTCTGGCCCTTTTCTGCCTCCTAGACTGTTTAAGGATCGCTTCAAAAGACAGTAAGAGGTTTTTTTTCTCAATTAAACACAAATGAGGTCTTTGTGATGTCATGTCAGTAGGCCTCCAGTGTCTCTGGCCCTTTTCTGACTCCTAGACTGTTTAAGGATGGCTTCAAAAGACAGTAGGAGGTTTTTTTCCTCAATTAAACAAAGATGAGGTCTTTGTGATGTCATGTCAGTAGGCATCCAGTGTCTCTGGCCCTTTTCTGACTCCTAGACTGTTTAAGGATAGCTTCAAAAGACAGTAAGAGGTTTTTTTTCTCAATTATACACAAATGAGGTCTTTGTGATGTCATGTCAGTAGGCATCCTGTGTCTCTGGCCCTTTTCTGACTCCTAGACTGTTTAAGGATCGCTTCAAAAGACATTAAGAGTTTTTTTCCTCAATTAAACACAGGTGAGGTCTTTGTGATGTCAGGTCAGTAGGTATCCAGTGTCTCTGGCCCTTTTCTGACTTTTAGTCTGTTTAAAGATAGCCCCAAAAGGCAGTAAGAGGTTTTTTTTTCTCAATTAAACACAGATGAGGTCTTTCTGATGTCATGTCAGTAGGCATCCAGTGTCTCTGGCCCTTTTCTGACTCCTAGACTGTTTAAGGATCGCTTCAAAAGACAGTAAGAGGTTTTTTTTCCTCAATTAAACACAGATGAGGTCTTTGTGATGTCATGTCAGTAGGCATCCTGTGTCTCTGGCCCTTTTCTGTCTCCTAGACTGTTTAAGGATCGCTTCAAAAGACAGTAAGAGGTTTTTTTTCTCAATTAAACACAGATGAGGTCTTTATGATGTCATGTCAGTAGGCCTCCAGTGTCTCTGGCCCTTTTCTGACTCCTAGACTGTTTAAGGATCGCTTCAAAAGACAGGAAGAGGTTTTTTTTCTGAATTAAACACAGATGAGGTCTTTGTGATGTCATGTAAGTAGGCCTCCAGTGTCTCTGGACCTTTTCTGACTCCTAGACTGTTTAAGGATTGCTTCAAAAGACATTAAGAGGTTTTTTTCTTCTCAATTAAACACAGGTGAGGTCTTTGTGATGTCAGGTCAGTAGGTATCCAGTGTCTCTGGCCCTTTTCTGACTTTTTGTCTGTTTAAAGATCGCCCCAAAAGGCAGTAAGAGGTTTTTGTTTCTCAATTAAACACAGATGAGGTCTTTGTGATGTCATGTCAGTAGGCCTCCAGTGTCTCTGGCCCTTTTCTGACTCCTAGACTGTTTAAGGATGGCTTCAAAAGACAGTAGGAGGTTTTTTTTCTCAATTAAACACAGATGAGGTCTTTGTGATGTCAGGTCAGTAGGCATCCAGTGTCTCTGGCCCTTTTCTGCCTCCTAGACTGTTTAAGGATCGCTTCAAAAGACAGTAAGAGGTTTTTTTTCTCAATTAAACACAAATGAGGTCTTTGTGATGTCATGTCAGTAGGCCTCCAGTGTCTCTGGCCCTTTTCTGACTCCTAGACTGTTTAAGGATGGCTTCAAAAGACAGTAGGAGGTTTTTTTTCTCAATTAAACACAGATGAGGTCTTTGTGATGTCATGTCAGTAGGCATCCAGTGTCTCTGGCCCTTTTCTGACTCCTAGACTGTTTAAGGATCGCTTCAAAAGACAGTAAGAGGTTTTTTTTCTCAATTAAACACAAATGAGGTCTTTGTGATGTCATGTCAGTAGGCATCCTGTGTCTCTGGCCCTTTTCTGACTCCTAGACTGTTTAAGGATCGCTCCAAAAGACAGTAAGAGGTTTTTTTTTTCTCAATTAAACACAGATGAGGTCTTTGTGATGTCATGTCAGTAGGCATCCAGTGTCTCTGGCCCTTTTCTGACTCCTAGACTGTTTAAGGATCGCTTCAAAAGACAGTAGGAGGTTTTTTTTCTCAATTAAACACAGATGAGGTCTTTGTGATGTCATGGCAGTAGGCATCCAGTGTCTCTGGCCCTTTTCTGACTCCTAGACTGTTTAAGGATCGCTTCAAAAGACAGTAAGAGGTTTTTTTTCTCAATTAAACACAGATGAGGTCTTTGTGATGTCATGTCAGTAGGCCTCCAGTGTCTCTGGCCCTTTTCTGACTCCTAGACTGTTTAAGGATGGCTTCAAAAGACAGTAGGAGGATTTTTTTTCTCAATTAAACACAGATGAGGTCTTTGTGATGTCATGTCAGTAGGCATCCAGTGTCTCTGGCCCTTTTCTGACTCCTAGACTGTTTAAGGATCGCTTCAAAAGACAGTAAGAGGTTTTTTTTCTCAATTAAACACAGATGAGGTCTTTGTGATGTCATGTCAGTAAGCATCCAGTGTCTCTGGCCCTTTTCTGACTCCTAGACTGTTTAAGGATCGCTTCAAAAGACAGTAAGAGGTTTTTTTCTCAATTAAACACAGATGAGGTCTTTGTGATGTCATGTCAGTAGGCATCCTGAGTCCCTGGCCCTTTTCTGACTCCTAGACTGTTTAAGGATCGCTTCAAAAGACAGTAGGAGGTTTTTTTTCTCAATTAAACACAGATGAGGTCTTTGTGATGTCATGTCAGTAGGCATCCAGTGTCTCTGGCCCTTTTCTGACTCCTAGACTGTTTAAGGATCGCTTCAAAAGACAGTAAGAGGTTTTTTTTCTCAATTAAACACAGATGAGGTCTTTGTGATGTCATGTCAGTAAGCATCCAGTGTCTCTGGCCCTTTTCTGACTCCTAGAGTGTTTAAGGATCGCTTCAAAAGACAGTAAGAGGTTTTTTTTCTCAATTAAACACAGATGAGGTCTTTGTGATGTCATGTCAGTAGTCCTCCAGTGTCTCTCGCCCTTTTCTGTCTCCTAGACTGTTTAAGGATCGCTTCAAAAGACATTAAGAGGTTTTTTTCTTCTCAATTAAACACAGGTGAGGTCTTTGTGATGTCAGGTCAGTAGGTATCCAGTGTCTCTGGCCCTTTTCTGACTTTTAGTCTGTTTAAAGATCGCCCCAAAAGGCAGTAAGAGGGTTTTTTTTCTCAATTAAACACAGATGAGGTCTTTGTGATGTCATGTCAATAGGCCTCCAGTGTCTCTGGCCCTTTTCTGACTCCTAGACTGTTTAAGGATCGCTTCAAAAGACATTAAGAGGTTTTTTTCTTCTCAATTAAACACAGGTGAGGTCTTTGTGATGTCAGGTCAGTAGGTATCCAGTGTCTCTGGCCCTTTTCTGACTTTTAGTCTGTTTAAAGATCGCCCCAAAAGTCAGTAAGAGGTTTTTTTTTCTCAATTAAACACAGATGAGGTCTTTGTGATGTCATGTCAGTAGGCCTCCTGTCCCTGGCCCTTTTCTGACTCCTAGACTGTTTAAGGATCGCTTCAAAAGACAGTAAGAGGTTTTTTTTTCTCAATTAAACACAGATGAGGTCTTTGTGATGTCATGTCAGTAGGCCTCCAGTGTCTCTGGCCCTTTTCTGACTCCTAGACTGTTTAAGGATCGCTTCAAAAGACATTAAGAGGTTTTTTTCTTCTCAATTAAACACAGGTGAGGTCTTTGTGATGTCAGGTCAGTAGGTATCCAGTGTCTCTGGCCCTTTTCTGACTTTTAGTCTGTTTAAAGATCGCCCCAAAAGTCAGTAAGAGGTTTTTTTTTCTCAATTAAACACAGATGAGGTCTTTGTGATGTCATGTCAGTAGGCCTCCTGTCCCTGGCCCTTTTCTGACTCCTAGACTGTTTAAGGATCGCTTCAAAAGACAGTAAGAGGTTTTTTTTTCTCAATTAAACACAGATGAGGTCTTTGTGATGTCATGTCAATAGGCCTCCAGTGTCTCTGGCCCTTTTCTGACTCCTAGACTGTTTAAGGATCGCTTCAAAAGACATTAAGAGGTTTTTTTCTTCTCAATTAAACACAGGTGAGGTCTTTGTGATGTCAGGTCAGTAGGTATCCAGTGTCTCTGGCCCTTTTCTGACTTTTAGTCTGTTTAAAGATCGCCCCAAAAGTCAGTAAGAGGTTTTTTTTTCTCAATTAAACACAGATGAGGTCTTTGTGATGTCATGTCAGTAGGCCTCCTGTCCCTGGCCCTTTTCTGACTCCTAGACTGTTTAAGGATCGCTTCAAAAGACAGTAAGAGGTTTTTTTTTCTCAATTAAACACAGATGAGGTCTTTGTGATGTCATGTCAGTAGGCCTCCAGTGTCTCTGGCCCTTTTCTGACTCCTAGACTGTTTAAGGATGGCTTCAAAAGACAGTAGGAGGTTTTTTTTCTCAATTAAACACAGATGAGGTCTTTGTGATGTCATGTCAGTAGGCATCCAGTGTCTCTGGCCCTTTTCTGACTCCTAGACTGTTTAAGGATCGCTTCAAAAGACAGTAAGAGGTTTTTTTTCTCAATTAAACACAAATGAGGTCTTTGTGATGTCATGTCAGTAGGCATCCTGTGTCTCTGGCCCTTTTCTGACTCCTAGACTGTTTAAGGATCGCTTCAAAAGACAGTAGGAGGTTTTTTTTCTCAATTAAACACAGATGAGGTCTTTGTGATGTCAGGTCAGTAGGCATCCAGTGTCTCTGGCCCTTTTCTGCCTCCTAGACTGTTTAAGGATCGCTTCAAAAGACAGTAAGAGGTTTTTTTTCTCAATTAAACACAAATGAGGTCTTTGTGATGTCATGTCAGTAGGCCTCCAGTGTCTCTGGCCCTTTTCTGACTCCTAGACTGTTTAAGGATGGCTTCAAAAGACAGTAGGAGGTTTTTTTCCTCAATTAAACAAAGATGAGGTCTTTGTGATGTCATGTCAGTAGGCATCCAGTGTCTCTGGCCCTTTTCTGACTCCTAGACTGTTTAAGGATAGCTTCAAAAGACAGT
This sequence comes from Paroedura picta, assembly GCF_049243985.1. Classification (NCBI taxonomy): domain Eukaryota; kingdom Metazoa; phylum Chordata; class Lepidosauria; order Squamata; family Gekkonidae; genus Paroedura; species Paroedura picta. The sequence goes on along the minus strand of NC_135385.1, from coordinate 12,978,831 downwards.
AAGAGGTTTTTTTTCTCAATTATACACAAATGAGGTCTTTGTGATGTCATGTCAGTAGGCATCCTGTGTCTCTGGCCCTTTTCTGACTCCTAGACTGTTTAAGGATCGCTTCAAAAGACATTAAGAGTTTTTTTCCTCAATTAAACACAGGTGAGGTCTTTGTGATGTCAGGTCAGTAGGTATCCAGTGTCTCTGGCCCTTTTCTGACTTTTAGTCTGTTTAAAGATAGCCCCAAAAGGCAGTAAGAGGTTTTTTTTTCTCAATTAAACACAGATGAGGTCTTTCTGATGTCATGTCAGTAGGCATCCAGTGTCTCTGGCCCTTTTCTGACTCCTAGACTGTTTAAGGATCGCTTCAAAAGACAGTAAGAGGTTTTTTTTCCTCAATTAAACACAGATGAGGTCTTTGTGATGTCATGTCAGTAGGCATCCTGTGTCTCTGGCCCTTTTCTGTCTCCTAGACTGTTTAAGGATCGCTTCAAAAGACAGTAAGAGGTTTTTTTTCTCAATTAAACACAGATGAGGTCTTTATGATGTCATGTCAGTAGGCCTCCAGTGTCTCTGGCCCTTTTCTGACTCCTAGACTGTTTAAGGATCGCTTCAAAAGACAGGAAGAGGTTTTTTTTCTGAATTAAACACAGATGAGGTCTTTGTGATGTCATGTAAGTAGGCCTCCAGTGTCTCTGGACCTTTTCTGACTCCTAGACTGTTTAAGGATTGCTTCAAAAGACATTAAGAGGTTTTTTTCTTCTCAATTAAACACAGGTGAGGTCTTTGTGATGTCAGGTCAGTAGGTATCCAGTGTCTCTGGCCCTTTTCTGACTTTTTGTCTGTTTAAAGATCGCCCCAAAAGGCAGTAAGAGGTTTTTGTTTCTCAATTAAACACAGATGAGGTCTTTGTGATGTCATGTCAGTAGGCCTCCAGTGTCTCTGGCCCTTTTCTGACTCCTAGACTGTTTAAGGATGGCTTCAAAAGACAGTAGGAGGTTTTTTTTCTCAATTAAACACAGATGAGGTCTTTGTGATGTCAGGTCAGTAGGCATCCAGTGTCTCTGGCCCTTTTCTGCCTCCTAGACTGTTTAAGGATCGCTTCAAAAGACAGTAAGAGGTTTTTTTTCTCAATTAAACACAAATGAGGTCTTTGTGATGTCATGTCAGTAGGCCTCCAGTGTCTCTGGCCCTTTTCTGACTCCTAGACTGTTTAAGGATGGCTTCAAAAGACAGTAGGAGGTTTTTTTTCTCAATTAAACACAGATGAGGTCTTTGTGATGTCATGTCAGTAGGCATCCAGTGTCTCTGGCCCTTTTCTGACTCCTAGACTGTTTAAGGATCGCTTCAAAAGACAGTAAGAGGTTTTTTTTCTCAATTAAACACAAATGAGGTCTTTGTGATGTCATGTCAGTAGGCATCCTGTGTCTCTGGCCCTTTTCTGACTCCTAGACTGTTTAAGGATTGCTTCAAAAGACATTAAGAGTTTTTTTCCTCAATTAAACACAGGTGAGGTCTTTGTGATGTCAGGTCAGTAGGTATCCAGTGTCTCTGGCCCTTTTCTGACTTTTAGTCTGTTTAAAGATAGCCCCAAAAGGCAGTAAGAGGTTTTTTTTTCTCAATTAAACACAGATGAGGTCTTTCTGATGTCATGTCAGTAGGCATCCAGTGTCTCTGGCCCTTTTCTGACTTTTAGTCTGTTTAAAGATCGCCCCAAAAGGCAGTAAGAGGTTTTTTTTTCTCAATTAAACACAGGTGAGGTCTTTCTGATGTCATGTCAGTAGGCATCCAGTGTCTCTGGCCCTTTTCTGACTCCTAGACTGTTTAAGGATCACTTCAAAAGACAGAAAGAGGTTTTTTTTTCTCAATTAAACACAGATGAGGTCTTTGTGATGTCATGTCAGTAGGCATCCAGTGTCTCTGGCCCTTTTCTGACTCCTAGATTGTTTAAGGATGGCTTCAAAAGACAGTAAGAGGTTTTTATCCCCAATTAAACACAGATGAGGTCTTTGTGATGTCATGTCAGTAGGCCTCCTGTGTCCCTGGCCCTTTTCTGACTCATAGACTGTTTAAGGATCGCTTCAAAAGACAGTAGGAGGTTTTTTTTCTCAATTAAACACAGATGAGGTCTTTGTGATGTCATGTCAGTAGGCATCCAGTGTCTCTGGCCCTTTTCTGACTCCTAGACTGTTTAAGGATCGCTTCAAAAGACAGTAAGAGGTTTTTTTTTCTCAATTAAACACAGATGAGGTCTTTGTGATGTCATGTTAGTAGGCATCCTGTGTCTCTGGCCCTTTTCTGACTCCTAGACTGTTTAAGGATCGCTTCAAAAGACAGTAAGAGGTTTTTTTTCTCAATTAAACACAGATGAGGTCTTTGTGATGTCATGTCAGTAGGCCTCCAGTGTCTCTGGCCCTTTTCTGACTCCTAGGCTGTTTAAAGATCGCCCCAAAAGGCAGTAAGAGGTTTTTTTCTTCTCAATTAAACAAAGGTGAGGTCTTTGTGATATCATGTCCTTAGGTATCCAGTGTCTCTGGCCCTTTTCTAACTTTTAGTCTGTTTAAAGATGGCCCCAAAAGGCAGTAAGAGGTTTTTTCTCCTCAATTAAACACAGGGGAGGTCTTTGTGATATCATGTCAGTAGGTATCCAGTGTCTCTGGCCATTTTCTAACTTTTAGTCTGTTTAAAGATCGCCCCAAAAGGCAGTAAAAGGTTTTTTTCTTCTCAATTAAACACAGATGAGGTCTTTGTGATGTCATGTCAGTAAGCATCCAGTGTCTCTGGCCCTTTTCTGACTCCTAGACTGTTTAAGGATCGCTTCAAAAGACAGTAAGAGGTTTTTTTTCTCAATTAAACACAGATGAGGTCTTTGTGATGTCATGTCAGTAGGCCTCCTGTGTCCCTGGCCCTTTTCTGACTCCTAGACTGTTTAAGGATCGCTTCAAAAGACAGTAAGAGGTTTTTTTTCTCAATTAAACACAGATGAGGTCTTTGTGATGTCATGTCAGTAAGCATCCAGTGTCTCTGGCCCTTTTCTGACTCCTAGACTGTTTAAGGATCGCTTCAAAAGACAGTAAGAGGTTTTTTTCTCAATTAAACACAGATGAGGTCTTTGTGATGTCATGTCAGTAGGCATCCAGTGTCTCTGGCCCTTTTCTGACTCCTAGACTGTTTAAGGATCGCTCCAAAAGACAGTAAGAGGTTTTTTTTTTCTCAATTAAACACAGATGAGGTCTTTGTGATGTCATGTCAGTAGGCATCCAGTGTCTCTGGCCCTTTTCTGACTCCTAGACTGTTTAAGGATCGCTTCAAAAGACAGTAGGAGGTTTTTTTTCTCAATTAAACACAGATGAGGTCTTTGTGATGTCATGGCAGTAGGCATCCAGTGTCTCTGGCCCTTTTCTGACTCCTAGACTGTTTAAGGATCGCTTCAAAAGACAGTAAGAGGTTTTTTTTCTCAATTAAACACAGATGAGGTCTTTGTGATGTCATGTCAGTAGGCCTCCAGTGTCTCTGGCCCTTTTCTGACTCCTAGACTGTTTAAGGATGGCTTCAAAAGACAGTAGGAGGATTTTTTTTCTCAATTAAACACAGATGAGGTCTTTGTGATGTCATGTCAGTAGGCATCCAGTGTCTCTGGCCCTTTTCTGACTCCTAGACTGTTTAAGGATCGCTTCAAAAGACAGTAAGAGGTTTTTTTTCTCAATTAAACACAGATGAGGTCTTTGTGATGTCATGTCAGTAAGCATCCAGTGTCTCTGGCCCTTTTCTGACTCCTAGACTGTTTAAGGATCGCTTCAAAAGACAGTAAGAGGTTTTTTTCTCAATTAAACACAGATGAGGTCTTTGTGATGTCATGTCAGTAGGCATCCTGAGTCCCTGGCCCTTTTCTGACTCCTAGACTGTTTAAGGATCGCTTCAAAAGACAGTAGGAGGTTTTTTTTCTCAATTAAACACAGATGAGGTCTTTGTGATGTCATGTCAGTAGGCATCCAGTGTCTCTGGCCCTTTTCTGACTCCTAGACTGTTTAAGGATCGCTTCAAAAGACAGTAAGAGGTTTTTTTTCTCAATTAAACACAGATGAGGTCTTTGTGATGTCATGTCAGTAAGCATCCAGTGTCTCTGGCCCTTTTCTGACTCCTAGAGTGTTTAAGGATCGCTTCAAAAGACAGTAAGAGGTTTTTTTTCTCAATTAAACACAGATGAGGTCTTTGTGATGTCATGTCAGTAGTCCTCCAGTGTCTCTCGCCCTTTTCTGTCTCCTAGACTGTTTAAGGATCGCTTCAAAAGACATTAAGAGGTTTTTTTCTTCTCAATTAAACACAGGTGAGGTCTTTGTGATGTCAGGTCAGTAGGTATCCAGTGTCTCTGGCCCTTTTCTGACTTTTAGTCTGTTTAAAGATCGCCCCAAAAGGCAGTAAGAGGGTTTTTTTTCTCAATTAAACACAGATGAGGTCTTTGTGATGTCATGTCAATAGGCCTCCAGTGTCTCTGGCCCTTTTCTGACTCCTAGACTGTTTAAGGATCGCTTCAAAAGACATTAAGAGGTTTTTTTCTTCTCAATTAAACACAGGTGAGGTCTTTGTGATGTCAGGTCAGTAGGTATCCAGTGTCTCTGGCCCTTTTCTGACTTTTAGTCTGTTTAAAGATCGCCCCAAAAGTCAGTAAGAGGTTTTTTTTTCTCAATTAAACACAGATGAGGTCTTTGTGATGTCATGTCAGTAGGCCTCCTGTCCCTGGCCCTTTTCTGACTCCTAGACTGTTTAAGGATCGCTTCAAAAGACAGTAAGAGGTTTTTTTTTCTCAATTAAACACAGATGAGGTCTTTGTGATGTCATGTCAGTAGGCCTCCAGTGTCTCTGGCCCTTTTCTGACTCCTAGACTGTTTAAGGATGGCTTCAAAAGACAGTAGGAGGTTTTTTTTCTCAATTAAACACAGATGAGGTCTTTGTGATGTCATGTCAGTAGGCATCCAGTGTCTCTGGCCCTTTTCTGACTCCTAGACTGTTTAAGGATCGCTTCAAAAGACAGTAAGAGGTTTTTTTTCTCAATTAAACACAAATGAGGTCTTTGTGATGTCATGTCAGTAGGCATCCTGTGTCTCTGGCCCTTTTCTGACTCCTAGACTGTTTAAGGATCGCTTCAAAAGACAGTAGGAGGTTTTTTTTCTCAATTAAACACAGATGAGGTCTTTGTGATGTCAGGTCAGTAGGCATCCAGTGTCTCTGGCCCTTTTCTGCCTCCTAGACTGTTTAAGGATCGCTTCAAAAGACAGTAAGAGGTTATTTTCTCAATTAAACACAAATGAGGTCTTTGTGATGTCATGTCAGTAGGCCTCCAGTGTCTCTGGCCCTTTTCTGACTCCTAGACTGTTTAAGGATGGCTTCAAAAGACAGTAGGAGGTTTTTTTTCTCAATTAAACAAAGATGAGGTCTTTGTGATGTCATGTCAGTAGGCATCCAGTGTCTCTGGCCCTTTTCTGACTCCTAGACTGTTTAAGGATAGCTTCAAAAGACAGTAAGAGGTTTTTTTTCTCAATTAAACACAAATGAGGTCTTTGTGATGTCATGTCAGTAGGCATCCTGTGTCTCTGGCCCTTTTCTGACTCCTAGACTGTTTAAGGATCGCTTCAAAAGACATTAAGAGTTTTTTTCCTCAATTAAACACAGGTGAGGTCTTTGTGATGTCAGGTCAGTAGGTATCCAGTGTCTCTGGCCCTTTTCTGACTTTTAGTCTGTTTAAAGATAGCCCCAAAAGGCAGTAAGAGGTTTTTTTTTCTCAATTAAACACAGATGAGGTCTTTCTGATGTCATGTCAGTAGGCATCCAGTGTCTCTGGCCCTTTTCTGACTCCTAGACTGTTTAAGGATCGCTTCAAAAGACAGTAAGAGGTTTTTTTTTCTCAATTAAACACAGATGAGGTCTTTGTGATGTCATGTCAGTAGGCATCCTGTGTCTCTGGCCCTTTTCTGTCTCCTAGACTGTTTAAGGATCGCTTCAAAAGACAGTAAGAGGTTTTTTTTCTCAATTAAACACAGATGAGGTCTTTATGATGTCATGTCAGTAGGCCTCCAGTGTCTCTGGCCCTTTTCTGACTCCTAGACTGTTTAAGGATCGCTTCAAAAGACAGGAAGAGGTTTTTTTTCTGAATTAAACACAGATGAGGTCTTTGTGATGTCATGTAAGTAGGCCTCCAGTGTCTCTGGACCTTTTCTGACTCCTAGACTGTTTAAGGATTGCTTCAAAAGACATTAAGAGGTTTTTTTCTTCTCAATTAAACACAGGTGAGGTCTTTGTGATGTCAGGTCAGTAGGTATCCAGTGTCTCTGGCCCTTTTCTGACTTTTTGTCTGTTTAAAGATCGCCCCAAAAGGCAGTAAGAGGTTTTTGTTTCTCAATTAAACACAGATGAGGTCTTTGCGATGTCAAGTCAGTAGGCCTCCAGTGTCTCTGGCCCTTTTCTGACTCCTAGACTGTTTAAGGATGGCTTCAAAAGACAGTAGGAGGTTTTTTTTCTCAATTAAACACAGATGAGGTCTTTGTGATGTCAGGTCAGTAGGCATCCAGTGTCTCTGGCCCTTTTCTGCCTCCTAGACTGTTTAAGGATCGCTTCAAAAGACAGTAAGAGGTTTTTTTTCTCAATTAAACACAAATGAGGTCTTTGTGATGTCATGTCAGTAGGCCTCCAGTGTCTCTGGCCCTTTTCTGACTCCTAGACTGTTTAAGGATGGCTTCAAAAGACAGTAGGAGGTTTTTTTTCTCAATTAAACACAGATGAGGTCTTTGTGATGTCATGTCAGTAGGCATCCAGTGTCTCTGGCCCTTTTCTGACTCCTAGACTGTTTAAGGATCGCTTCAAAAGACAGTAAGAGGTTTTTTTTTCTCAATTAAACACAAATGAGGTCTTTGTGATGTCATGTCAGTAGGCATCCTGTGTCTCTGGCCCTTTTCTGACTCCTAGACTGTTTAAGGATTGCTTCAAAAGACATTAAGAGTTTTTTTCCTCAATTAAACACAGGTGAGGTCTTTGTGATGTCAGGTCAGTAGGTATCCAGTGTCTCTGGCCCTTTTCTGACTTTTAGTCTGTTTAAAGATAGCCCCAAAAGGCAGTAAGAGGTTTTTTTTTCTCAATTAAACACAGATGAGGTCTTTCTGATGTCATGTCAGTAGGCATCCAGTGTCTCTGGCCCTTTTCTGACTTTTAGTCTGTTTAAAGATCGCCCCAAAAGGCAGTAAGAGGTTTTTTTTTCTCAATTAAACACAGGTGAGGTCTTTCTGATGTCATGTCAGTAGGCATCCAGTGTCTCTGGCCCTTTTCTGACTCCTAGACTGTTTAAGGATCACTTCAAAAGACAGAAAGAGGTTTTTTTTTCTCAATTAAACACAGATGAGGTCTTTGTGATGTCATGTCAGTAGGCATCCAGTGTCTCTGGCCCTTTTCTGACTCCTAGATTGTTTAAGGATGGCTTCAAAAGACAGTAAGAGGTTTTTATCCCCAATTAAACACAGATGAGGTCTTTGTGATGTCATGTCAGTAGGCCTCCTGTGTCCCTGGCCCTTTTCTGACTCATAGACTGTTTAAGGATCGCTTCAAAAGACAGTAGGAGGTTTTTTTTCTCAATTAAACACAGATGAGGTCTTTGTGATGTCATGTCAGTAGGCATCCAGTGTCTCTGGCCCTTTTCTGACTCCTAGACTGTTTAAGGATCGCTTCAAAAGACAGTAAGAGGTTTTTTTTTCTCAATTAAACACAGATGAGGTCTTTGTGATGTCATGTTAGTAGGCATCCTGTGTCTCTGGCCCTTTTCTGACTCCTAGACTGTTTAAGGATCGCTTCAAAAGACAGTAAGAGGTTTTTTTTCTCAATTAAACACAGATGAGGTCTTTGTGATGTCATGTCAGTAGGCCTCCAGTGTCTCTGGCCCTTTTCTGACTCCTAGGCTGTTTAAAGATCGCCCCAAAAGGCAGTAAGAGGTTTTTTTCTTCTCAATTAAACAAAGGTGAGGTCTTTGTGATATCATGTCCTTAGGTATCCAGTGTCTCTGGCCCTTTTCTAACTTTTAGTCTGTTTAAAGATGGCCCCAAAAGGCAGTAAGAGGTTTTTTCTCCTCAATTAAACACAGGGGAGGTCTTTGTGATATCATGTCAGTAGGTATCCAGTGTCTCTGGCCATTTTCTAACTTTTAGTCTGTTTAAAGATCGCCCCAAAAGGCAGTAAAAGGTTTTTTTCTTCTCAATTAAACACAGATGAGGTCTTTGTGATGTCATGTCAGTAAGCATCCAGTGTCTCTGGCGCTTTTCTGACTCCTAGACTGTTTAAGGATTGCTTCAAAAGACAGTAAGAGGTTTTTTTTCTCAATTAAACACAGATGAGGTCTTTGTGATGTCATGTCAGTAGGCCTCCTGTGTCCCTGGCCCTTTTCTGACTCCTAGACTGTTTAAGGATCGCTTCAAAAGGCAGTAAGAGGTTTTTTTCTTCTCAATTAAACAAAGGTGAGGTCTTTGTGATATCATGTCAGTAGGTATCAAGTGTCTCTGGCCCTTTTCTAACTTTTAGACTGTTTAAAGATGGCCCCAAAAGGCAGTAAGAGGTTTTTTTCTTCTCAATTAAACACAGGGGAGGTCTTTGTGATATCATGTCAGTAGGTATCCAGTGTCTCTGGCCCTTTTCTAACTTTTAGTCTGTTTAAAGATCGCCCCAAAAGGCAGTAAAAGGTTTTTTTCTTCTCAATTAAACACAAATGAGGTTTTTGTGATGTCATGTCAGTAAGCATCCAGTGTCTCTGGCCCTTTTCTGACTCCTAGACTGTTTAAGGATCGCTTCAAAAGACAGTAAGAGTTTTTTTTTCTCAATTAAACACAGATGAGGTCTTTGTGATGTCATGTCAGTAGGCATCCTGAGTCCCTGGCCCTTTTCTGACTCCTAGACTGTTTAAGGATCGCTTCAAAAGACAGTAAGAGGATTTTCTTCTCAATTAAACACAGATGAGGTCTTTGTGATGTCATGTCAGTAGGCCTCCAGTGTCTCTGGCCCTTTTCTGACTCCTAGACTGTTTAAGGATCGCTTCAAAAGACAGTAGGAGGTTTTTTTTCTCAATTAAACACTGATGAGGTCTTTGTGATGTCATGTCAGTAGGTATCCAGTGTCTCTGGCCCTTTTCTAACTTTTAGTCTGTTTAAAGATCGCCCCAAAAGGCAGTAAAAGGTATTTTCTTCTCAATTAAACACAAATGAGGTTTTTGTGATGTCATGTCAGTAAGCATCCAGTGTCTCTGGCCCTTTTCTGACTCCTAGACTGTTTAAGGATCGCTTCAAAAGACAGTAAGAGGTTTTTTTTCTCAATTAAACACAGATGAGGTCTTTGTGATGTCATGTCAGTAGGCATCCTGAGTCCCTGGCCCTTTTCTGACTCCTAGACTGTTTAAGGATCGCTTCAAAAGACAGTAAGAGGGTTTTTTTCTCAATTAAACACAGATGAGGTCTTTGTGATGTCATGTCAGTAGGCCTCCAGTGTCTCTGGCCCTTTTTTGACTCCTAGACTGTTTAAGGATCGCTTCAAAAGACAGTAGGAGGTTTTTTTTCTCAATTAAACACTGATGAGGTCTTTGTGATGTCATGTCAGTAGGCATCCAGTGTCTCTGGCCCTTTTCTGACTCCTAGACTGTTTAAGGATCGCTTCAAAAGACAGTAGGAGGTTTTTTTTCTCAATTAAACACAGATGAGGTCTTTGTGATGTCATGTCAGTAGGCATCCAGTGTCTCTGGCCCTTTTCTGACTCCTAGACTGTTTAAGGATCGCTTCAAAAGACAGTAAGAGGTTTTTTTTCTCAATTAAACACAGATGAGGTCTTTGTGATCTCATGTCAGTAGGCCTCCTGTGTCCCTGGCCCTTTTCTGACTCATAGACTGTTTAAGGATTGCTTCAAAAGACAGTAAGAGGTTTTCTTTTCTCAATTAAACACAGATGAGGTCTTTGTGATGTCATGTCAGTAGGCATCCTGTGTCTCTGGCCCTTTTCTGTTTCCTAGACTGTTTAAGGATCGCTTCAAAAGACAGTAAGAGGTTTTTTTTCTCAATTAAACACAGATGAGGTCTTTATGATGTCATGTCAGTAGGCCTCCAGTGTCTCTGGCCCTTTTCTGACTCCTAGACTGTTTAAGGATCGCTTCAAAAGACAGTAAGAGGTTTTTTTTCTCAATTAAACACAAATGAGGTCTTTGTGATGTCATGTCAGTAGGCATCCTGTGTCTCTGGCCCTTTTCTGACTCCTAGACTGTTTAAGGATTGCTTCAAAAGACATTAAGAGTTTTTTTCCTCAATTAAACACAGGTGAGGTCTTTGTGATGTCAGGTCAGTAGGTATCCAGTGTCTCTGGCCCTTTTCTGACTTTTAGTCTGTTTAAAGATAGCCCCAAAAGGCAGTAAGAGGTTTTTTTTTCTCAATTAAACACAGATGAGGTCTTTCTGATGTCATGTCAGTAGGCATCCAGTGTCTCTGGCCCTTTTCTGACTTTTAGTCTGTTTAAAGATCGCCCCAAAAGGCAGTAAGAGGTTTTTTTTTCTCAATTAAACACAGGTGAGGTCTTTCTGATGTCATGTCAGTAGGCATCCAGTGTCTCTGGCCCTTTTCTGACTCCTAGACTGTTTAAGGATCACTTCAAAAGACAGAAAGAGGTTTTTTTTTCTCAATTAAACACAGATGAGGTCTTTGTGATGTCATGTCAGTAGGCATCCAGTGTCTCTGGCCCTTTTCTGACTCCTAGATTGTTTAAGGATGGCTTCAAAAGACAGTAAGAGGTTTTTATCCCCAATTAAACACAGATGAGGTCTTTGTGATGTCATGTCAGTAGGCCTCCTGTGTCCCTGGCCCTTTTCTGACTCATAGACTGTTTAAGGATCGCTTCAAAAGACAGTAGGAGGTTTTTTTTCTCAATTAAACACAGATGAGGTCTTTGTGATGTCATGTCAGTAGGCATCCAGTGTCTCTGGCCCTTTTCTGACTCCTAGACTGTTTAAGGATCGCTTCAAAAGACAGTAAGAGGTTTTTTTTTCTCAATTAAACACAGATGAGGTCTTTGTGATGTCATGTTAGTAGGCATCCTGTGTCTCTGGCCCTTTTCTGACTCCTAGACTGTTTAAGGATCGCTTCAAAAGACAGTAAGAGGTTTTTTTTCTCAATTAAACACAGATGAGGTCTTTGTGATGTCATGTCAGTAGGCCTCCAGTGTCTCTGGCCCTTTTCTGACTCCTAGGCTGTTTAAAGATCGCCCCAAAAGGCAGTAAGAGGTTTTTTTCTTCTCAATTAAACAAAGGTGAGGTCTTTGTGATATCATGTCCTTAGGTATCCAGTGTCTCTGGCCCTTTTCTAACTTTTAGTCTGTTTAAAGATGGCCCCAAAAGGCAGTAAGAGGTTTTTTCTCCTCAATTAAACACAGGGGAGGTCTTTGTGATATCATGTCAGTAGGTATCCAGTGTCTCTGGCCATTTTCTAACTTTTAGTCTGTTTAAAGATCGCCCCAAAAGGCAGTAAAAGGTTTTTTTCTTCTCAATTAAACACAGATGAGGTCTTTGTGATGTCATGTCAGTAAGCATCCAGTGTCTCTGGCCCTTTTCTGACTCCTAGACTGTTTAAGGATCGCTTCAAAAGACAGTAAGAGGTTTTTTTTCTCAATTAAACACAGATGAGGTCTTTGTGATGTCATGTCAGTAGGCCTCCTGTGTCCCTGGCCCTTTTCTGACTCCTAGACTGTTTAAGGATCGCTTCAAAAGACAGTAAGAGGTTTTTTTTCTCAATTAAACACAGATGAGGTCTTTGTGATGTCATGTCAGTAAGCATCCAGTGTCTCTGGCCCTTTTCTGACTCCTAGACTGTTTAAGGATCGCTTCAAAAGACAGTAAGAGGTTTTTTTCTCAATTAAACACAGATGAGGTCTTTGTGATGTCATGTCAGTAGGCATCCAGTGTCTCTGGCCCTTTTCTGACTCCTAGACTGTTTAAGGATCGCTCCAAAAGACAGTAAGAGGTTTTTTTTTTCTCAATTAAACACAGATGAGGTCTTTGTGATGTCATGTCAGTAGGCATCCAGTGTCTCTGGCCCTTTTCTGACTCCTAGACTGTTTAAGGATCGCTTCAAAAGACAGTAGGAGGTTTTTTTTCTCAATTAAACACAGATGAGGTCTTTGTGATGTCATGGCAGTAGGCATCCAGTGTCTCTGGCCCTTTTCTGACTCCTAGACTGTTTAAGGATCGCTTCAAAAGACAGTAAGAGGTTTTTTTTCTCAATTAAACACAGATGAGGTCTTTGTGATGTCATGTCAGTAGGCCTCCAGTGTCTCTGGCCCTTTTCTGACTCCTAGACTGTTTAAGGATGGCTTCAAAAGACAGTAGGAGGATTTTTTTTCTCAATTAAACACAGATGAGGTCTTTGTGATGTCATGTCAGTAGGCATCCAGTGTCTCTGGCCCTTTTCTGACTCCTAGACTGTTTAAGGATCGCTTCAAAAGACAGTAAGAGGTTTTTTTTCTCAATTAAACACAGATGAGGTCTTTGTGATGTCATGTCAGTAAGCATCCAGTGTCTCTGGCCCTTTTCTGACTCCTAGACTGTTTAAGGATCGCTTCAAAAGACAGTAAGAGGTTTTTTTCTCAATTAAACACAGATGAGGTCTTTGTGATGTCATGTCAGTAGGCATCCTGAGTCCCTGGCCCTTTTCTGACTCCTGGACTGTTTAAGGATCGCTTCAAAAGACAGTAGGAGGTTTTTTTTCTCATTTAAACACAGATGAGGTCTTTGTGATGTCATGTCAGTAGGCATCCAGTGTCTCTGGCCCTTTTCTGACTCCTAGACTGTTTAAGGATCGCTTCAAAAGACAGTAAGAGGTTTTTTTTCTCAATTAAACACAGATGAGGTCTTTGTGATGTCATGTCAGTAAGCATCCACTGTCTCTGGCCCTTTTCTGACTCCTAGAGTGTTTAAGGATCGCTTCAAAAGACAGTAAGAGGTTTTTTTTCTCAATTAAACACAGATGAGGTCTTTGTGATGTCATGTCAGTAGTCCTCCAGTGTCTCTCGCCCTTTTCTGTCTCCTAGACTGTTTAAGGATCGCTTCAAAAGACATTAAGAGGTTTTTTTCTTCTCAATTAAACACAGGTGAGGTCTTTGTGATGTCAGGTCAGTAGGTATCCAGTGTCTCTGGCCCTTTTCTGACTTTTAGTCTGTTTAAAGATCGCCCCAAAAGGCAGTAAGAGGGTTTTTTTTCTCAATTAAACACAGATGAGGTCTTTGTGATGTCATGTCAATAGGCCTCCAGTGTCTCTGGCCCTTTTCTGACTCCTAGACTGTTTAAGGATCGCTTCAAAAGACATTAAGAGGTTTTTTTCTTCTCAATTAAACACAGGTGAGGTCTTTGTGATGTCAGGTCAGTAGGTATCCAGTGTCTCTGGCCCTTTTCTGACTTTTAGTCTGTTTAAAGATCGCCCCAAAAGTCAGTAAGAGGTTTTTTTTTCTCAATTAAACACAGATGAGGTCTTTGTGATGTCATGTCAGTAGGCCTCCTGTCCCTGGCCCTTTTCTGACTCCTAGACTGTTTAAGGATCGCTTCAAAAGACAGTAAGAGGTTTTTTTTTCTCAATTAAACACAGATGAGGTCTTTGTGATGTCATGTCAGTAGGCCTCCAGTGTCTCTGGCCCTTTTCTGACTCCTAGACTGTTTAAGGATGGCTTCAAAAGACAGTAGGAGGTTTTTTTTCTCAATTAAACACAGATGAGGTCTTTGTGATGTCATGTCAGTAGGCATCCAGTGTCTCTGGCCCTTTTCTGACTCCTAGACTGTTTAAGGATCGCTTCAAAAGACAGTAAGAGGTTTTTTTTCTCAATTAAACACAAATGAGGTCTTTGTGATGTCATGTCAGTAGGCATCCTGTGTCTCTGGCCCTTTTCTGACTCCTAGACTGTTTAAGGATCGCTTCAAAAGACAGTAAGAGGTTTTTTTTCTCAATTAAACACAGATGAGGTCTTTGTGATGTCATGTCAGTAGGCCTCCAGTGTCTCTGGCCCTTTTCTGACTCCTAGACTGTTTAAGGATGGCTTCAAAAGACAGTAGGAGGATTTTTTTTCTCAATTAAACACAGATGAGGTCTTTGTGATGTCATGTCAGTAGGCATCCAGTGTCTCTGGCCCTTTTCTGACTCCTAGACTGTTTAAGGATCGCTTCAAAAGACAGTAAGAGGTTTTTTTTCTCAATTAAACACAGATGAGGTCTTTGTGATGTCATGTCAGTAAGCATCCAGTGTCTCTGGCCCTTTTCTGACTCCTAGACTGTTTAAGGATCGCTTCAAAAGACAGTAAGAGGTTTTTTTCTCAATTAAACACAGATGAGGTCTTTGTGATGTCATGTCAGTAGGCATCCTGAGTCCCTGGCCCTTTTCTGACTCCTGGACTGTTTAAGGATCGCTTCAAAAGACAGTAGGAGGTTTTTTTTCTCAATTAAACACAGATGAGGTCTTTGTGATGTCATGTCAGTAGGCATCCAGTGTCTCTGGCCCTTTTCTGACTCCTAGACTGTTTAAGGATCGCTTCAAAAGACAGTAAGAGGTTTTTTTTCTCAATTAAACACAGATGAGGTCTTTGTGATGTCATGTCAGTAAGCATCCAGTGTCTCTGGCCCTTTTCTGACTCCTAGAGTGTTTAAGGATCGCTTCAAAAGACAGTAAGAGGTTTTTTTTCTCAATTAAACACAGATGAGGTCTTTGTGATGTCATGTCAGTAGTCCTCCAGTGTCTCTCGCCCTTTTCTGTCTCCTAGACTGTTTAAGGATCGCTTCAAAAGACATTAAGAGGTTTTTTTCTTCTCAATTAAACACAGGTGAGGTCTTTGTGATGTCAGGTCAGTAGGTATCCAGTGTCTCTGGCCCTTTTCTGACTTTTAGTCTGTTTAAAGATCGCCCCAAAAGGCAGTAAGAGGGTTTTTTTTCTCAATTAAACACAGATGAGGTCTTTGTGATGTCATGTCAATAGGCCTCCAGTGTCTCTGGCCCTTTTCTGACTCCTAGACTGTTTAAGGATCGCTTCAAAAGACATTAAGAGGTTTTTTTCTTCTCAATTAAACACAGGTGAGGTCTTTGTGATGTCAGGTCAGTAGGTATCCAGTGTCTCTGGCCCTTTTCTGACTTTTAGTCTGTTTAAAGATCGCCCCAAAAGTCAGTAAGAGGTTTTTTTTTCTCAATTAAACACAGATGAGGTCTTTGTGATGTCATGTCAGTAGGCCTCCTGTCCCTGGCCCTTTTCTGACTCCTAGACTGTTTAAGGATCGCTTCAAAAGACAGTAAGAGGTTTTTTTTTCTCAATTAAACACAGATGAGGTCTTTGTGATGTCATGTCAGTAGGCCTCCAGTGTCTCTGGCCCTTTTCTGACTCCTAGACTGTTTAAGGATGGCTTCAAAAGACAGTAGGAGGTTTTTTTTCTCAATTAAACACAGATGAGGTCTTTGTGATGTCATGTCAGTAGGCATCCAGTGTCTCTGGCCCTTTTCTGACTCCTAGACTGTTTAAGGATCGCTTCAAAAGACAGTAAGAGGTTTTTTTTCTCAATTAAACACAAATGAGGTCTTTGTGATGTCATGTCAGTAGGCATCCTGTGTCTCTGGCCCTTTTCTGACTCCTAGACTGTTTAAGGATCGCTTCAAAAGACAGTAGGAGGTTTTTTTTCTCAATTAAACACAGATGAGGTCTTTGTGATGTCAGGTCAGTAGGCATCCAGTGTCTCTGGCCCTTTTCTGCCTCCTAGACTGTTTAAGGATCGCTTCAAAAGACAGTAAGAGGTTTTTTTTCTCAATTAAACACAAATGAGGTCTTTGTGATGTCATGTCAGTAGGCCTCCAGTGTCTCTGGCCCTTTTCTGACTCCTAGACTGTTTAAGGATGGCTTCAAAAGACAGTAGGAGGTTTTTTTTCTCAATTAAACAAAGATGAGGTCTTTGTGATGTCATGTCAGTAGGCATCCAGTGTCTCTGGCCCTTTTCTGACTCCTAGACTGTTTAAGGATAGCTTCAAAAGACAGTAAGAGGTTTTTTTTCTCAATTAAACACAAATGAGGTCTTTGTGATGTCATGTCAGTAGGCATCCTGTGTCTCTGGCCCTTTTCTGACTCCTAGACTGTTTAAGGATCGCTTCAAAAGACATTAAGAGTTTTTTTCCTCAATTAAACACAGGTGAGGTCTTTGTGATGTCAGGTCAGTAGGTATCCAGTGTCTCTGGCCCTTTTCTGACTTTTAGTCTGTTTAAAGATAGCCCCAAAAGGCAGTAAGAGGTTTTTTTTTCTCAATTAAACACAGATGAGGTCTTTCTGATGTCATGTCAGTAGGCATCCAGTGTCTCTGGCCCTTTTCTGACTCCTAGACTGTTTAAGGATCGCTTCAAAAGACAGTAAGAGGTTTTTTTTTCTCAATTAAACACAGATGAGGTCTTTGTGATGTCATGTCAGTAGGCATCCTGTGTCTCTGGCCCTTTTCTGTCTCCTAGACTGTTTAAGGATCGCTTCAAAAGACAGTAAGAGGTTTTTTTTCTCAATTAAACACAGATGAGGTCTTTATGATGTCATGTCAGTAGGCCTCCAGTGTCTCTGGCCCTTTTCTGACTCCTAGACTGTTTAAGGATCGCTTCAAAAGACAGGAAGAGGTTTTTTTTCTGAATTAAACACAGATGAGGTCTTTGTGATGTCATGTAAGTAGGCCTCCAGTGTCTCTGGACCTTTTCTGACTCCTAGACTGTTTAAGGATTGCTTCAAAAGACATTAAGAGGTTTTTTTCTTCTCAATTAAACACAGGTGAGGTCTTTGTGATGTCAGGTCAGTAGGTATCCAGTGTCTCTGGCCCTTTTCTGACTTTTTGTCTGTTTAAAGATCGCCCCAAAAGGCAGTAAGAGGTTTTTTTTTCTCAATTAAACACAGATGAGGTCTTTCTGATGTCATGTCAGTAGGCATCCAGTGTCTCTGGCCCTTTTCTGACTCCTAGACTGTTTAAGGATCGCTTCAAAAGACAGTAAGAGGTTTTTTTTTCTCAATTAAACACAGATGAGGTCTTTGTGATGTCATGTCAGTAGGCATCCTGTGTCTCTGGCCCTTTTCTGTCTCCTAGACTGTTTAAGGATCGCTTCAAAAGACAGTAAGAGGTTTTTTTTCTCAATTAAACACAGATGAGGTCTTTATGATGTCATGTCAGTAGGCCTCCAGTGTCTCTGGCCCTTTTCTGACTCCTAGACTGTTTAAGGATCGCTTCAAAAGACAGGAAGAGGTTTTTTTTCTGAATTAAACACAGATGAGGTCTTTGTGATGTCATGTAAGTAGGCCTCCAGTGTCTCTGGACCTTTTCTGACTCCTAGACTGTTTAAGGATTGCTTCAAAAGACATTAAGAGGTTTTTTTCTTCTCAATTAAACACAGGTGAGGTCTTTGTGATGTCAGGTCAGTAGGTATCCAGTGTCTCTGGCCCTTTTCTGACTTTTTGTCTGTTTAAAGATCGCCCCAAAAGGCAGTAAGAGGTTTTTGTTTCTCAATTAAACACAGATGAGGTCTTTGTGATGTCATGTCAGTAGGCCTCCAGTGTCTCTGGCCCTTTTCTGACTCCTAGACTGTTTAAGGATGGCTTCAAAAGACAGTAGGAGGTTTTTTTTCTCAATTAAACACAGATGAGGTCTATGTGATGTCAGGTCAGTAGGCATCCAGTGTCTCTGGCCCTTTTCTGCCTCCTAGACTGTTTAAGGATCGCTTCAAAAGACAGTAAGAGGTTTTTTTTCTCAATTAAACACAAATGAGGTCTTTGTGATGTCATGTCAGTAGGCCTCCAGTGTCTCTGGCCCTTTTCTGACTCCTAGACTGTTTAAGGATGGCTTCAAAAGACAGTAGGAGGTTTTTTTTCTCAATTAAACACAGATGAGGTCTTTGTGATGTCATGTCAGTAGGCATCCAGTGTCTCTGGCCCTTTTCTGACTCCTAGACTGTTTAAGGATCGCTTCAAAAGACAGTAAGAGGTTTTTTTTCTCAATTAAACACAAATGAGGTCTTTGTGATGTCATGTCAGTAGGCATCCTGTGTCTCTGGCCCTTTTCTGACTCCTAGACTGTTTAAGGATTGCTTCAAAAGACATTAAGAGTTTTTTTCCTCAATTAAACACAGGTGAGGTCTTTGTGATGTCAGGTCAGTAGGTATCCAGTGTCTCTGGCCCTTTTCTGACTTTTAGTCTGTTTAAAGATAGCCCCAAAAGGCAGTAAGAGGTTTTTTTTTCTCAATTAAACACAGATGAGGTCTTTCTGATGTCATGTCAGTAGGCATCCAGTGTCTCTGGCCCTTTTCTGACTTTTAGTCTGTTTAAAGATCGCCCCAAAAGGCAGTAAGAGGTTTTTTTTTCTCAATTAAACACAGGTGAGGTCTTTCTGATGTCATGTCAGTAGGCATCCAGTGTCTCTGGCCCTTTTCTGACTCCTAGACTGTTTAAGGATCACTTCAAAAGACAGAAAGAGGTTTTTTTTTCTCAATTAAACACAGATGAGGTCTTTGTGATGTCATGTCAGTAGGCATCCAGTGTCTCTGGCCCTTTTCTGACTCCTAGATTGTTTAAGGATGGCTTCAAAAGACAGTAAGAGGTTTTTATCCCCAATTAAACACAGATGAGGTCTTTGTGATGTCATGTCAGTAGGCCTCCTGTGTCCCTGGCCCTTTTCTGACTCATAGACTGTTTAAGGATCGCTTCAAAAGACAGTAGGAGGTTTTTTTTCTCAATTAAACACAGATGAGGTCTTTGTGATGTCATGTCAGTAGGCATCCAGTGTCTCTGGCCCTTTTCTGACTCCTAGACTGTTTAAGGATCGCTTCAAAAGACAGTAAGAGGTTTTTTTTTCTCAATTAAACACAGATGAGGTCTTTGTGATGTCATGTTAGTAGGCATCCTGTGTCTCTGGCCCTTTTCTGACTCCTAGACTGTTTAAGGATCGCTTCAAAAGACAGTAAGAGGTTTTTTTTCTCAATTAAACACAGATGAGGTCTTTGTGATGTCATGTCAGTAGGCCTCCAGTGTCTCTGGCCCTTTTCTGACTCCTAGGCTGTTTAAAGATCGCCCCAAAAGGCAGTAAGAGGTTTTTTTCTTCTCAATTAAACAAAGGTGAGGTCTTTGTGATATCATGTCCTTAGGTATCCAGTGTCTCTGGCCCTTTTCTAACTTTTAGTCTGTTTAAAGATGGCCCCAAAAGGCAGTAAGAGGTTTTTTCTCCTCAATTAAACACAGGGGAGGTCTTTGTGATATCATGTCAGTAGGTATCCAGTGTCTCTGGCCATTTTCTAACTTTTAGTCTGTTTAAAGATCGCCCCAAAAGGCAGTAAAAGGTTTTTTTCTTCTCAATTAAACACAGATGAGGTCTTTGTGATGTCATGTCAGTAAGCATCCAGTGTCTCTGGCCCTTTTCTGACTCCTAGACTGTTTAAGGATTGCTTCAAAAGACAGTAAGAGGTTTTTTTTCTCAATTAAACACAGATGAGGTCTTTGTGATGTCATGTCAGTAGGCCTCCTGTGTCCCTGGCCCTTTTCTGACTCCTAGACTGTTTAAGGATCGCTTCAAAAGGCAGTAAGAGGTTTTTTTCTTCTCAATTAAACAAAGGTGAGGTCTTTGTGATATCATGTCAGTAGGTATCAAGTGTCTCTGGCCCTTTTCTAACTTTTAGACTGTTTAAAGATGGCCCCAAAAGGCAGTAAGAGGTTTTTTTCTTCTCAATTAAACACAGGGGAGGTCTTTGTGATATCATGTCAGTAGGTATCCAGTGTCTCTGGCCCTTTTCTAACTTTTAGTCTGTTTAAAGATCGCCCCAAAAGGCAGTAAAAGGTTTTTTTCTTCTCAATTAAACACAAATGAGGTTTTTGTGATGTCATGTCAGTAAGCATCCAGTGTCTCTGGCCCTTTTCTGACTCCTAGACTGTTTAAGGATCGCTTCAAAAGACAGTAAGAGTTTTTTTTTCTCAATTAAACACAGATGAGGTCTTTGTGATGTCATGTCAGTAGGCATCCTGAGTCCCTGGCCCTTTTCTGACTCCTAGACTGTTTAAGGATCGCTTCAAAAGACAGTAAGAGGATTTTCTTCTCAATTAAACACAGATGAGGTCTTTGTGATGTCATGTCAGTAGGCCTCCAGTGTCTCTGGCCCTTTTCTGACTCCTAGACTGTTTAAGGATCGCTTCAAAAGACAGTAGGAGGTTTTTTTTCTCAATTAAACACTGATGAGGTCTTTGTGATGTCATGTCAGTAGGTATCCAGTGTCTCTGGCCCTTTTCTAACTTTTAGTCTGTTTAAAGATCGCCCCAAAAGGCAGTAAAAGGTATTTTCTTCTCAATTAAACACAAATGAGGTTTTTGTGATGTCATGTCAGTAAGCATCCAGTGTCTCTGGCCCTTTTCTGACTCCTAGACTGTTTAAGGATCGCTTCAAAAGACAGTAAGAGGTTTTTTTTCTCAATTAAACACAGATGAGGTCTTTGTGATGTCATGTCAGTAGGCATCCTGAGTCCCTGGCCCTTTTCTGACTCCTAGACTGTTTAAGGATCGCTTCAAAAGACAGTAAGAGGGTTTTTTTCTCAATTAAACACAGATGAGGTCTTTGTGATGTCATGTCAGTAGGCCTCCAGTGTCTCTGGCCCTTTTTTGACTCCTAGACTGTTTAAGGATCGCTTCAAAAGACAGTAGGAGGTTTTTTTTCTCAATTAAACACTGATGAGGTCTTTGTGATGTCATGTCAGTAGGCATCCAGTGTCTCTGGCCCTTTTCTGACTCCTAGACTGTTTAAGGATCGCTTCAAAAGACAGTAGGAGGTTTTTTTTCTCAATTAAACACAGATGAGGTCTTTGTGATGTCATGTCAGTAGGCATCCAGTGTCTCTGGCCCTTTTCTGACTCCTAGACTGTTTAAGGATCGCTTCAAAAGACAGTAAGAGGTTTTTTTTCTCAATTAAACACAGATGAGGTCTTTGTGATCTCATGTCAGTAGGCCTCCTGTGTCCCTGGCCCTTTTCTGACTCATAGACTGTTTAAGGATTGCTTCAAAAGACAGTAAGAGGTTTTCTTTTCTCAATTAAACACAGATGAGGTCTTTGTGATGTCATGTCAGTAGGCATCCTGTGTCTCTGGCCCTTTTCTGTCTCCTAGACTGTTTAAGGATCGCTTCAAAAGACAGTAAGAGGTTTTTTTTCTCAATTAAACACAGATGAGGTCTTTATGATGTCATGTCAGTAGGCCTCCAGTGTCTCTGGCCCTTTTCTGACTCCTAGACTGTTTAAGGATCGCTTCAAAAGACAGGAAGAGGTTTTTTTTCTGAATTAAACACAGATGAGGTCTTTGTGATGTCATGTAAGTAGGCCTCCAGTGTCTCTGGACCTTTTCTGACTCCTAGACTGTTTAAGGATTGCTTCAAAAGACATTAAGAGGTTTTTTTCTTCTCAATTAAACACAGGTGAGGTCTTTGTGATGTCAGGTCAGTAGGTATCCAGTGTCTCTGGCCCTTTTCTGACTTTTTGTCTGTTTAAAGATCGCCCCAAAAGGCAGTAAGAGGTTTTTGTTTCTCAATTAAACACAGATGAGGTCTTTGTGATGTCATGTCAGTAGGCCTCCAGTGTCTCTGGCCCTTTTCTGACTCCTAGACTGTTTAAGGATGGCTTCAAAAGACAGTAGGAGGTTTTTTTTCTCAATTAAACACAGATGAGGTCTTTGTGATGTCAGGTCAGTAGGCATCCAGTGTCTCTGGCCCTTTTCTGCCTCCTAGACTGTTTAAGGATCGCTTCAAAAGACAGTAAGAGGTTTTTTTTCTCAATTAAACACAAATGAGGTCTTTGTGATGTCATGTCAGTAGGCCTCCAGTGTCTCTGGCCCTTTTCTGCCTCCTAGACTGTTTAAGGATCGCTTCAAAAGACAGTAAGAGGTTTTTTTTCTCAATTAAACACAGATGAGGTCTTTGTGATGTCATGTCAGTAGTCCTCCAGTGTCTCTCGCCCTTTTCTGTCTCCTAGACTGTTTAAGGATCGCTTCAAAAGACATTAAGAGGTTTTTTTCTTCTCAATTAAACACAGGTGAGGTCTTTGTGATGTCAGGTCAGTAGGTATCCAGTGTCTCTGGCCCTTTTCTGACTTTTAGTCTGTTTAAAGATCGCCCCAAAAGGCAGTAAGAGGGTTTTTTTTCTCAATTAAACACAGATGAGGTCTTTGTGATGTCATGTCAATAGGCCTCCAGTGTCTCTGGCCCTTTTCTGACTCCTAGACTGTTTAAGGATCGCTTCAAAAGACATTAAGAGGTTTTTTTCTTCTCAATTAAACACAGGTGAGGTCTTTGTGATGTCAGGTCAGTAGGTATCCAGTGTCTCTGGCCCTTTTCTGACTTTTAGTCTGTTTAAAGATCGCCCCAAAAGTCAGTAAGAGGTTTTTTTTTCTCAATTAAACACAGATGAGGTCTTTGTGATGTCATGTCAGTAGGCCTCCTGTCCCTGGCCCTTTTCTGACTCCTAGACTGTTTAAGGATCGCTTCAAAAGACAGTAAGAGGTTTTTTTTTCTCAATTAAACACAGATGAGGTCTTTGTGATGTCATGTCAGTAGGCCTCCAGTGTCTCTGGCCCTTTTCTGACTCCTAGACTGTTTAAGGATGGCTTCAAAAGACAGTAGGAGGTTTTTTTTCTCAATTAAACACAGATGAGGTCTTTGTGATGTCATGTCAGTAGGCATCCAGTGTCTCTGGCCCTTTTCTGACTCCTAGACTGTTTAAGGATCGCTTCAAAAGACAGTAAGAGGTTTTTTTTCTCAATTAAACACAAATGAGGTCTTTGTGATGTCATGTCAGTAGGCATCCTGTGTCTCTGGCCCTTTTCTGACTCCTAGACTGTTTAAGGATCGCTTCAAAAGACAGTAAGAGGTTTTTTTTCTCAATTAAACACAGATGAGGTCTTTGTGATGTCATGTCAGTAGGCCTCCAGTGTCTCTGGCCCTTTTCTGACTCCTAGACTGTTTAAGGATGGCTTCAAAAGACAGTAGGAGGATTTTTTTTCTCAATTAAACACAGATGAGGTCTTTGTGATGTCATGTCAGTAGGCATCCAGTGTCTCTGGCCCTTTTCTGACTCCTAGACTGTTTAAGGATCGCTTCAAAAGACAGTAAGAGGTTTTTTTTCTCAATTAAACACAGATGAGGTCTTTGTGATGTCATGTCAGTAAGCATCCAGTGTCTCTGGCCCTTTTCTGACTCCTAGACTGTTTAAGGATCGCTTCAAAAGACAGTAAGAGGTTTTTTTCTCAATTAAACACAGATGAGGTCTTTGTGATGTCATGTCAGTAGGCATCCTGAGTCCCTGGCCCTTTTCTGACTCCTGGACTGTTTAAGGATCGCTTCAAAAGACAGTAGGAGGTTTTTTTTCTCAATTAAACACAGATGAGGTCTTTGTGATGTCATGTCAGTAGGCATCCAGTGTCTCTGGCCCTTTTCTGACTCCTAGACTGTTTAAGGATCGCTTCAAAAGACAGTAAGAGGTTTTTTTTCTCAATTAAACACAGATGAGGTCTTTGTGATGTCATGTCAGTAAGCATCCAGTGTCTCTGGCCCTTTTCTGACTCCTAGAGTGTTTAAGGATCGCTTCAAAAGACAGTAAGAGGTTTTTTTTCTCAATTAAACACAGATGAGGTCTTTGTGATGTCATGTCAGTAGTCCTCCAGTGTCTCTCGCCCTTTTCTGTCTCCTAGACTGTTTAAGGATCGCTTCAAAAGACATTAAGAGGTTTTTTTCTTCTCAATTAAACACAGGTGAGGTCTTTGTGATGTCAGGTCAGTAGGTATCCAGTGTCTCTGGCCCTTTTCTGACTTTTAGTCTGTTTAAAGATCGCCCCAAAAGGCAGTAAGAGGGTTTTTTTTCTCAATTAAACACAGATGAGGTCTTTGTGATGTCATGTCAATAGGCCTCCAGTGTCTCTGGCCCTTTTCTGACTCCTAGACTGTTTAAGGATCGCTTCAAAAGACATTAAGAGGTTTTTTTCTTCTCAATTAAACACAGGTGAGGTCTTTGTGATGTCAGGTCAGTAGGTATCCAGTGTCTCTGGCCCTTTTCTGACTTTTAGTCTGTTTAAAGATCGCCCCAAAAGTCAGTAAGAGGTTTTTTTTTCTCAATTAAACACAGATGAGGTCTTTGTGATGTCATGTCAGTAGGCCTCCTGTCCCTGGCCCTTTTCTGACTCCTAGACTGTTTAAGGATCGCTTCAAAAGACAGTAAGAGGTTTTTTTTTCTCAATTAAACACAGATGAGGTCTTTGTGATGTCATGTCAGTAGGCCTCCAGTGTCTCTGGCCCTTTTCTGACTCCTAGACTGTTTAAGGATGGCTTCAAAAGACAGTAGGAGGTTTTTTTTCTCAATTAAACACAGATGAGGTCTTTGTGATGTCATGTCAGTAGGCATCCAGTGTCTCTGGCCCTTTTCTGACTCCTAGACTGTTTAAGGATCGCTTCAAAAGACAGTAAGAGGTTTTTTTTCTCAATTAAACACAAATGAGGTCTTTGTGATGTCATGTCAGTAGGCATCCTGTGTCTCTGGCCCTTTTCTGACTCCTAGACTGTTTAAGGATCGCTTCAAAAGACAGTAGGAGGTTTTTTTTCTCAATTAAACACAGATGAGGTCTTTGTGATGTCAGGTCAGTAGGCATCCAGTGTCTCTGGCCCTTTTCTGCCTCCTAGACTGTTTAAGGATCGCTTCAAAAGACAGTAAGAGGTTTTTTTTCTCAATTAAACACAAATGAGGTCTTTGTGATGTCATGTCAGTAGGCCTCCAGTGTCTCTGGCCCTTTTCTGACTCCTAGACTGTTTAAGGATGGCTTCAAAAGACAGTAGGAGGTTTTTTTTCTCAATTAAACAAAGATGAGGTCTTTGTGATGTCATGTCAGTAGGCATCCAGTGTCTCTGGCCCTTTTCTGACTCCTAGACTGTTTAAGGATAGCTTCAAAAGACAGTAAGAGGTTTTTTTTCTCAATTAAACACAAATGAGGTCTTTGTGATGTCATGTCAGTAGGCATCCTGTGTCTCTGGCCCTTTTCTGACTCCTAGACTGTTTAAGGATCGCTTCAAAAGACATTAAGAGTTTTTTTCCTCAATTAAACACAGGTGAGGTCTTTGTGATGTCAGGTCAGTAGGTATCCAGTGTCTCTGGCCCTTTTCTGACTTTTAGTCTGTTTAAAGATAGCCCCAAAAGGCAGTAAGAGGTTTTTTTTTCTCAATTAAACACAGATGAGGTCTTTCTGATGTCATGTCAGTAGGCATCCAGTGTCTCTGGCCCTTTTCTGACTCCTAGACTGTTTAAGGATCGCTTCAAAAGACAGTAAGAGGTTTTTTTTTCTCAATTAAACACAGATGAGGTCTTTGTGATGTCATGTCAGTAGGCATCCTGTGTCTCTGGCCCTTTTCTGTCTCCTAGACTGTTTAAGGATCGCTTCAAAAGACAGTAAGAGGTTTTTTTTCTCAATTAAACACAGATGAGGTCTTTATGATGTCATGTCAGTAGGCCTCCAGTGTCTCTGGCCCTTTTCTGACTCCTAGACTGTTTAAGGATCGCTTCAAAAGACAGGAAGAGGTTTTTTTTCTGAATTAAACACAGATGAGGTCTTTGTGATGTCATGTAAGTAGGCCTCCAGTGTCTCTGGACCTTTTCTGACTCCTAGACTGTTTAAGGATTGCTTCAAAAGACATTAAGAGGTTTTTTTCTTCTCAATTAAACACAGGTGAGGTCTTTGTGATGTCAGGTCAGTAGGTATCCAGTGTCTCTGGCCCTTTTCTGACTTTTTGTCTGTTTAAAGATCGCCCCAAAAGGCAGTAAGAGGTTTTTTTTTCTCAATTAAACACAGATGAGGTCTTTCTGATGTCATGTCAGTAGGCATCCAGTGTCTCTGGCCCTTTTCTGACTCCTAGACTGTTTAAGGATCGCTTCAAAAGACAGTAAGAGGTTTTTTTTTCTCAATTAAACACAGATGAGGTCTTTGTGATGTCATGTCAGTAGGCATCCTGTGTCTCTGGCCCTTTTCTGTCTCCTAGACTGTTTAAGGATCGCTTCAAAAGACAGTAAGAGGTTTTTTTTCTCAATTAAACACAGATGAGGTCTTTATGATGTCATGTCAGTAGGCCTCCAGTGTCTCTGGCCCTTTTCTGACTCCTAGACTGTTTAAGGATCGCTTCAAAAGACAGGAAGAGGTTTTTTTTCTGAATTAAACACAGATGAGGTCTTTGTGATGTCATGTAAGTAGGCCTCCAGTGTCTCTGGACCTTTTCTGACTCCTAGACTGTTTAAGGATTGCTTCAAAAGACATTAAGAGGTTTTTTTCTTCTCAATTAAACACAGGTGAGGTCTTTGTGATGTCAGGTCAGTAGGTATCCAGTGTCTCTGGCCCTTTTCTGACTTTTTGTCTGTTTAAAGATCGCCCCAAAAGGCAGTAAGAGGTTTTTGTTTCTCAATTAAACACAGATGAGGTCTTTGTGATGTCATGTCAGTAGGCCTCCAGTGTCTCTGGCCCTTTTCTGACTCCTAGACTGTTTAAGGATGGCTTCAAAAGACAGTAGGAGGTTTTTTTTCTCAATTAAACACAGATGAGGTCTATGTGATGTCAGGTCAGTAGGCATCCAGTGTCTCTGGCCCTTTTCTGCCTCCTAGACTGTTTAAGGATCGCTTCAAAAGACAGTAAGAGGTTTTTTTTCTCAATTAAACACAAATGAGGTCTTTGTGATGTCATGTCAGTAGGCCTCCAGTGTCTCTGGCCCTTTTCTGACTCCTAGACTGTTTAAGGATGGCTTCAAAAGACAGTAGGAGGTTTTTTTTCTCAATTAAACACAGATGAGGTCTTTGTGATGTCATGTCAGTAGGCATCCAGTGTCTCTGGCCCTTTTCTGACTCCTAGACTGTTTAAGGATCACTTCAAAAGACAGTAAGAGGTTTTTTTTCTCAATTAAACACAAATGAGGTCTTTGTGATGTCATGTCAGTAGGCATCCTGTGTCTCTGGCCCTTTTCTGACTCCTAGACTGTTTAAGGATTGCTTCAAAAGACATTAAGAGTTTTTTTCCTCAATTAAACACAGGTGAGGTCTTTGTGATGTCAGGTCAGTAGGTATCCAGTGTCTCTGGCCCTTTTCTGACTTTTAGTCTGTTTAAAGATAGCCCCAAAAGGCAGTAAGAGGTTTTTTTTTCTCAATTAAACACAGATGAGGTCTTTCTGATGTCATGTCAGTAGGCATCCAGTGTCTCTGGCCCTTTTCTGACTTTTAGTCTGTTTAAAGATCGCCCCAAAAGGCAGTAAGAGGTTTTTTTTTCTCAATTAAACACAGGTGAGGTCTTTCTGATGTCATGTCAGTAGGCATCCAGTGTCTCTGGCCCTTTTCTGACTCCTAGACTGTTTAAGGATCACTTCAAAAGACAGAAAGAGGTTTTTTTTTCTCAATTAAACACAGATGAGGTCTTTGTGATGTCATGTCAGTAGGCATCCAGTGTCTCTGGCCCTTTTCTGACTCCTAGATTGTTTAAGGATGGCTTCAAAAGACAGTAAGAGGTTTTTATCCCCAATTAAACACAGATGAGGTCTTTGTGATGTCATGTCAGTAGGCCTCCTGTGTCCCTGGCCCTTTTCTGACTCATAGACTGTTTAAGGATCGCTTCAAAAGACAGTAGGAGGTTTTTTTTCTCAATTAAACACAGATGAGGTCTTTGTGATGTCATGTCAGTAGGCATCCAGTGTCTCTGGCCCTTTTCTGACTCCTAGACTGTTTAAGGATCGCTTCAAAAGACAGTAAGAGGTTTTTTTTTCTCAATTAAACACAGATGAGGTCTTTGTGATGTCATGTTAGTAGGCATCCTGTGTCTCTGGCCCTTTTCTGACTCCTAGACTGTTTAAGGATCGCTTCAAAAGACAGTAAGAGGTTTTTTTTCTCAATTAAACACAGATGAGGTCTTTGTGATGTCATGTCAGTAGGCCTCCAGTGTCTCTGGCCCTTTTCTGACTCCTAGGCTGTTTAAAGATCGCCCCAAAAGGCAGTAAGAGGTTTTTTTCTTCTCAATTAAACAAAGGTGAGGTCTTTGTGATATCATGTCCTTAGGTATCCAGTGTCTCTGGCCCTTTTCTAACTTTTAGTCTGTTTAAAGATGGCCCCAAAAGGCAGTAAGAGGTTTTTTCTCCTCAATTAAACACAGGGGAGGTCTTTGTGATATCATGTCAGTAGGTATCCAGTGTCTCTGGCCATTTTCTAACTTTTAGTCTGTTTAAAGATCGCCCCAAAAGGCAGTAAAAGGTTTTTTTCTTCTCAATTAAACACAGATGAGGTCTTTGTGATGTCATGTCAGTAAGCATCCAGTGTCTCTGGCCCTTTTCTGACTCCTAGACTGTTTAAGGATTGCTTCAAAAGACAGTAAGAGGTTTTTTTTCTCAATTAAACACAGATGAGGTCTTTGTGATGTCATGTCAGTAGGCCTCCTGTGTCCCTGGCCCTTTTCTGACTCCTAGACTGTTTAAGGATCGCTTCAAAAGGCAGTAAGAGGTTTTTTTCTTCTCAATTAAACAAAGGTGAGGTCTTTGTGATATCATGTCAGTAGGTATCAAGTGTCTCTGGCCCTTTTCTAACTTTTAGACTGTTTAAAGATGGCCCCAAAAGGCAGTAAGAGGTTTTTTTCTTCTCAATTAAACACAGGGGAGGTCTTTGTGATATCATGTCAGTAGGTATCCAGTGTCTCTGGCCCTTTTCTAACTTTTAGTCTGTTTAAAGATCGCCCCAAAAGGCAGTAAAAGGTTTTTTTCTTCTCAATTAAACACAAATGAGGTTTTTGTGATGTCATGTCAGTAAGCATCCAGTGTCTCTGGCCCTTTTCTGACTCCTAGACTGTTTAAGGATCGCTTCAAAAGACAGTAAGAGTTTTTTTTTCTCAATTAAACACAGATGAGGTCTTTGTGATGTCATGTCAGTAGGCATCCTGAGTCCCTGGCCCTTTTCTGACTCCTAGACTGTTTAAGGATCGCTTCAAAAGACAGTAAGAGGATTTTCTTCTCAATTAAACACAGATGAGGTCTTTGTGATGTCATGTCAGTAGGCCTCCAGTGTCTCTGGCCCTTTTCTGACTCCTAGACTGTTTAAGGATCGCTTCAAAAGACAGTAGGAGGTTTTTTTTCTCAATTAAACACTGATGAGGTCTTTGTGATGTCATGTCAGTAGGTATCCAGTGTCTCTGGCCCTTTTCTAACTTTTAGTCTGTTTAAAGATCGCCCCAA
Source organism: Paroedura picta (assembly GCF_049243985.1). Classification (NCBI taxonomy): domain Eukaryota; kingdom Metazoa; phylum Chordata; class Lepidosauria; order Squamata; family Gekkonidae; genus Paroedura; species Paroedura picta. The sequence goes on along the minus strand of NC_135385.1, from coordinate 12,949,565 downwards.
AAGGCAGTAAAAGGTATTTTCTTCTCAATTAAACACAAATGAGGTTTTTGTGATGTCATGTCAGTAAGCATCCAGTGTCTCTGGCCCTTTTCTGACTCCTAGACTGTTTAAGGATCGCTTCAAAAGACAGTAAGAGGTTTTTTTTCTCAATTAAACACAGATGAGGTCTTTGTGATGTCATGTCAGTAGGCATCCTGAGTCCCTGGCCCTTTTCTGACTCCTAGACTGTTTAAGGATCGCTTCAAAAGACAGTAAGAGGGTTTTTTTCTCAATTAAACACAGATGAGGTCTTTGTGATGTCATGTCAGTAGGCCTCCAGTGTCTCTGGCCCTTTTTTGACTCCTAGACTGTTTAAGGATCGCTTCAAAAGACAGTAGGAGGTTTTTTTTCTCAATTAAACACTGATGAGGTCTTTGTGATGTCATGTCAGTAGGCATCCAGTGTCTCTGGCCCTTTTCTGACTCCTAGACTGTTTAAGGATCGCTTCAAAAGACAGTAGGAGGTTTTTTTTCTCAATTAAACACAGATGAGGTCTTTGTGATGTCATGTCAGTAGGCATCCAGTGTCTCTGGCCCTTTTCTGACTCCTAGACTGTTTAAGGATCGCTTCAAAAGACAGTAAGAGGTTTTTTTTCTCAATTAAACACAGATGAGGTCTTTGTGATCTCATGTCAGTAGGCCTCCTGTGTCCCTGGCCCTTTTCTGACTCATAGACTGTTTAAGGATTGCTTCAAAAGACAGTAAGAGGTTTTCTTTTCTCAATTAAACACAGATGAGGTCTTTGTGATGTCATGTCAGTAGGCATCCTGTGTCTCTGGCCCTTTTCTGTCTCCTAGACTGTTTAAGGATCGCTTCAAAAGACAGTAAGAGGTTTTTTTTCTCAATTAAACACAGATGAGGTCTTTATGATGTCATGTCAGTAGGCCTCCAGTGTCTCTGGCCCTTTTCTGACTCCTAGACTGTTTAAGGATCGCTTCAAAAGACAGGAAGAGGTTTTTTTTCTGAATTAAACACAGATGAGGTCTTTGTGATGTCATGTAAGTAGGCCTCCAGTGTCTCTGGACCTTTTCTGACTCCTAGACTGTTTAAGGATTGCTTCAAAAGACATTAAGAGGTTTTTTTCTTCTCAATTAAACACAGGTGAGGTCTTTGTGATGTCAGGTCAGTAGGTATCCAGTGTCTCTGGCCCTTTTCTGACTTTTTGTCTGTTTAAAGATCGCCCCAAAAGGCAGTAAGAGGTTTTTGTTTCTCAATTAAACACAGATGAGGTCTTTGTGATGTCATGTCAGTAGGCCTCCAGTGTCTCTGGCCCTTTTCTGACTCCTAGACTGTTTAAGGATGGCTTCAAAAGACAGTAGGAGGTTTTTTTTCTCAATTAAACACAGATGAGGTCTTTGTGATGTCAGGTCAGTAGGCATCCAGTGTCTCTGGCCCTTTTCTGCCTCCTAGACTGTTTAAGGATCGCTTCAAAAGACAGTAAGAGGTTTTTTTTCTCAATTAAACACAAATGAGGTCTTTGTGATGTCATGTCAGTAGGCCTCCAGTGTCTCTGGCCCTTTTCTGACTCCTAGACTGTTTAAGGATGGCTTCAAAAGACAGTAGGAGGTTTTTTTTCTCAATTAAACACAGATGAGGTCTTTGTGGTGTCATGTCAGTAGGCATCCAGTGTCTCTGGCCCTTTTCTGACTCCTAGACTGTTTAAGGATCGCTTCAAAAGACAGTAAGAGGTTTTTTTTTCTCAATTAAACACAAATGAGGTCTTTGCGATGTCATGTCAGTAGGCATCCTGTGTCTCTGGCCCTTTTCTGACTCCTAGACTGTTTAAGGATTGCTTCAAAAGACATTAAGAGTTTTTTTCCTCAATTAAACACAGGTGAGGTCTTTGTGATGTCAGGTCAGTAGGCATCCAGTGTCTCTGGCCCTTTTCTGCCTCCTAGACTGTTTAAGGATCGCTTCAAAAGACAGTAAGAGGTTTTTTTTCTCAATTAAACACAAATGAGGTCTTTGTGATGTCATGTCAGTAGGCCTCCAGTGTCTCTGGCCCTTTTCTGACTCCTAGACTGTTTAAGGATGGCTTCAAAAGACAGTAGGAGGTTTTTTTTCTCAATTAAACACAGATGAGGTCTTTGTGATGTCATGTCAGTAGGCATCCAGTGTCTCTGGCCCTTTTCTGACTCCTAGACTGTTTAAGGATCGCTTCAAAAGACAGTAAGAGGTTTTTTTTTCTCAATTAAACACAAATGAGGTCTTTGCGATGTCATGTCAGTAGGCATCCTGTGTCTCTGGCCCTTTTCTGACTCCTAGACTGTTTAAGGATTGCTTCAAAAGACATTAAGAGTTTTTTTCCTCAATTAAACACAGGTGAGGTCTTTGTGATGTCAGGTCAGTAGGTATCCAGTGTCTCTGGCCCTTTTCTGACTTTTAGTCTGTTTAAAGATAGCCCCAAAAGGCAGTAAGAGGTTTTTTTTTCTCAATTAAACACAGATGAGGTCTTTCTGATGTCATGTCAGTAGGCATCCAGTGTCTCTGGCCCTTTTCTGACTTTTAGTCTGTTTAAAGATCGCCCCAAAAGGCAGTAAGAGGTTTTTTTTTCTCAATTAAACACAGGTGAGGTCTTTCTGATGTCATGTCAGTAGGCATCCAGTGTCTCTGGCCCTTTTCTGACTCCTAGACTGTTTAAGGATCGCTTCAAAAGACAGTAAGAGTTTTTTTTTCTCAATTAAACACAGATGAGGTCTTTGTGATGTCATGTCAGTAGGCATCCTGAGTCCCTGGCCCTTTTCTGACTCCTAGACTGTTTAAGGATCGCTTCAAAAGACAGTAAGAGGATTTTCTTCTCAATTAAACACAGATGAGGTCTTTGTGATGTCATGTCAGTAGGCCTCCAGTGTCTCTGGCCCTTTTCTGACTCCTAGACTGTTTAAGGATCGCTTCAAAAGACAGTAGGAGGTTTTTTTTCTCAATTAAACACTGATGAGGTCTTTGTGATGTCATGTCAGTAGGTATCCAGTGTCTCTGGCCCTTTTCTAACTTTTAGTCTGTTTAAAGATCGCCCCAAAAGGCAGTAAAAGGTATTTTCTTCTCAATTAAACACAAATGAGGTTTTTGTGATGTCATGTCAGTAAGCATCCAGTGTCTCTGGCCCTTTTCTGACTCCTAGACTGTTTAAGGATCGCTTCAAAAGACAGTAAGAGGTTTTTTTTCTCAATTAAACACAGATGAGGTCTTTGTGATGTCATGTCAGTAGGCATCCTGAGTCCCTGGCCCTTTTCTGACTCCTAGACTGTTTAAGGATCGCTTCAAAAGACAGTAAGAGGGTTTTTTTCTCAATTAAACACAGATGAGGTCTTTGTGATGTCATGTCAGTAGGCCTCCAGTGTCTCTGGCCCTTTTTTGACTCCTAGACTGTTTAAGGATCGCTTCAAAAGACAGTAGGAGGTTTTTTTTCTCAATTAAACACTGATGAGGTCTTTGTGATGTCATGTCAGTAGGCATCCAGTGTCTCTGGCCCTTTTCTGACTCCTAGACTGTTTAAGGATCGCTTCAAAAGACAGTAAGAGGTTTTTTTTCTCAATTAAACACAGATGAGGTCTTTGTGATCTCATGTCAGTAGGCCTCCTGTGTCCCTGGCCCTTTTCTGACTCATAGACTGTTTAAGGATTGCTTCAAAAGACAGTAAGAGGTTTTCTTTTCTCAATTAAACACAGATGAGGTCTTTGTGATGTCATGTCAGTAGGCATCCTGTGTCTCTGGCCCTTTTCTGTCTCCTAGACTGTTTAAGGATCGCTTCAAAAGACAGTAAGAGGTTTTTTTTCTCAATTAAACACAGATGAGGTCTTTATGATGTCATGTCAGTAGGCCTCCAGTGTCTCTGGCCCTTTTCTGACTCCTAGACTGTTTAAGGATCGCTTCAAAAGACAGGAAGAGGTTTTTTTTCTGAATTAAACACAGATGAGGTCTTTGTGATGTCATGTAAGTAGGCCTCCAGTGTCTCTGGACCTTTTCTGACTCCTAGACTGTTTAAGGATTGCTTCAAAAGACATTAAGAGGTTTTTTTCTTCTCAATTAAACACAGGTGAGGTCTTTGTGATGTCAGGTCAGTAGGTATCCAGTGTCTCTGGCCCTTTTCTGACTTTTTGTCTGTTTAAAGATCGCCCCAAAAGGCAGTAAGAGGTTTTTGTTTCTCAATTAAACACAGATGAGGTCTTTGTGATGTCATGTCAGTAGGCCTCCAGTGTCTCTGGCCCTTTTCTGACTCCTAGACTGTTTAAGGATGGCTTCAAAAGACAGTAGGAGGTTTTTTTTCTCAATTAAACACAGATGAGGTCTTTGTGATGTCAGGTCAGTAGGCATCCAGTGTCTCTGGCCCTTTTCTGCCTCCTAGACTGTTTAAGGATCGCTTCAAAAGACAGTAAGAGGTTTTTTTTCTCAATTAAACACAAATGAGGTCTTTGTGATGTCATGTCAGTAGGCCTCCAGTGTCTCTGGCCCTTTTCTGACTCCTAGACTGTTTAAGGATGGCTTCAAAAGACAGTAGGAGGTTTTTTTTCTCAATTAAACACAGATGAGGTCTTTGTGGTGTCATGTCAGTAGGCATCCAGTGTCTCTGGCCCTTTTCTGACTCCTAGACTGTTTAAGGATCGCTTCAAAAGACAGTAAGAGGTTTTTTTTTCTCAATTAAACACAAATGAGGTCTTTGCGATGTCATGTCAGTAGGCATCCTGTGTCTCTGGCCCTTTTCTGACTCCTAGACTGTTTAAGGATTGCTTCAAAAGACATTAAGAGTTTTTTTCCTCAATTAAACACAGGTGAGGTCTTTGTGATGTCAGGTCAGTAGGCATCCAGTGTCTCTGGCCCTTTTCTGCCTCCTAGACTGTTTAAGGATCGCTTCAAAAGACAGTAAGAGGTTTTTTTTCTCAATTAAACACAAATGAGGTCTTTTTGATGTCATGTCAGTAGGCCTCCAGTGTCTCTGGCCCTTTTCTGACTCCTAGACTGTTTAAGGATGGCTTCAAAAGACAGTAGGAGGTTTTTTTTCTCAATTAAACACAGATGAGGTCTTTGTGATGTCATGTCAGTAGGCATCCTGTGTCTCTGGCCCTTTTCTGTCTCCTAGACTGTTTAAGGATCGCTTCAAAAGACAGTAAGAGGTTTTTTTTCTCAATTAAACACAGATGAGGTCTTTATGATGTCATGTCAGTAGGCCTCCAGTGTCTCTGGCCCTTTTCTGACTCCTAGACTGTTTAAGGATCGCTTCAAAAGACAGGAAGAGGTTTTTTTTCTGAATTAAACACAGATGAGGTCTTTGTGATGTCATGTAAGTAGGCCTCCAGTGTCTCTGGACCTTTTCTGACTCCTAGACTGTTTAAGGATTGCTTCAAAAGACATTAAGAGGTTTTTTTCTTCTCAATTAAACACAGGTGAGGTCTTTGTGATGTCAGGTCAGTAGGTATCCAGTGTCTCTGGCCCTTTTCTGACTTTTTGTCTGTTTAAAGATCGCCCCAAAAGGCAGTAAGAGGTTTTTGTTTCTCAATTAAACACAGATGAGGTCTTTGTGATGTCATGTCAGTAGGCCTCCAGTGTCTCTGGCCCTTTTCTGACTCCTAGACTGTTTAAGGATGGCTTCAAAAGACAGTAGGAGGTTTTTTTTCTCAATTAAACACAGATGAGGTCTTTGTGATGTCAGGTCAGTAGGCATCCAGTGTCTCTGGCCCTTTTCTGCCTCCTAGACTGTTTAAGGATCGCTTCAAAAGACAGTAAGAGGTTTTTTTTCTCAATTAAACACAAATGAGGTCTTTGTGATGTCATGTCAGTAGGCCTCCAGTGTCTCTGGCCCTTTTCTGACTCCTAGACTGTTTAAGGATGGCTTCAAAAGACAGTAGGAGGTTTTTTTTCTCAATTAAACACAGATGAGGTCTTTGTGGTGTCATGTCAGTAGGCATCCAGTGTCTCTGGCCCTTTTCTGACTCCTAGACTGTTTAAGGATCGCTTCAAAAGACAGTAAGAGGTTTTTTTTTCTCAATTAAACACAAATGAGGTCTTTGCGATGTCATGTCAGTAGGCATCCTGTGTCTCTGGCCCTTTTCTGACTCCTAGACTGTTTAAGGATTGCTTCAAAAGACATTAAGAGTTTTTTTCCTCAATTAAACACAGGTGAGGTCTTTGTGATGTCAGGTCAGTAGGCATCCAGTGTCTCTGGCCCTTTTCTGCCTCCTAGACTGTTTAAGGATCGCTTCAAAAGACAGTAAGAGGTTTTTTTTCTCAATTAAACACAAATGAGGTCTTTTTGATGTCATGTCAGTAGGCCTCCAGTGTCTCTGGCCCTTTTCTGACTCCTAGACTGTTTAAGGATGGCTTCAAAAGACAGTAGGAGGTTTTTTTTCTCAATTAAACACAGATGAGGTCTTTGTGATGTCATGTCAGTAGGCATCCAGTGTCTCTGGCCCTTTTCTGCCTCCTAGACTGTTTAAGGATCGCTTCAAAAGACAGTAAGAGGTTTTTTTTTCTCAATTAAACACAAATGAGGTCTTTGCGATGTCATGTCAGTAGGCATCCTGTGTCTCTGGCCCTTTTCTGACTCCTAGACTGTTTAAGGATTGCTTCAAAAGACATTAAGAGTTTTTTTCCTCAATTAAACACAGGTGAGGTCTTTGTGATGTCAGGTCAGTAGGTATCCAGTGTCTCTGGCCCTTTTCTGACTTTTAGTCTGTTTAAAGATAGCCCCAAAAGGCAGTAAGAGGTTTTTTTTTCTCAATTAAACACAGATGAGGTCTTTCTGATGTCATGTCAGTAGGCATCCAGTGTCTCTGGCCCTTTTCTGACTTTTAGTCTGTTTAAAGATCGCCCCAAAAGACATTAAGAGGTTTTTTTTTCTCAATTAAACACAGGTGAGGTCTTTCTGATGTCATGTCAGTAGGCATCCAGTGTCTCTGGCCCTTTTCTGACTCCTAGACTGTTTAAGGATCACTTCAAAAGACAGTAAGAGGGTTTTTTTCTCAATTAAACACAGATGAGGTCTTTGTGATGTCATGTCAGTAGGCATCCAGTGTCTCTGGCCCTTTTCTGACTCCTAGATTGTTTAAGGATGGCTTCAAAAGACAGTAAGAGGTTTTTATCCCCAATTAAACACAGATGAGGTCTTTGTGATGTCATGTCAGTAGGCCTCCTGTGTCCCTGGCCCTTTTCTGACTCATAGACTGTTTAAGGATCGCTTCAAAAGACAGTAAGAGGTTTTTTTTCTCAATTAAACACAGATGAGGTCTTTGTGATGTCATGTCAGTAGGCATCCTGTGTCTCTGGCCCTTTTCTGACTCCTAGAGTGTTTAAGGATCGCTTCAAAAGACACTAAGAGGTTTTTTTCTCAATTAAACACAGATGAGGTCTTTGTGATGTCATGTCAGTAGGCATCCTGAGTCCCTGGCCCTTTTCTGACTCCTAGACTGTTTAAGGATCGCTTCAAAAGACACTAAGAGGGTTTTTTTCTCAATTAAACACAGATGAGGTCTTTGTGATGTCAGGTCAGTAGGCCTCCAGTGTCTCTGGCCCTTTTCTGACTCCTAGACTGTTTAAGGATTGCTTCAAAAGACAGTAGGAGGTTTTTTTTCTCAATTAAACACTGATGAGGTCTTTGTGATGTCATGTCAGTAGGCATCCAGCGTCTCTGGCCCTTTTCTGCCTCCTAGACTGTTTAAGGATCGCTTCAAAAGACAGTAAGAGGTTTTCTTTTCTCAATTAAACACAGATGAGGTCTTTGTGATGTCATGTCAGTAGGCATCCTGTGTCTCTGGCCCTTTTCTGTCTCCTAGACTGTTTAAGGATCGCTTCAAAAGACAGTAAGAGGTTTTTTTTCTCAATTAAACACAGATGAGGTCTTTATGATGTCATGTCAGTAGGCCTCCAGTGTCTCTGGCCCTTTTCTGACTCCTAGACTGTTTAAGGATCGCTTCAAAAGACAGGAAGAGGTTTTTTTTCTGAATTAAACACAGATGAGGTCTTTGTGATGTCATGTAAGTAGGCCTCCAGTGTCTCTGGACCTTTTCTGACTCCTAGACTGTTTAAGGATTGCTTCAAAAGACATTAAGAGGTTTTTTTCTTCTCAATTAAACACAGGTGAGGTCTTTGTGATGTCAGGTCAGTAGGTATCCAGTGTCTCTGGCCCTTTTCTGACTTTTTGTCTGTTTAAAGATCGCCCCAAAAGGCAGTAAGAGGTTTTTGTTTCTCAATTAAACACAGATGAGGTCTTTGTGATGTCATGTCAGTAGGCCTCCAGTGTCTCTGGCCCTTTTCTGACTCCTAGACTGTTTAAGGATGGCTTCAAAAGACAGTAGGAGGTTTTTTTTCTCAATTAAACACAGATGAGGTCTTTGTGATGTCAGGTCAGTAGGCATCCAGTGTCTCTGGCCCTTTTCTGCCTCCTAGACTGTTTAAGGATCGCTTCAAAAGACAGTAAGAGGTTTTTTTTCTCAATTAAACACAAATGAGGTCTTTGTGATGTCATGTCAGTAGGCCTCCAGTGTCTCTGGCCCTTTTCTGACTCCTAGACTGTTTAAGGATGGCTTCAAAAGACAGTAGGAGGTTTTTTTTCTCAATTAAACACAGATGAGGTCTTTGTGGTGTCATGTCAGTAGGCATCCAGTGTCTCTGGCCCTTTTCTGACTCCTAGACTGTTTAAGGATCGCTTCAAAAGACAGTAAGAGGTTTTTTTTTCTCAATTAAACACAAATGAGGTCTTTGCGATGTCATGTCAGTAGGCATCCTGTGTCTCTGGCCCTTTTCTGACTCCTAGACTGTTTAAGGATTGCTTCAAAAGACATTAAGAGTTTTTTTCCTCAATTAAACACAGGTGAGGTCTTTGTGATGTCAGGTCAGTAGGTATCCAGTGTCTCTGGCCCTTTTCTGACTTTTAGTCTGTTTAAAGATAGCCCCAAAAGGCAGTAAGAGGTTTTTTTTTCTCAATTAAACACAGATGAGGTCTTTCTGATGTCATGTCAGTAGGCATCCAGTGTCTCTGGCCCTTTTCTGACTTTTAGTCTGTTTAAAGATCGCCCCAAAAGGCAGTAAGAGGTTTTTTTTTCTCAATTAAACACAGGTGAGGTCTTTCTGATGTCATGTCAGTAGGCATCCAGTGTCTCTGGCCCTTTTCTGACTCCTAGACTGTTTAAGGATCACTTCAAAAGACAGTAAGAGGGTTTTTTTCTCAATTAAACACAGATGAGGTCTTTGTGATGTCATGTCAGTAGGCATCCAGTGTCTCTGGCCCTTTTCTGACTCCTAGATTGTTTAAGGATGGCTTCAAAAGACAGTAAGAGGTTTTTATCCCCAATTAAACACAGATGAGGTCTTTGTGATGTCATGTCAGTAGGCCTCCTGTGTCCCTGGCCCTTTTCTGACTCATAGACTGTTTAAGGATCGCTTCAAAAGACAGTAGGAGGTTTTTTTTCTCAATTAAACACAGATGAGGTCTTTGTGATGTCATGTCAGTAGGCATCCAGTGTCTCTGGCCCTTTTCTGACTCCTAGACTGTTTAAGGATCGCTTCAAAAGACAGTAAGAGGTTTTTTTTCTCAATTAAACACAGATGAGGTCTTTGTGATGTCATGTTAGTAGGCATCCTGTGTCTCTGGCCCTTTTCTGACTCCTAGACTGTTTAAGGATCGCTTCAAAAGACAGTAAGAGGTTTTTTTTCTCAATTAAACACAGATGAGGTCTTTGTGATGTCATGTCAGTAGGCCTCCAGTGTCTCTGGCCCTTTTCTGACTCCTAGGCTGTTTAAAGATCGCCCCAAAAGGCAGTAAGAGGTTTTTTTCTTCTCAATTAAACAAAGGTGAGGTCTTTGTGATATCATGTCCTTAGGTATCCAGTGTCTCTGGCCCTTTTCTAACTTTTAGTCTGTTTAAAGATGGCCCCAAAAGGCAGTAAGAGGTTTTTTCTCCTCAATTAAACACAGGGGAGGTCTTTGTGATATCATGTCAGTAGGTATCCAGTGTCTCTGGCCATTTTCTAACTTTTAGTCTGTTTAAAGATCGCCCCAAAAGGCAGTAAAAGGTTTTTTTCTTCTCAATTAAACACAGATGAGGTCTTTGTGATGTCATGTCAGTAAGCATCCAGTGTCTCTGGCCCTTTTCTGACTCCTAGACTGTTTAAGGATCGCTTCAAAAGACAGTAAGAGGTTTTTTTTCTCAATTAAACACAGATGAGGTCTTTGTGATGTCATGTCAGTAGGCCTCCTGTGTCCCTGGCCCTTTTCTGACTCATAGACTGTTTAAGGATTGCTTCAAAAGACAGTAATTGGTTTTTTTTCTCAATTAAGCACAGATGAGGTCTTTGTGATGTCATGTCAGTAGGCCTCCGGTGTCTCTGGCCCTTTTCTGACTCCTAGAATGTTTAAGGATCGCTTCAAAAGGCAGTAAGAGGTTTTTTTCTTCTCAATTAAACAAAGGTGAGGTCTTTGTGATATCATGTCAGTAGGTATCAAGTGTCTCTGGCCCTTTTCTAACTTTTAGACTGTTTAAAGATGGCCCCAAAAGGCAGTAAGAGGTTTTTTTCTTCTCAATTAAACACAGGGGAGGTCTTTGTGATATCATGTCAGTAGGTATCCAGTGTCTCTGGCCCTTTTCTAACTTTTAGTCTGTTTAAAGATCGCCCCAAAAGGCAGTAAAAGGTTTTTTTCTTCTCAATTAAACACAAATGAGGTTTTTGTGATGTCATGTCAGTAAGCATCCAGTGTCTCTGGCCCTTTTCTGACTCCTAGACTGTTTAAGGATCGCTTCAAAAGACAGTAAGAGTTTTTTTTTCTCAATTAAACACAGATGAGGTCTTTGTGATGTCATGTCAGTAGGCATCCTGAGTCCCTGGCCCTTTTCTGACTCCTAGACTGTTTAAGGATCGCTTCAAAAGACAGTAAGAGGATTTTCTTCTCAATTAAACACAGATGAGGTCTTTGTGATGTCATGTCAGTAGGCCTCCAGTGTCTCTGGCCCTTTTCTGACTCCTAGACTGTTTAAGGATCGCTTCAAAAGACAGTAGGAGGTTTTTTTTCTCAATTAAACACTGATGAGGTCTTTGTGATGTCATGTCAGTAGGTATCCAGTGTCTCTGGCCCTTTTCTAACTTTTAGTCTGTTTAAAGATCGCCCCAAAAGGCAGTAAAAGGTCTTTTTCTTCTCAATTAAACACAAATGAGGTTTTTGTGATGTCATGTCAGTAAGCATCCAGTGTCTCTGGCCCTTTTCTGACTCCTAGACTGTTTAAGGATCGCTTCAAAAGACAGTAAGAGGTTTTTTTTCTCAATTAAACACAGATGAGGTCTTTGTGATGTCATGTCAGTAGGCATCCTGAGTCCCTGGCCCTTTTCTGACTCCTAGACTGTTTAAGGATCGCTTCAAAAGACAGTAAGAGGGTTTTTTTCTCAATTAAACACAGATGAGGTCTTTGTGATGTCATGTCAGTAGGCCTCCAGTGTCTCTGGCCCTTTTCTGACTCCTAGACTGTTTAAGGATCGCTTCAAAAGACAGTAAGAGGTTTTTTTTTCTCAATTAAACACAAATGAGGTCTTTGCGATGTCATGTCAGTAGGCATCCTGTGTCTCTGGCCCTTTTCTGACTCCTAGACTGTTTAAGGATCGCTTCAAAAGGCAGTAAGAGGTTTTTTTCTTCTCAATTAAACAAAGGTGAGGTCTTTGTGATATCATGTCAGTAGGTATCAAGTGTCTCTGGCCCTTTTCTAACTTTTAGACTGTTTAAAGATGGCCCCAAAAGGCAGTAAGAGGTTTTTTTCTTCTCAATTAAACACAGGGGAGGTCTTTGTGATATCATGTCAGTAGGTATCCAGTGTCTCTGGCCCTTTTCTAACTTTTAGTCTGTTTAAAGATCGCCCCAAAAGGCAGTAAAAGGTTTTTTTCTTCTCAATTAAACACAAATGAGGTTTTTGTGATGTCATGTCAGTAAGCATCCAGTGTCTCTGGCCCTTTTCTGACTCCTAGACTGTTTAAGGATCGCTTCAAAAGACAGTAAGAGTTTTTTTTTCTCAATTAAACACAGATGAGGTCTTTGTGATGTCATGTCAGTAGGCATCCTGAGTCCCTGGCCCTTTTCTGACTCCTAGACTGTTTAAGGATCGCTTCAAAAGACAGTAAGAGGATTTTCTTCTCAATTAAACACAGATGAGGTCTTTGTGATGTCATGTCAGTAGGCCTCCAGTGTCTCTGGCCCTTTTCTGACTCCTAGACTGTTTAAGGATCGCTTCAAAAGACAGTAGGAGGTTTTTTTTCTCAATTAAACACTGATGAGGTCTTTGTGATGTCATGTCAGTAGGTATCCAGTGTCTCTGGCCCTTTTCTAACTTTTAGTCTGTTTAAAGATCGCCCCAAAAGGCAGTAAAAGGTCTTTTTCTTCTCAATTAAACACAAATGAGGTTTTTGTGATGTCATGTCAGTAAGCATCCAGTGTCTCTGGCCCTTTTCTGACTCCTAGACTGTTTAAGGATCGCTTCAAAAGACAGTAAGAGGTTTTTTTTCTCAATTAAACACAGATGAGGTCTTTGTGATGTCATGTCAGTAGGCATCCTGAGTCCCTGGCCCTTTTCTGACTCCTAGACTGTTTAAGGATCGCTTCAAAAGACAGTAAGAGGGTTTTTTTCTCAATTAAACACAGATGAGGTCTTTGTGATGTCATGTCAGTAAGCATCCAGTGTCTCTGGCCCTTTTCTGACTCCTAGACTGTTTAAAGATCGCCCCAAAAGGCAGTAAGAGGTTTTTTTCTTCTCAATTAAACAAAGGTGAGGTCTTTGTGATATCATGTCCTTAGGTATCCAGTGTCTCTGGCCCTTTTCTAACTTTTAGTCTGTTTAAAGATGGCCCCAAAAGGCAGTAAGAGGTTTTTTCTCCTCAATTAAACACAGGGGAGGTCTTTGTGATATCATGTCAGTAGGTATCCAGTGTCTCTGGCCATTTTCTAACTTTTAGTCTGTTTAAAGATCGCCCCAAAAGGCAGTAAAAGGTTTTTTTCTTCTCAATTAAACACAGATGAGGTCTTTGTGATGTCATGTCAGTAAGCATCCAGTGTCTCTGGCCCTTTTCTGACTCCTAGACTGTTTAAGGATCGCTTCAAAAGACAGTAAGAGGGTTTTTTTCTCAATTAAACACAGATGAGGTCTTTGTGATGTCATGTCAGTAGGCATCCAGTGTCTCTGGCCCTTTTCTGACTCCTAGATTGTTTAAGGATGGCTTCAAAAGACAGTAAGAGGTTTTTATCCCCAATTAAACACAGATGAGGTCTTTGTGATGTCATGTCAGTAGGCCTCCTGTGTCCCTGGCCCTTTTCTGACTCATAGACTGTTTAAGGATCGCTTCAAAAGACAGTAGGAGGTTTTTTTTCTCAATTAAACACAGATGAGGTCTTTGTGATGTCATGTCAGTAGGCATCCAGTGTCTCTGGCCCTTTTCTGACTCCTAGACTGTTTAAGGATCGCTTCAAAAGACAGTAAGAGGTTTTTTTTCTCAATTAAACACAGATGAGGTCTTTGTGATGTCATGTTAGTAGGCATCCTGTGTCTCTGGCCCTTTTCTGACTCCTAGACTGTTTAAGGATCGCTTCAAAAGACAGTAAGAGGTTTTTTTTCTCAATTAAACACAGATGAGGTCTTTGTGATGTCATGTCAGTAGGCCTCCAGTGTCTCTGGCCCTTTTCTGACTCCTAGGCTGTTTAAAGATCGCCCCAAAAGGCAGTAAGAGGTTTTTTTCTTCTCAATTAAACAAAGGTGAGGTCTTTGTGATATCATGTCCTTAGGTATCCAGTGTCTCTGGCCCTTTTCTAACTTTTAGTCTGTTTAAAGATGGCCCCAAAAGGCAGTAAGAGGTTTTTTCTCCTCAATTAAACACAGGGGAGGTCTTTGTGATATCATGTCAGTAGGTATCCAGTGTCTCTGGCCATTTTCTAACTTTTAGTCTGTTTAAAGATCGCCCCAAAAGGCAGTAAAAGGTTTTTTTCTTCTCAATTAAACACAGATGAGGTCTTTGTGATGTCATGTCAGTAAGCATCCAGTGTCTCTGGCCCTTTTCTGACTCCTAGACTGTTTAAGGATCGCTTCAAAAGACAGTAAGAGGTTTTTTTTCTCAATTAAACACAGATGAGGTCTTTGTGATGTCATGTCAGTAGGCCTCCTGTGTCCCTGGCCCTTTTCTGACTCATAGACTGTTTAAGGATTGCTTCAAAAGACAGTAATTGGTTTTTTTTCTCAATTAAGCACAGATGAGGTCTTTGTGATGTCATGTCAGTAGGCCTCCGGTGTCTCTGGCCCTTTTCTGACTCCTAGACTGTTTAAGGATCGCTTCAAAAGGCAGTAAGAGGTTTTTTTCTTCTCAATTAAACAAAGGTGAGGTCTTTGTGATATCATGTCAGTAGGTATCAAGTGTCTCTGGCCCTTTTCTAACTTTTAGACTGTTTAAAGATGGCCCCAAAAGGCAGTAAGAGGTTTTTTTCTTCTCAATTAAACACAGGGGAGGTCTTTGTGATATCATGTCAGTAGGTATCCAGTGTCTCTGGCCCTTTTCTAACTTTTAGTCTGTTTAAAGATCGCCCCAAAAGGCAGTAAAAGGTTTTTTTCTTCTCAATTAAACACAAATGAGGTTTTTGTGATGTCATGTCAGTAAGCATCCAGTGTCTCTGGCCCTTTTCTGACTCCTAGACTGTTTAAGGATCGCTTCAAAAGACAGTAAGAGTTTTTTTTTCTCAATTAAACACAGATGAGGTCTTTGTGATGTCATGTCAGTAGGCATCCTGAGTCCCTGGCCCTTTTCTGACTCCTAGACTGTTTAAGGATCGCTTCAAAAGACAGTAAGAGGATTTTCTTCTCAATTAAACACAGATGAGGTCTTTGTGATGTCATGTCAGTAGGCCTCCAGTGTCTCTGGCCCTTTTCTGACTCCTAGACTGTTTAAGGATCGCTTCAAAAGACAGTAGGAGGTTTTTTTTCTCAATTAAACACTGATGAGGTCTTTGTGATGTCATGTCAGTAGGTATCCAGTGTCTCTGGCCCTTTTCTAACTTTTAGTCTGTTTAAAGATCGCCCCAAAAGGCAGTAAAAGGTCTTTTTCTTCTCAATTAAACACAAATGAGGTTTTTGTGATGTCATGTCAGTAAGCATCCAGTGTCTCTGGCCCTTTTCTGACTCCTAGACTGTTTAAGGATCGCTTCAAAAGACAGTAAGAGGTTTTTTTTCTCAATTAAACACAGATGAGGTCTTTGTGATGTCATGTCAGTAGGCATCCTGAGTCCCTGGCCCTTTTCTGACTCCTAGACTGTTTAAGGATCGCTTCAAAAGACAGTAAGAGGGTTTTTTTCTCAATTAAACACAGATGAGGTCTTTGTGATGTCATGTCAGTAGGCCTCCAGTGTCTCTGGCCCTTTTCTGACTCCTAGACTGTTTAAGGATCGCTTCAAAAGACAGTAAGAGGTTTTTTTTTCTCAATTAAACACAAATGAGGTCTTTGCGATGTCATGTCAGTAGGCATCCTGTGTCTCTGGCCCTTTTCTGACTCCTAGACTGTTTAAGGATCGCTTCAAAAGGCAGTAAGAGGTTTTTTTCTTCTCAATTAAACAAAGGTGAGGTCTTTGTGATATCATGTCAGTAGGTATCAAGTGTCTCTGGCCCTTTTCTAACTTTTAGACTGTTTAAAGATGGCCCCAAAAGGCAGTAAGAGGTTTTTTTCTTCTCAATTAAACACAGGGGAGGTCTTTGTGATATCATGTCAGTAGGTATCCAGTGTCTCTGGCCCTTTTCTAACTTTTAGTCTGTTTAAAGATCGCCCCAAAAGGCAGTAAAAGGTTTTTTTCTTCTCAATTAAACACAAATGAGGTTTTTGTGATGTCATGTCAGTAAGCATCCAGTGTCTCTGGCCCTTTTCTGACTCCTAGACTGTTTAAGGATCGCTTCAAAAGACAGTAAGAGTTTTTTTTTCTCAATTAAACACAGATGAGGTCTTTGTGATGTCATGTCAGTAGGCATCCTGAGTCCCTGGCCCTTTTCTGACTCCTAGACTGTTTAAGGATCGCTTCAAAAGACAGTAAGAGGATTTTCTTCTCAATTAAACACAGATGAGGTCTTTGTGATGTCATGTCAGTAGGCCTCCAGTGTCTCTGGCCCTTTTCTGACTCCTAGACTGTTTAAGGATCGCTTCAAAAGACAGTAGGAGGTTTTTTTTCTCAATTAAACACTGATGAGGTCTTTGTGATGTCATGTCAGTAGGTATCCAGTGTCTCTGGCCCTTTTCTAACTTTTAGTCTGTTTAAAGATCGGCCCAAAAGGCAGTAAAAGGTCTTTTTCTTCTCAATTAAACACAAATGAGGTTTTTGTGATGTCATGTCAGTAAGCATCCAGTGTCTCTGGCCCTTTTCTGACTCCTAGACTGTTTAAGGATCGCTTCAAAAGACAGTAAGAGGTTTTTTTTCTCAATTAAACACAGATGAGGTCTTTGTGATGTCATGTCAGTAGGCATCCTGAGTCCCTGGCCCTTTTCTGACTCCTAGACTGTTTAAGGATCGCTTCAAAAGACAGTAAGAGGGTTTTTTTCTCAATTAAACACAGATGAGGTCTTTGTGATGTCATGTCAGTAGGCCTCCAGTGTCTCTGGCCCTTTTCTGACTCCTAGACTGTTTAAGGATCGCTTCAAAAGACAGTAGGAGGTTTTTTTTCTCAATTAAACACTGATGAGGTCTTTGTGATGTCATGTCAGTAGGCATCCAGTGTCTCTGGCCCTTTTCTGACTCCTAGACTGTTTAAGGATCGCTTCAAAAGACAGTAAGAGGTTTTTTTTCTCAATTAAACACAGATGAGGTCTTTGTGATCTCATGTCAGTAGGCCTCCTGTGTCCCTGGCCCTTTTCTGACTCATAGACTGTTTAAGGATTGCTTCAAAAGACAGTAAGAGGTTTTTTTTTCTCAATTAAACACAGATGAGGTCTTTGTGATGTCATGTCAGTAGGCATCCTGTGTCTCTGGCCCTTTTCTGTCTCCTAGACTGTTTAAGGATCGCTTCAAAAGACAGTAAGAGGTTTTTTTTCTCAATTAAACACAGATGAGGTCTTTATGATGTCATGTCAGTAGGCCTCCAGTGTCTCTGGCCCTTTTCTGACTCCTAGACTGTTTAAGGATCGCTTCAAAAGACAGGAAGAGGTTTTTTTTCTGAATTAAACACAGATGAGGTCTTTGTGATGTCATGTAAGTAGGCCTCCAGTGTCTCTGGACCTTTTCTGACTCCTAGACTGTTTAAGGATTGCTTCAAAAGACATTAAGAGGTTTTTTTCTTCTCAATTAAACACAGGTGAGGTCTTTGTGATGTCAGGTCAGTAGGTATCCAGTGTCTCTGGCCCTTTTCTGACTTTTTGTCTGTTTAAAGATCGCCCCAAAAGGCAGTAAAAGGTTTTTTTCTTCTCAATTAAACACAAATGAGGTCTTTGTGATGTCATGTCAGTAGGCCTCCTGTGTCCCTGGCCCTTTTCTGACTCATAGACTGTTTAAGGATTGCTTCAAAAGACAGTAATTGGTTTTTTTTCTCAATTAAGCACAGATGAGGTCTTTGTGATGTCATGTCAGTAGGCCTCCAGTGTCTCTGGCCCTTTTCTGACTCCTAGACTGTTTAAGGATCGCTTCAAAAGGCAGTAAGAGGTTTTTTTCTTCTCAATTAAACAAAGGTGAGGTCTTTGTGATATCATGTCAGTAGGTATCAAGTGTCTCTGGCCCTTTTCTAACTTTTAGACTGTTTAAAGATGGCCCCAAAAGGCAGTAAGAGGTTTTTTTCTTCTCAATTAAACACAGGGGAGGTCTTTGTGATATCATGTCAGTAGGTATCCAGTGTCTCTGGCCCTTTTCTAACTTTTAGTCTGTTTAAAGATCGCCCCAAAAGGCAGTAAAAGGTTTTTTTCTTCTCAATTAAACACAAATGAGGTTTTTGTGATGTCATGTCAGTAAGCATCCAGTGTCTCTGGCCCTTTTCTGACTCCTAGACTGTTTAAGGATCGCTTCAAAAGACAGTAAGAGTTTTTTTTTCTCAATTAAACACAGATGAGGTCTTTGTGATGTCATGTCAGTAGGCATCCTGAGTCCCTGGCCCTTTTCTGACTCCTAGACTGTTTAAGGATCGCTTCAAAAGACAGTAAGAGGATTTTCTTCTCAATTAAACACAGATGAGGTCTTTGTGATGTCATGTCAGTAGGCCTCCAGTGTCTCTGGCCCTTTTCTGACTCCTAGACTGTTTAAGGATCGCTTCAAAAGACAGTAGGAGGTTTTTTTTCTCAATTAAACACTGATGAGGTCTTTGTGATGTCATGTCAGTAGGTATCCAGTGTCTCTGGCCCTTTTCTAACTTTTAGTCTGTTTAAAGATCGCCCCAAAAGGCAGTAAAAGGTCTTTTTCTTCTCAATTAAACACAAATGAGGTTTTTGTGATGTCATGTCAGTAGGCATCCAGTGTCTCTGGCCCTTTTCTGACTCCTAGACTGTTTAAGGATCGCTTCAAAAGACAGTAAGAGGTTTTTTTTCTCAATTAAACACAGATGAGGTCTTTGTGATCTCATGTCAGTAGGCCTCCTGTGTCCCTGGCCCTTTTCTGACTCATAGACTGTTTAAGGATTGCTTCAAAAGACAGTAAGAGGTTTTTTTTTCTCAATTAAACACAGATGAGGTCTTTGTGATGTCATGTCAGTAGGCATCCTGTGTCTCTGGCCCTTTTCTGTCTCCTAGACTGTTTAAGGATCGCTTCAAAAGACAGTAAGAGGTTTTTTTTCTCAATTAAACACAGATGAGGTCTTTATGATGTCATGTCAGTAGGCCTCCAGTGTCTCTGGCCCTTTTCTGACTCCTAGACTGTTTAAGGATCGCTTCAAAAGACAGGAAGAGGTTTTTTTTCTGAATTAAACACAGATGAGGTCTTTGTGATGTCATGTAAGTAGGCCTCCAGTGTCTCTGGACCTTTTCTGACTCCTAGACTGTTTAAGGATTGCTTCAAAAGACATTAAGAGGTTTTTTTCTTCTCAATTAAACACAGGTGAGGTCTTTGTGATGTCAGGTCAGTAGGTATCCAGTGTCTCTGGCCCTTTTCTGACTTTTTGTCTGTTTAAAGATCGCCCCAAAAGGCAGTAAAAGGTTTTTTTCTTCTCAATTAAACACAAATGAGGTCTTTGTGATGTCATGTCAGTAGGCCTCCTGTGTCCCTGGCCCTTTTCTGACTCATAGACTGTTTAAGGATTGCTTCAAAAGACAGTAATTGGTTTTTTTTCTCAATTAAGCACAGATGAGGTCTTTGTGATGTCATGTCAGTAGGCCTCCAGTGTCTCTGGCCCTTTTCTGACTCCTAGACTGTTTAAGGATCGCTTCAAAAGGCAGTAAGAGGTTTTTTTCTTCTCAATTAAACAAAGGTGAGGTCTTTGTGATATCATGTCAGTAGGTATCCAGTGTCTCTGGCCCTTTTCTAACTTTTAGACTGTTTAAAGATGGCCCCAAAAGGCAGTAAGAGGTTTTTTTCTTCTCAATTAAACACAGGGGAGGTCTTTGTGATATCATGTCAGTAGGTATCCAGTGTCTCTGGCCCTTTTCTAACTTTTAGTCTGTTTAAAGATCGCCCCAAAAGGCAGTAAAAGGTTTTTTTCTTCTCAATTAAACACAAATGAGGTTTTTGTGATGTCATGTCAGTAAGCATCCAGTGTCTCTGGCCCTTTTCTGACTCCTAGACTGTTTAAGGATCGCTTCAAAAGACAGTAAGAGTTTTTTTTTCTCAATTAAACACAGATGAGGTCTTTGTGATGTCATGTCAGTAGGCATCCTGAGTCCCTGGCCCTTTTCTGACTCCTAGACTGTTTAAGGATCGCTTCAAAAGACAGTAAGAGGATTTTCTTCTCAATTAAACACAGATGAGGTCTTTGTGATGTCATGTCAGTAGGCCTCCAGTGTCTCTGGCCCTTTTCTGACTCCTAGACTGTTTAAGGATCGCTTCAAAAGACAGTAGGAGGTTTTTTTTCTCAATTAAACACTGATGAGGTCTTTGTGATGTCATGTCAGTAGGTATCCAGTGTCTCTGGCCCTTTTCTAACTTTTAGTCTGTTTAAAGATCGCCCCAAAAGGCAGTAAAAGGTCTTTTTCTTCTCAATTAAACACAAATGAGGTTTTTGTGATGTCATGTCAGTAAGCATCCAGTGTCTCTGGCCCTTTTCTGACTCCTAGACTGTTTAAGGATCGCTTCAAAAGACAGTAAGAGGTTTTTTTTCTCAATTAAACACAGATGAGGTCTTTGTGATGTCATGTCAGTAGGCATCCTGAGTCCCTGGCCCTTTTCTGACTCCTAGACTGTTTAAGGATCGCTTCAAAAGACAGTAAGAGGGTTTTTTTCTCAATTAAACACAGATGAGGTCTTTGTGATGTCATGTCAGTAGGCCTCCAGTGTCTCTGGCCCTTTTCTGACTCCTAGACTGTTTAAGGATCGCTTCAAAAGACAGTAGGAGGTTTTTTTTCTCAATTAAACACTGATGAGGTCTTTGTGATGTCATGTCAGTAGGCATCCAGTGTCTCTGGCCCTTTTCTGACTCCTAGACTGTTTAAGGATCGCTTCAAAAGACAGTAAGAGGTTTTTTTTCTCAATTAAACACAGATGAGGTCTTTGTGATCTCATGTCAGTAGGCCTCCTGTGTCCCTGGCCCTTTTCTGACTCATAGACTGTTTAAGGATTGCTTCAAAAGACAGTAAGAGGTTTTTTTTTCTCAATTAAACACAGATGAGGTCTTTGTGATGTCATGTCAGTAGGCATCCTGTGTCTCTGGCCCTTTTCTGTCTCCTAGACTGTTTAAGGATCGCTTCAAAAGACAGTAAGAGGTTTTTTTTCTCAATTAAACACAGATGAGGTCTTTATGATGTCATGTCAGTAGGCCTCCAGTGTCTCTGGCCCTTTTCTGACTCCTAGACTGTTTAAGGATCGCTTCAAAAGACAGGAAGAGGTTTTTTTTCTGAATTAAACACAGATGAGGTCTTTGTGATGTCATGTAAGTAGGCCTCCAGTGTCTCTGGACCTTTTCTGACTCCTAGACTGTTTAAGGATTGCTTCAAAAGACATTAAGAGGTTTTTTTCTTCTCAATTAAACACAGGTGAGGTCTTTGTGATGTCAGGTCAGTAGGTATCCAGTGTCTCTGGCCCTTTTCTGACTTTTTGTCTGTTTAAAGATCGCCCCAAAAGGCAGTAAGAGGTTTTTGTTTCTCAATTAAACACAGATGAGGTCTTTGTGATGTCATGTCAGTAGGCCTCCAGTGTCTCTGGCCCTTTTCTGACTCCTAGACTGTTTAAGGATGGCTTCAAAAGACAGTAGGAGGTTTTTTTTCTCAATTAAACACAGATGAGGTCTTTGTGATGTCAGGTCAGTAGGCATCCAGTGTCTCTGGCCCTTTTCTGCCTCCTAGACTGTTTAAGGATCGCTTCAAAAGACAGTAAGAGGTTTTTTTTCTCAATTAAACACAAATGAGGTCTTTGTGATGTCATGTCAGTAGGCCTCCAGTGTCTCTGGCCCTTTTCTGACTCCTAGACTGTTTAAGGATGGCTTCAAAAGACAGTAGGAGGTTTTTTTTTCTCAATTAAACACAGATGAGGTCTTTGTGATGTCATGTCAGTAGGCATCCAGTGTCTCTGGCCCTTTTCTGACTCATAGACTGTTTAAGGATTGCTTCAAAAGACAGTAATTGGTTTTTTTTCTCAATTAAGCACAGATGAGGTCTTTGTGATGTCATGTCAGTAGGCCTCCAGTGTCTCTGGCCCTTTTCTGACTCCTAGACTGTTTAAGGATCGCTTCAAAAGGCAGTAAGAGGTTTTTTTCTTCTCAATTAAACAAAGGTGAGGTCTTTGTGATATCATGTCAGTAGGTATCAAGTGTCTCTGGCCCTTTTCTAACTTTTAGACTGTTTAAAGATGGCCCCAAAAGGCAGTAAGAGGTTTTTTTCTTCTCAATTAAACACAGGGGAGGTCTTTGTGATATCATGTCAGTAGGTATCCAGTGTCTCTGGCCCTTTTCTAACTTTTAGTCTGTTTAAAGATCGCCCCAAAAGGCAGTAAAAGGTTTTTTTCTTCTCAATTAAACACAAATGAGGTTTTTGTGATGTCATGTCAGTAAGCATCCAGTGTCTCTGGCCCTTTTCTGACTCCTAGACTGTTTAAGGATCGCTTCAAAAGACAGTAAGAGTTTTTTTTTCTCAATTAAACACAGATGAGGTCTTTGTGATGTCATGTCAGTAGGCATCCTGAGTCCCTGGCCCTTTTCTGACTCCTAGACTGTTTAAGGATCGCTTCAAAAGACAGTAAGAGGATTTTCTTCTCAATTAAACACAGATGAGGTCTTTGTGATGTCATGTCAGTAGGCCTCCAGTGTCTCTGGCCCTTTTCTGACTCCTAGACTGTTTAAGGATCGCTTCAAAAGACAGTAGGAGGTTTTTTTTCTCAATTAAACACTGATGAGGTCTTTGTGATGTCATGTCAGTAGGTATCCAGTGTCTCTGGCCCTTTTCTAACTTTTAGTCTGTTTAAAGATCGCCCCAAAAGGCAGTAAAAGGTCTTTTTCTTCTCAATTAAACACAAATGAGGTTTTTGTGATGTCATGTCAGTAAGCATCCAGTGTCTCTGGCCCTTTTCTGACTCCTAGACTGTTTAAGGATCGCTTCAAAAGACAGTAAGAGGTTTTTTTTCTCAATTAAACACAGATGAGGTCTTTGTGATGTCATGTCAGTAGGCATCCTGAGTCCCTGGCCCTTTTCTGACTCCTAGACTGTTTAAGGATCGCTTCAAAAGACAGTAAGAGGGTTTTTTTCTCAATTAAACACAGATGAGGTCTTTGTGATGTCATGTCAGTAGGCCTCCAGTGTCTCTGGCCCTTTTCTGACTCCTAGACTGTTTAAGGATCGCTTCAAAAGACAGTAGGAGGTTTTTTTTCTCAATTAAACACTGATGAGGTCTTTGTGATGTCATGTCAGTAGGCATCCAGTGTCTCTGGCTGTCGGGAACCCGCTTGCTAACTGAAAAACAGGGTGCCCCTTTGAAGAAAACGTCACGCCAGGCCTGGTGAACGATACAACAGGAACAAGCTTTATTTCAGCAACGTGGAGTCCGCTGGTATGGAGTAAGAGCTTCCACCGAACTCCAGGTGGAAGCTCCCTTTTATACAAAACCCACCTCCTTAGGCTGAATTGCCCCACCCAGTACTTGCGGAGGGAACATGCTGATACAATCATGACTCATGCACATATGCGAGGTTTTCCGGGGTTCCTGATGGCCCATTTTCCTGGAACAAAAGGCCATCTCCGGGCCCTTGTCAAAAGGTGGAGGGGGACATTGAGGTTCTTTAGCGGCCATTGCCACCTCAACGATCGGGTGGGGCGCCCAGCTGCCGGCTTGCCTATGATCACCATGCCCTACCTCCGTGATCGCGGGCGCCTCTGATGGCGGGGTTCGGTCCCGTTCCCAAGCCACCAAGGACCGAACCACGACATTGGCCCTTTTCTGACTCCTAGACTGTTTAAGGATCGCTTCAAAAGACAGTAAGAGGTTTTTTTTCTCAATTAAACACAGATGAGGTCTTTGTGATCTCATGTCAGTAGGCCTCCTGTGTCCCTGGCCCTTTTCTGACTCATAGACTGTTTAAGGATTGCTTCAAAAGACAGTAAGAGGTTTTTTTTTCTCAATTAAACACAGATGAGGTCTTTGTGATGTCATGTCAATAGGCATCCTGTGTCTCTGGCCCTTTTCTGTCTCCTAGACTGTTTAAGGATCGCTTCAAAAGACAGTAAGAGGTTTTTTTTCTCAATTAAACACAGATGAGGTCTTTATGATGTCATGTCAGTAGGCCTCCAGTGTCTCTGGCCCTTTTCTGACTCCTAGACTGTTTAAGGATCGCTTCAAAAGACAGGAAGAGGTTTTTTTTCTGAATTAAACACAGATGAGGTCTTTGTGATGTCATGTAAGTAGGCCTCCAGTGTCTCTGGACCTTTTCTGACTCCTAGACTGTTTAAGGATTGCTTCAAAAGACATTAAGAGGTTTTTTTCTTCTCAATTAAACACAGGTGAGGTCTTTGTGATGTCAGGTCAGTAGGTATCCAGTGTCTCTGGCCCTTTTCTGACTTTTTGTCTGTTTAAAGATCGCCCCAAAAGGCAGTAAGAGGTTTTTGTTTCTCAATTAAACACAGATGAGGTCTTTGTGATGTCATGTCAGTAGGCCTCCAGTGTCTCTGGCCCTTTTCTGACTCCTAGACTGTTTAAGGATGGCTTCAAAAGACAGTAGGAGGTTTTTTTTCTCAATTAAACACAGATGAGGTCTTTGTGATGTCAGGTCAGTAGGCATCCAGTGTCTCTGGCCCTTTTCTGCCTCCTAGACTGTTTAAGGATCGCTTCAAATGACAGTAAGAGGTTTTTTTTCTCAATTAAACACAAATGAGGTCTTTGTGATGTCATGTCAGTAGGCCTCCAGTGTCTCTGGCCCTTTTCTGACTCCTAGACTGTTTAAGGATGGCTTCAAAAGACAGTAGGAGGTTTTTTTTTTCTCAATTAAACACAGATGAGGTCTTTGTGATGTCATGTCAGTAGGCATCCAGTGTCTCTGGCCCTTTTCTGACTCCTAGAGTGTTTAAGGATCGCTTCAAAAGACAGTAAGAGGTTTTTTTTCTCAATTAAACACAAATGAGGTCTTTGTGATGTCATGTCAGTAGGCATCCTGTGTCTCTGGCCCTTTTCTGACTCCTAGACTGTTTAAGGATTGCTTCAAAAGACATTAAGAGTTTTTTTCCTCAATTAAACACAGATGAGGTCTTTGTGATGTCATGTCAGTAGGCCTCCAGTGTCTCTGGCCCTTTTCTGACTCCTAGACTGTTTAAGGATGGCTTCAAAAGACAGTAGGAGGTTTTTTTTCTCAATTAAACACTGATGAGGTCTTTGTGATGTCATGTCAGTAGGTATCCAGTGTCTCTGGCCCTTTTCTAACTTTTAGTCTGTTTAAAGATCGCCCCAAAAGGCAGTAAAAGGTCTTTTTCTTCTCAATTAAACACAAATGAGGTTTTTGTGATGTCATGTCAGTAAGCATCCAGTGTCTCTGGCCCTTTTCTGACTCCTAGACTGTTTAAGGATCGCTTCAAAAGACAGTAAGAGGTTTTTTTTCTCAATTAAACACAGATGAGGTCTTTGTGATGTCATGTCAGTAGGCATCCTGAGTCCCTGGCCCTTTTCTGACTCCTAGACTGTTTAAGGATCGCTTCAAAAGACAGTAAGAGGGTTTTTTTCTCAATTAAACACAGATGAGGTCTTTGTGATGTCATGTCAGTAGCTCTCCAGTGTCTCTTGCCCTTTTCTGACTCCTAGACTGTTTAAGGATCGCTTCAAAAGACAGTAGGAGGTTTTTTTTCTCAATTAAACACTGATGAGGTCTTTGTGATGTCATGTCAGTAGGCATCCAGTGTCTCTGGCCCTTTTCTGACTCCTAGACTGTTTAAGGATCGCTTCAAAAGACAGTAAGAGGTTTTTTTTTCTCAATTAAACACAGATGAGGTCTTTGTGATCTCATGTCAGTAGGCCTCCTGTGTCCCTGGCCCTTTTCTGACTCATAGACTGTTTAAGGATCGCTTCAAAAGACAGTAATTGGTTTTTTTTCTCAATTAAACACAGATGAGGTCTTTATGATATCATGTCAGTAGGTATCCAGTGTCTCTGGCCCTTTTCTAACTTTTAGACTGTTTAAAGATGGCCCCAAAAGGCAGTAAGAGGTTTTTTTCTTCTAAATTAAACACAGGGGAGGTCTTTGTGATATCATGTCAGTAGGTATCCAGTGTCTCTGGCCCTTTTCTAACTTTTAGTCTGTTTAAAGATCGCCCCAAAAGGCAGTAAAAGGTTTTTTTCTTCTCAATTAAACACAAATGAGGTTTTTGTGATGTCATGTCAGTAAGCATCCAGTGTCTCTGGCCCTTTTCTGACTCCTAGACTGTTTAAGGATCGCTTCAAAAGACAGTAAGAGGTTTTTTTTCTCAATTAAACACAGATGAGGTCTTTGTGATGTCATGTCAGTAGGCATCCTGAGTCCCTGGCCCTTTTCTGACTCCTAGACTGTTTAAGGATCGCTTCAAAAGACAGTAAGAGGGTTTTTTTCTCAATTAAACACAGATGAGGTCTTTGTGATGTCATGTCAGTAGGCCTCCAGTGTCTCTGGCCCTTTTCTGACTCCTAGACTGTTTAAGGATCGCTTCAAAAGACAGTAGGAGGTTTTTTTTCTCAATTAAACACTGATGAGGTCTTTGTGATGTCATGTCAGTAGGCATCCAGTGTCTCTGGCCCTTTTCTGACTCCTAGACTGTTTAAGGATCGCTTCAAAAGACAGTAAGAGGTTTTTTTTCTCAATTAAACACAGATGAGGTCTTTGTGATGTCATGTTAGTAGGCATCCTGTGTCTCTGGCCCTTTTCTGACTCCTAGACTGTTTAAGGATCGCTTCAAAAGACAGTAAGAGGTTTTTTTTTCTCAATTAAACACAGATGAGGTCTTTGTGATGTCATGTCAGTAGGCCTCCAGTGTCTCTGGCCCTTTTCTGACTCCTAGGCTGTTTAAAGATCGCCCCAAAAGGCAGTGAGAGGTTTTTTTCTTCTCAATTAAACAAAGGTGAGGTCTTTGTGATATCATGTCCTTAGGTATCCAGTGTCTCTGGCCCTTTTCTAACTTTTAGTCTGTTTAAAGATGGCCCCAAAAGGCAGTAAGAGGTTTTTTCTCCTCAATTAAACACAGGGGAGGTCTTTGTGATATCATGTCAGTAGGTATCCAGTGTCTCTGGCCATTTTCTAACTTTTAGTCTGTTTAAAGATCGCCCCAAAAGGCAGTAAAAGGTTTTTTTCTTCTCAATTAAACACAGATGAGGTCTTTGTGATGTCATGTCAGTAAGCATCCAGTGTCTCTGGCCCTTTTCTGACTCCTAGACTGTTTAAGGATCGCTTCAAAAGACAGTAGGAGGTTTTTTTTCTCAATTAAACACAGATGAGGTCTTTGTGATGTCATGTCAGTAGGCCTCCTGTGTCCCTGGCCCTTTTCTGACTCATAGACTGTTTAAGGATTGCTTCAAAAGACAGTAATTGGTTTTTTTTCTCAATTAAACACAGATGAGGTCTTTGTGATGTCATGTCAGTAGGCCTCCAGTGTCTCTGGCCCTTTTCTGACTCCTAGACTGTTTAAGGATCGCTTCAAAAGACAGTAAGAGATTTTTTTTCTCAATTAAACACAGATGAGGTCTTTGTGATGTCATGTCAGTAGGCCTCCAGTGTCTCTGGCCCTTTTCTGACTCCTAGACTATTTAAGGATCGCTTCAAAAGGCAGTAAGAGGTTTTTTTCTTCTCAATTAAACAAAGGTGAGGTCTTTGTGATATCATGTCAGTAGGTATCCAGTGTCTCTGGCCCTTTTCTAACTTTTAGACTGTTTAAAGATGGCCCCAAAAGGCAGTAAGAGGTTTTTTTCTTCTCAATTAAACACAGGGGAGGTCTTTGTGATATCATGTCAGTAGGTATCCAGTGTTTCTGGCCCTTTTCTAACTTTTAGTCTGTTTAAAGATCGCCCCAAAAGGCAGTAAAAGGTTTTTTTCTTCTCAATTAAACACAAATGAGGTTTTTGTGATGTCATGTCAGTAAGCATCCAGTGTCTCTGGCCCTTTTCTGACTCCTAGACTGTTTAAGGATCGCTTCAAAAGACAGTAAGAGGTTTTTTTTCTAAATTAAACACAGATGAGGTCTTTGTGATGTCATGTCAGTAGGCATCCTGAGTCCCTGGCCCTTTTCTGACTCCTAGACTGTTTAAGGATCGCTTCAAAAGACAGTAAGAGGATTTTTTTCTCAATTAAACACAGATGAGGTCTTTGTGATGTCATGTCAGTAGGCATCCTGAGTTCCTGGCCCTTTTCTGACTCCTAGACTGTTTAAGGATCGCTTCAAAAGACAGTAAGAGGTTTTTTTTCTCAATTAAACACAGATGAGGTCTTTGTGATGTCATGTCAGTAGGCATCCTGAGTCCCTGGCCCTTTTCTGACTCCTAGACTGTTTAAGGATCGCTTCAAAAGACAGTAAGAGGATTTTTTTCTCAATTAAACACAGATGAGGTCTTTGTGATGTCATGTCAGTAGGCCTCCAGTGTCTCTGGCCCTTTTCTGACTCCTAGACTGTTTAAGGATCGCTTCAAAAGACAGTAAGAGGTTTTTTTTCTCAATTAAACACTGATGAGGTCTTTGTGATGTCATGTCAGTAGGTATCCAGTGTCTCTGGCCCTTTTCTAACTTTTAGTCTGTTTAAAGATCGCCCCAAAAGGCAGTAAAAGGTCTTTTTCTTCTCAATTAAACACAAATGAGGTTTTTGTGATGTCATGTCAGTAGGCCTCCAGTGTCTCTGGCCCTTTTCTGACTCCTAGACTGTTTAAGGATCGCTTCAAAAGACAGTAGGAGGTTTTTTTTCTCAATTAAACACTGATGAGGTCTTTGTGATGTCATGTCAGTAGGCATCCAGTGTCTCTGGCCCTTTTCTGACTCCTAGACTGTTTAAGGATCGCTTCAAAAGACAGTACGAGGTTTTTTTTTTCTCAATTAAACACAGATGATGTCTTTGTGATGTCATGTCAGTAAGCATCCAGTGTCTCTGGCCCTTTTCTGACTCCTAGACTGTTTAAGGATCGCTTCAAAAGACAGTAAGAGGTTTTTTTTCTCAATTAAACACAGATGAGGTCTTTGTGATGTCATGTCAGTAGGCCTCCAGTGTCTCTGGCACTTTTCTGACTCCTAGACTGTTTAAGGATCGCTTCAAAAGACAGTAAGAGGTTTTTTTTCTCAATTAAACACAGATGAGGTCTTTGTGATGTCAGGTCAGTAGGTATCCAGTGTCTCTGGCCCTTTTCTGACTCCTAGACTGTTTAAGGATCGCTTCAAAAGACAGTAAGAGGTTTTTTTTCTCAATTAAACACAAATGAGGTCTTTGTGATCACTTCAAAAGACAGAAAGAGGTTTTTTTTTCTCAATTAAACACAGATGAGGTCTTTGTGATGTCATGTCAGTAGGCATCCAGTGTCTCTGGCCCTTTTCTGACTCCTAGACTGTTTAAAGATCGCCCCAAAAGGCAGTAAAAGGTTTTTTTTCTCAATTAAACACAGATGAGGTCTTTGTGATGTCATGTCAGTAGGCATCCAGTGTCTCTGGCCCTTTTCTGACTCCTAGACTGTTTAAGGATCGCTTCAAAAGACAGTAAGAGGTTTTTTTTCTCAATTAAACACAGATGAGGTCTTTGTGATGTCATGTCAGTAGGCATCCAGTGTCTCTGGCCCTTTTCTGACTCCTAGACTGTTTAAGGATCGCTTCAAAAGACAGTAAGAGGTTTTTTTTCTCAATTAAACACAGATGAGGTCTTTGTGATGTCATGTCAGTAGGCATCCAGTGTCTCTGGCCCTTTTCTGACTCCTTGACTGTTTAAGGATCGCTTCAAAAGACAGTAAGAGGTTTTTTTTCTCAATTAAACACAAATGAGGTCTTTGTGATCACTTCAAAAGACAGAAAGAGGTTTTTTTTTCTCAATTAAACACAGATGAGGTCTTTGTGATGTCAGGTCAGTAGGTATCCAGTGTCTCTGGCCCTTTTCTGACTCCTAGACTGTTTAAGGATCGCTTCAAAAGACAGTAAGAGGTTTTTTTTCTCAATTAAACACAAATGAGGTCTTTGTGATCACTTCAAAAGACAGAAAGAGGTTTTTTTTTCTCAATTAAACACAGATGAGGTCTTTGTGATGTCAGGTCAGTAGGTATCCAGTGTCTCTGGCCCTTTTCTGACTCCCAGACTGTTTAAGGATCGCTTCAAAAGACAGTAGGAGGTTTTTTTTCTCAATTAAACACAGATGAGGTCTTTGTGATGTCATGTCAGTAGGCCTCCTGTGTCCCTGGCCCTTTTCTGACTCATAGACTGTTTAAGGATTGCTTCAAAAGACAGTAATTGGTTTTTTTTCTCAATTAAACACAGATGAGGTCTTTGTGATGTCATGTCAGTAGGCCTCCAGTGTCTCTGGCCCTTTTCTGACTCCTAGACTGTTTAAGGATCGCTTCAAAAGACAGTAAGAGATTTTTTTTCTCAATTAAACACAGATGAGGTCTTTGTGATGTCATGTCAGTAGGCCTCCAGTGTCTCTGGCCCTTTTCTGACTCCTAGACTATTTAAGGATCGCTTCAAAAGGCAGTAAGAGGTTTTTTTCTTCTCAATTAAACAAAGGTGAGGTCTTTGTGATATCATGTCAGTAGGTATCCAGTGTCTCTGGCCCTTTTCTAACTTTTAGACTGTTTAAAGATGGCCCCAAAAGGCAGTAAGAGGTTTTTTTCTTCTCAATTAAACACAGGGGAGGTCTTTGTGATATCATGTCAGTAGGTATCCAGTGTTTCTGGCCCTTTTCTAACTTTTAGTCTGTTTAAAGATCGCCCCAAAAGGCAGTAAAAGGTTTTTTTCTTCTCAATTAAACACAAATGAGGTTTTTGTGATGTCATGTCAGTAAGCATCCAGTGTCTCTGGCCCTTTTCTGACTCCTAGACTGTTTAAGGATCGCTTCAAAAGACAGTAAGAGGTTTTTTTTCTAAATTAAACACAGATGAGGTCTTTGTGATGTCATGTCAGTAGGCATCCTGAGTCCCTGGCCCTTTTCTGACTCCTAGACTGTTTAAGGATCGCTTCAAAAGACAGTAAGAGGATTTTTTTCTCAATTAAACACAGATGAGGTCTTTGTGATGTCATGTCAGTAGGCCTCCAGTGTCTCTGGCCCTTTTCTGACTCCTAGACTGTTTAAGGATCGCTTCAAAAGACAGTAGGAGGTTTTTTTTCTCAATTAAACACTGATGAGGTCTTTGTGATGTCATGTCAGTAGGCATCCAGTGTCTCTGGCCCTTTTCTGACTCCTAGACTGTTTAAGGATCGCTTCAAAAGACAGTACGAGGTTTTTTTTTTCTCAATTAAACACAGATGATGTCTTTGTGATGTCATGTCAGTAAGCATCCAGTGTCTCTGGCCCTTTTCTGACTCCTAGACTGTTTAAGGATCGCTTCAAAAGACAGTAAGAGGTTTTTTTTCTCAATTAAACACAGATGAGGTCTTTGTGATGTCATGTCAGTAGGCCTCCAGTGTCTCTGGCACTTTTCTGACTCCTAGACTGTTTAAGGATCGCTTCAAAAGACAGTAAGAGGTTTTTTTTCTCAATTAAACACAGATGAGGTCTTTGTGATGTCAGGTCAGTAGGTATCCAGTGTCTCTGGCCCTTTTCTGACTCCTAGACTGTTTAAGGATCGCTTCAAAAGACAGTAAGAGGTTTTTTTTCTCAATTAAACACAAATGAGGTCTTTGTGATCACTTCAAAAGACAGAAAGAGGTTTTTTTTTCTCAATTAAACACAGATGAGGTCTTTGTGATGTCATGTCAGTAGGCATCCAGTGTCTCTGGCCCTTTTCTGACTCCTAGACTGTTTAAAGATGGCCCCAAAAGGCAGTAAGAGGTTTTTTTCTTCTCAATTAAACACAGGGGAGGTCTTTGTGATATCATGTCAGTAGGTATCCAGTGTTTCTGGCCCTTTTCTAACTTTTAGTCTGTTTAAAGATCGCCCCAAAAGGCAGTAAAAGGTTTTTTTCTTCTCAATTAAACACAAATGAGGTTTTTGTGATGTCATGTCAGTAAGCATCCAGTGTCTCTGGCCCTTTTCTGACTCCTAGACTGTTTAAGGATCGCTTCAAAAGACAGTAAGAGGTTTTTTTTCTAAATTAAACACAGATGAGGTCTTTGTGATGTCATGTCAGTAGGCATCCTGAGTCCCTGGCCCTTTTCTGACTCCTAGACTGTTTAAGGATCGCTTCAAAAGACAGTAAGAGGATTTTTTTCTCAATTAAACACAGATGAGGTCTTTGTGATGTCATGTCAGTAGGCATCCTGAGTTCCTGGCCCTTTTCTGACTCCTAGACTGTTTAAGGATCGCTTCAAAAGACAGTAAGAGGTTTTTTTTCTCAATTAAACACAGATGAGGTCTTTGTGATGTCATGTCAGTAGGCATCCTGAGTCCCTGGCCCTTTTCTGACTCCTAGACTGTTTAAGGATCGCTTCAAAAGACAGTAAGAGGATTTTTTTCTCAATTAAACACAGATGAGGTCTTTGTGATGTCATGTCAGTAGGCCTCCAGTGTCTCTGGCCCTTTTCTGACTCCTAGACTGTTTAAGGATCGCTTCAAAAGACAGTAAGAGGTTTTTTTTCTCAATTAAACACTGATGAGGTCTTTGTGATGTCATGTCAGTAGGTATCCAGTGTCTCTGGCCCTTTTCTAACTTTTAGTCTGTTTAAAGATCGCCCCAAAAGGCAGTAAAAGGTCTTTTTCTTCTCAATTAAACACAAATGAGGTTTTTGTGATGTCATGTCAGTAGGCCTCCAGTGTCTCTGGCCCTTTTCTGACTCCTAGACTGTTTAAGGATCGCTTCAAAAGACAGTAGGAGGTTTTTTTTCTCAATTAAACACTGATGAGGTCTTTGTGATGTCATGTCAGTAGGCATCCAGTGTCTCTGGCCCTTTTCTGACTCCTAGACTGTTTAAGGATCGCTTCAAAAGACAGTACGAGGTTTTTTTTTTCTCAATTAAACACAGATGATGTCTTTGTGATGTCATGTCAGTAAGCATCCAGTGTCTCTGGCCCTTTTCTGACTCCTAGACTGTTTAAGGATCGCTTCAAAAGACAGTAAGAGGTTTTTTTTCTCAATTAAACACAGATGAGGTCTTTGTGATGTCATGTCAGTAGGCCTCCAGTGTCTCTGGCACTTTTCTGACTCCTAGACTGTTTAAGGATCGCTTCAAAAGACAGTAAGAGGTTTTTTTTCTCAATTAAACACAGATGAGGTCTTTGTGATGTCAGGTCAGTAGGTATCCAGTGTCTCTGGCCCTTTTCTGACTCCTAGACTGTTTAAGGATCGCTTCAAAAGACAGTAAGAGGTTTTTTTTCTCAATTAAACACAAATGAGGTCTTTGTGATCACTTCAAAAGACAGAAAGAGGTTTTTTTTTCTCAATTAAACACAGATGAGGTCTTTGTGATGTCATGTCAGTAGGCATCCAGTGTCTCTGGCCCTTTTCTGACTCCTAGACTGTTTAAAGATCGCCCCAAAAGGCAGTAAAAGGTTTTTTTTCTCAATTAAACACAGATGAGGTCTTTGTGATGTCATGTCAGTAGGCATCCAGTGTCTCTGGCCCTTTTCTGACTCCTAGACTGTTTAAGGATCGCTTCAAAAGACAGTAAGAGGTTTTTTTTCTCAATTAAACACAGATGAGGTCTTTGTGATGTCATGTCAGTAGGCATCCAGTGTCTCTGGCCCTTTTCTGACTCCTAGACTGTTTAAGGATCGCTTCAAAAGACAGTAAGAGGTTTTTTTTCTCAATTAAACACAGATGAGGTCTTTGTGATGTCATGTCAGTAGGCATCCAGTGTCTCTGGCCCTTTTCTGACTCCTTGACTGTTTAAGGATCGCTTCAAAAGACAGTAAGAGGTTTTTTTTCTCAATTAAACACAAATGAGGTCTTTGTGATCACTTCAAAAGACAGAAAGAGGTTTTTTTTTCTCAATTAAACACAGATGAGGTCTTTGTGATGTCAGGTCAGTAGGTATCCAGTGTCTCTGGCCCTTTTCTGACTCCTAGACTGTTTAAGGATCGCTTCAAAAGACAGTAAGAGGTTTTTTTTCTCAATTAAACACAAATGAGGTCTTTGTGATCACTTCAAAAGACAGAAAGAGGTTTTTTTTTCTCAATTAAACACAGATGAGGTCTTTGTGATGTCAGGTCAGTAGGTATCCAGTGTCTCTGGCCCTTTTCTGACTCCCAGACTGTTTAAGGATCGCTTCAAAAGACAGTAGGAGGTTTTTTTTCTCAATTAAACACAGATGAGGTCTTTGTGATGTCATGTCAGTAGGCCTCCTGTGTCCCTGGCCCTTTTCTGACTCATAGACTGTTTAAGGATTGCTTCAAAAGACAGTAATTGGTTTTTTTTCTCAATTAAACACAGATGAGGTCTTTGTGATGTCATGTCAGTAGGCCTCCAGTGTCTCTGGCCCTTTTCTGACTCCTAGACTGTTTAAGGATCGCTTCAAAAGACAGTAAGAGATTTTTTTTCTCAATTAAACACAGATGAGGTCTTTGTGATGTCATGTCAGTAGGCCTCCAGTGTCTCTGGCCCTTTTCTGACTCCTAGACTATTTAAGGATCGCTTCAAAAGGCAGTAAGAGGTTTTTTTCTTCTCAATTAAACAAAGGTGAGGTCTTTGTGATATCATGTCAGTAGGTATCCAGTGTCTCTGGCCCTTTTCTAACTTTTAGACTGTTTAAAGATGGCCCCAAAAGGCAGTAAGAGGTTTTTTTCTTCTCAATTAAACACAGGGGAGGTCTTTGTGATATCATGTCAGTAGGTATCCAGTGTTTCTGGCCCTTTTCTAACTTTTAGTCTGTTTAAAGATCGCCCCAAAAGGCAGTAAAAGGTTTTTTTCTTCTCAATTAAACACAAATGAGGTTTTTGTGATGTCATGTCAGTAAGCATCCAGTGTCTCTGGCCCTTTTCTGACTCCTAGACTGTTTAAGGATCGCTTCAAAAGACAGTAAGAGGTTTTTTTTCTAAATTAAACACAGATGAGGTCTTTGTGATGTCATGTCAGTAGGCATCCTGAGTCCCTGGCCCTTTTCTGACTCCTAGACTGTTTAAGGATCGCTTCAAAAGACAGTAAGAGGATTTTTTTCTCAATTAAACACAGATGAGGTCTTTGTGATGTCATGTCAGTAGGCCTCCAGTGTCTCTG
Source organism: Paroedura picta (assembly GCF_049243985.1). Classification (NCBI taxonomy): domain Eukaryota; kingdom Metazoa; phylum Chordata; class Lepidosauria; order Squamata; family Gekkonidae; genus Paroedura; species Paroedura picta. The sequence continues at coordinate 12,914,718 of NC_135385.1, read as the reverse complement.
GCCCTTTTCTGACTCCTAGACTGTTTAAGGATCGCTTCAAAAGACAGTAGGAGGTTTTTTTTCTCAATTAAACACTGATGAGGTCTTTGTGATGTCATGTCAGTAGGTATCCAGTGTCTCTGGCCCTTTTCTAACTTTTAGTCTGTTTAAAGATCGCCCCAAAAGGCAGTAAAAGGTCTTTTTCTTCTCAATTAAACACAAATGAGGTTTTTGTGATGTCATGTCAGTAGGCCTCCAGTGTCTCTGGCCCTTTTCTGACTCCTAGACTGTTTAAGGATCGCTTCAAAAGACAGTAGGAGGTTTTTTTTCTCAATTAAACACTGATGAGGTCTTTGTGATGTCATGTCAGTAGGCATCCAGTGTCTCTGGCCCTTTTCTGACTCCTAGACTGTTTAAGGATCGCTTCAAAAGACAGTACGAGGTTTTTTTTTTCTCAATTAAACACAGATGATGTCTTTGTGATGTCATGTCAGTAAGCATCCAGTGTCTCTGGCCCTTTTCTGACTCCTAGACTGTTTAAGGATCGCTTCAAAAGACAGTAAGAGGTTTTTTTTCTCAATTAAACACAGATGAGGTCTTTGTGATGTCATGTCAGTAGGCCTCCAGTGTCTCTGGCACTTTTCTGACTCCTAGACTGTTTAAGGATCGCTTCAAAAGACAGTAAGAGGTTTTTTTTCTCAATTAAACACAGATGAGGTCTTTGTGATGTCAGGTCAGTAGGTATCCAGTGTCTCTGGCCCTTTTCTGACTCCTAGACTGTTTAAGGATCGCTTCAAAAGACAGTAAGAGGTTTTTTTTCTCAATTAAACACAAATGAGGTCTTTGTGATCACTTCAAAAGACAGAAAGAGGTTTTTTTTTCTCAATTAAACACAGATGAGGTCTTTGTGATGTCATGTCAGTAGGCATCCAGTGTCTCTGGCCCTTTTCTGACTCCTAGACTGTTTAAAGATCGCCCCAAAAGGCAGTAAAAGGTTTTTTTTCTCAATTAAACACAGATGAGGTCTTTGTGATGTCATGTCAGTAGGCATCCAGTGTCTCTGGCCCTTTTCTGACTCCTAGACTGTTTAAGGATCGCTTCAAAAGACAGTAAGAGGTTTTTTTTCTCAATTAAACACAGATGAGGTCTTTGTGATGTCATGTCAGTAGGCATCCAGTGTCTCTGGCCCTTTTCTGACTCCTAGACTGTTTAAGGATCGCTTCAAAAGACAGTAAGAGGTTTTTTTTCTCAATTAAACACAGATGAGGTCTTTGTGATGTCATGTCAGTAGGCATCCAGTGTCTCTGGCCCTTTTCTGACTCCTTGACTGTTTAAGGATCGCTTCAAAAGACAGTAAGAGGTTTTTTTTCTCAATTAAACACAAATGAGGTCTTTGTGATCACTTCAAAAGACAGAAAGAGGTTTTTTTTTCTCAATTAAACACAGATGAGGTCTTTGTGATGTCAGGTCAGTAGGTATCCAGTGTCTCTGGCCCTTTTCTGACTCCTAGACTGTTTAAGGATCGCTTCAAAAGACAGTAAGAGGTTTTTTTTCTCAATTAAACACAAATGAGGTCTTTGTGATCACTTCAAAAGACAGAAAGAGATTTTTTTTTCTCAATTAAACACAGATGAGGTCTTTGTGATGTCAGGTCAGTAGGTATCCAGTGTCTCTGGCCCTTTTCTGACTCCTAGACTGTTTAAGGATCGCTTCAAAAGACAGTAAGAGGTTTTTTTTCTCAATTAAACACAGATGAGGTCTTTGTGATGTCATGTCAGTAGGCATCCAGTGTCTCTGGCCCTTTTCTGACTCCTAGACTGTTTAAGGATCACTTCAAAAGAGAGAAAGAGGTTTTTTTTCTCAATTAAACACAGATGAGGTCTTTGTGATATCATGTCAGTAGGCATCCAGTGTCTCTGGCCCTTTTCTGACTCCTAGATTGTTTAAGGATGGCTTCAAAAGACAGTAAGAGGTTTTTATCCCCAATTAAACACAGATGAGGTCTTTGTGATGTCATGTCAGTAGGCCTCCTGTGTCCCTGGCCCTTTTCTGACTCCTATACTGTTTAAGGATCGCTTCAAAAGACAGTAAGAGGTTTCTTTTTCTCAATTAAACACAGATGAGGTCTTTGTGATGTCATGTCAGTAGGCCTCCAGTGTCTCTGGCCCTTTTCTGATTCCTAGACTGTTTAAGGATCGCTTCAAAAGACAGTAGGAGGTTTTTTTTCTCAATTAAACACAGATGAGGTCTTTGTGATGTCATGTCAGTAGGCATCCAGTGTCTCTGGCCCTTTTCTGACTCCTAGACTGTTTAAGGATCGCTTCAAAAGACAGTAAGAGATTTTTTTTCTCAATTAAACACAGATGAGGTCTTTGTGATGTCATGTCAGTAGGTCTCCTATGTCCCTGTCCCTTTTCTGACTCCTAGACTGTTTAAGGATCGCTTCAAAAGACAGTAAGAGGTTTTTTTTTCTCAATTAAACACAGATGAGGTCTTTGTGATGTCATGTCAGTAGGCCTCCAGTGTCTCTGGCCCTTTTCTGACTCCTAGACTGTTTAAGGATGGCTTGAAAAGACAGTAGGAGGTTTTTTTTCTCAATTAAACACAGATGACGTCTTTGTGATGTCATGTCAGTAGGCATCCAGTGTCTCTGGCCCTTTTCTGACTCCTAGACTGTTTAAGGATCGCTTCAAAAGACAGTAAAAGGTTTTTTTTCTCAATTAAACACAGATGACGTCTTTGTGATGTCATGTCAGTAAGCATCCAGTGTCTCTGGCCCTTTTCTGACTCCTAGACTGTTTAAGGATCGCTTCAAAAGACAGTAAGAGGTTTTTTTCTCAATTAAACACAGATGAGGTCTTTGTGATGTCATGTCAGTAGGCCTCCAGTGTCTCTGGCCCTTTTCTGACTCCTAGACTGTTTAAGGATCGCTTCAAAAGACAGTAGGAGGTTTTTTTTCTCAATTAAACACTGATGAGGTCTTTGTGATGTCATGTCAGTAGGTATCCAGTGTCTCTGGCCCTTTTCTAACTTTTAGTCTGTTTAAAGATCGTCCCAAAAGGCAGTAAAAGGTCTTTTTCTTCTCAATTAAACACAAATGAGGTTTTTGTGATGTCATGTCAGTAGGCCTCCAGTGTCTCTGGCCCTTTTCTGACTCCTAGACTGTTTAAGGATCGCTTCAAAAGACAGTAGGAGGTTTTTTTTCTCAATTAAACACTGATGAGGTCTTTGTGATGTCATGTCAGTAGGCATCCAGTGTCTCTGGCCCTTTTCTGACTCGTAGACTGTTTAAGGATCGCTTCAAAAGACAGTACGAGGTTTTTTTTTTCTCAATTAAACACAGATGATGTCTTTGTGATGTCATGTCAGTAAGCATCCAGTGTCTCTGGCACTTTTCTGACTCCTAGACTGTTTAAGGATCGCTTCAAAAGACAGTAAGAGGTTTTTTTTCTCAATTAAACACAGATGAGGTCTTTGTGATGTCATGTCAGTAGGCCTCCAGTGTCTCTGGCACTTTTCTGACTCCTAGACTGTTTAAGGATCGCTTCAAAAGACAGTAAGAGGTTTTTTTTCTCAATTAAACACAGATGAGGTCTTTGTGATGTCAGGTCAGTAGGTATCCAGTGTCTCTGGCCCTTTTCTGACTCCTAGACTGTTTAAGGATCGCTTCAAAAGACAGTAAGAGGTTTTTTTTCTCAATTAAACACAAATGAGGTCTTTGTGATCACTTCAAAAGACAGAAAGAGGTTTTTTTTTCTCAATTAAACACAGATGAGGTCTTTGTGATGTCATGTCAGTAGGCATCCAGTGTCTCTGGCCCTTTTCTGACTCCTAGACTGTTTAAAGATCGCCCCAAAAGGCAGTAAAAGGTTTTTTTTCTCAATTAAACACAGATGAGGTCTTTGTGATGTCATGTCAGTAGGCATCCAGTGTCTCTGGCACTTTTCTGACTCCTAGACTGTTTAAGGATCGCTTCAAAAGACAGTAAGAGGTTTTTTTTCTCAATTAAACAAAGATGAGGTCTTTGTGATGTCATGTCAGTAGGCATCCAGTGTCTCTGGCCCTTTTCTGACTCCTAGACTGTTTAAGGATCGCTTCAAAAGACAGTAAGAGGTTTTTTTTCTCAATTAAACACAGATGAGGTCTTTGTGATGTCATGTCAGTAGGCATCCAGTGTCTCTGGCCCTTTTCTGACTCCTTGACTGTTTAAGGATCGCTTCAAAAGACAGTAAGAGGTTTTTTTTCTCAATTAAACACAAATGAGGTCTTTGTGATCACTTCAAAAGACAGAAAGAGGTTTTTTTTTCTCAATTAAACACAGATGAGGTCTTTGTGATGTCAGGTCAGTAGGTATCCAGTGTCTCTGGCCCTTTTCTGACTCCTAGACTGTTTAAGGATCGCTTCAAAAGACAGTAAGAGGTTTTTTTTCTCAATTAAACACAAATGAGGTCTTTGTGATCACTTCAAAAGACAGAAAGAGGTTTTTTTTTCTCAATTAAACACAGATGAGGTCTTTGTGATGTCAGGTCAGTAGGTATCCAGTGTCTCTGGCCCTTTTCTGACTCCTAGACTGTTTAAGGATCGCTTCAAAAGACAGTAAGAGGTTTTTTTTCTCAATTAAACACAGATGAGGTCTTTGTGATGTCATGTCAGTAGGCATCCAGTGTCTCTGGCCCTTTTCTGACTCCTAGACTGTTTAAGGATCACTTCAAAAGAGAGAAAGAGGTTTTTTTTCTCAATTAAACACAGATGAGGTCTTTGTGATGTCATGTCAGTAGGCATCCAGTGTCTCTGGCCCTTTTCTGACTCCTAGATTGTTTAAGGATGGCTTCAAAAGACAGTAAGAGGTTTTTATCCCCAATTAAACACAGATGAGGTCTTTGTGATGTCATGTCAGTAGGCCTCCTGTGTCCCTGGCCCTTTTCTGACTCCTATACTGTTTAAGGATCGCTTCAAAAGACAGTAAGAGGTTTCTTTTTCTCAATTAAACACAGATGAGGTCTTTGTGATGTCATGTCAGTAGGCCTCCAGTGTCTCTGGCCCTTTTCTGACTCCTAGACTGTTTAAGGATCGCTTCAAAAGACAGTAGGAGGTTTTTTTTCTCAATTAAACACAGATGAGGTCTTTGTGATGTCATGTCAGTAGGCATCCAGTGTCTCTGGCCCTTTTCTGACTCCTAGACTGTTTAAGGATCGCTTCAAAAGACAGTAAGAGATTTTTTTTCTCAATTAAACACAGATGAGGTCTTTGTGATGTCATGTCAGTAGGTCTCCTGTGTCCCTGTCCCTTTTCTGACTCCTAGACTGTTTAAGGATCGCTTCAAAAGACAGTAAGAGGTTTTTTTTTCGAAATTAAACACAGATGAGGTCTTTGTGATGTCATGTCAGTAGGCCTCCAGTGTCTCTGGCCCTTTTCTGACTCCTAGACTGTTTAAGGATGGCTTCAAAAGACAGTAGGAGGTTTTTTTTCTCAATTAAACACAGATGAGGTCTTTGTGATGTCATGTCAGTAGGCATCCAGTGTCTCTGGCCCTTTTCTGACTCCTAGACTGTTTAAGGATCGCTTCAAAAGACAGTAAAAGGTTTTTTTTCTCAATTAAACACAGATGACGTCTTTGTGATGTCATGTCAGTAAGCATCCAGTGTCTCTGGCCCTTTTCTGACTCCTAGACTGTTTAAGGATCGCTTCAAAAGACAGTAAGAGGTTTTTTTCTCAATTAAACACAGATGAGGTCTTTGTGATGTCATGTCAGTAGGCAACCTGAGTCCCTGGCCCTTTTCTGACTCCTAGACTGTTTAAGGATCGCTTCAAAAGACACTAAGAGGGTTTTTTTCTCAATTAAACACAGATGAGGTCTTTGTGATGTCATGTCAGTAGGCATCCAGTGTCTCTGGCCCTTTTCTGACTCCTAGACTGTTTAAGGATCGCTTGAAAAGACAGTAGGAGGTTTTTTTTCTCAATTAAACACAGATGAGGTCTTTGTGATGTCGTGTCAGTAGGCATCCAGTGTCTCTGGCCCTTTTCTGACTCCTAGACTGTTTAAGGATCGCTTCAAAAGACAGTAAGAGGTTTTTTTTCTCAATTAAACACAGATGAGGTCTTTGTGATGTCATCTCAGTAAGCATCCAGTGTCTCTGGCCCTTTTCTGACTCCTAGAGTGTTTAAGGATCGCTTCAAAAGACAGTAAGAGGTTTTTTTTCTCAATTAAACACAGATGAGGTCTTTGTGATGTCATGTCAGTAGGCCTCCAGTGTCTCTGGCCCTTTTCGGACCCATAGGCTGTTTAAAAATCGCCCCAAAAGGCAGTAAGAGGTTTTTTTCTTCTCAAACAAAGGTGAGGTCTTTGTGATATCATGTCAGTAGGTATCCAGTGTCTCTGGCCCTTTTCTGACTCCTAGACTGTTTAAGGATCGCTTCAAAAGACAGTAAGAGGTTTTTTTTCTCAATTAAACACAGATGAGGTCTTTGTGATGTCATGTCAGTAGGCCTCCAGTGTCTCTGGCCCTTTTCTGACTCCTAGACTGTTTAAGGATCGCTTCAAAAGACAGTAGGAGGTTTTTTTTCTCAATTAAACACAGATGAGGTCTTTGTGATGTCATGTCAGTAGGCATCCAGTGTCTTTGGCCCTTTTCTGACTCCTAGACTGTTTAAGGATCGCTTCAAAAGACAGTAGGAGGTTTTTTTTTCTCAATTAAACACAAATGAGGTCTTTGTGATCACTTCAAAAGACAGAAAGAGGTTTTTTTTTCTCAATTAAACACAGATGAGGTCTTTGTGATGTCAGGTCAGTAGGTATCCAGTGTCTCTGGCCCTTTTCTGACTCCTAGACTGTTTAAGGATCGCTTCAAAAGACAGTAAGAGGTTTTTTTTCTCAATTAAACACAAATGAGGTCTTTGTGATCACTTCAAAAGACAGAAAGAGGTTTTTTTTTCTCAATTAAACACAGATGAGGTCTTTGTGATGTCAGGTCAGTAGGTATCCAGTGTCTCTGGCCCTTTTCTGACTCCTAGACTGTTTAAGGATCACTTCAAAAGAGAGAAAGAGGTTTTTTTTCTCAATTAAACACAGATGAGGTCTTTGTGATGTCATGTCAGTAGGCATCCAGTGTCTCTGGCCCTTTTCTGACTCCTAGATTGTTTAAGGATGGCTTCAAAAGACAGTAAGAGGTTTTTATCCCCAATTAAACACAGATGAGGTCTTTGTGATGTCATGTCAGTAGGCCTCCTGTGTCCCTGGCCCTTTTCTGACTCCTATACTGTTTAAGGATCGCTTCAAAAGACAGTAAGAGGTTTCTTTTTCTCAATTAAACACAGATGAGGTCTTTGTGATGTCATGTCAGTAGGCCTCCAGTGTCTCTGGCCCTTTTCTGACTCCTAGACTGTTTAAGGATCGCTTCAAAAGACAGTAGGAGGTTTTTTTTCTCAATTAAACACAGATGAGGTCTTTGTGATGTCATGTCAGTAGGCATCCAGTGTCTTTGGCCCTTTTCTGACTCCTAGACTGTTTAAGGATCGCTTCAAAAGACAGTAGGAGGTTTTTTTTTCTCAATTAAACACAAATGAGGTCTTTGTGATCACTTCAAAAGACAGAAAGAGGTTTTTTTTTCTCAATTAAACACAGATGAGGTCTTTGTGATGTCAGGTCAGTAGGTATCCAGTGTCTCTGGCCCTTTTCTGACTCCTAGACTGTTTAAGGATCGCTTCAAAAGACAGTAAGAGGTTTTTTTTCTCAATTAAACACAAATGAGGTCTTTGTGATCACTTCAAAAGACAGAAAGAGGTTTTTTTTTCTCAATTAAACACAGATGAGGTCTTTGTGATGTCAGGTCAGTAGGTATCCAGTGTCTCTGGCCCTTTTCTGACTCCTAGACTGTTTAAGGATCACTTCAAAAGAGAGAAAGAGGTTTTTTTTCTCAATTAAACACAGATGAGGTCTTTGTGATGTCATGTCAGTAGGCATCCAGTGTCTCTGGCCCTTTTCTGACTCCTAGATTGTTTAAGGATGGCTTCAAAAGACAGTAAGAGGTTTTTATCCCCAATTAAACACAGATGAGGTCTTTGTGATGTCATGTCAGTAGGCCTCCTGTGTCCCTGGCCCTTTTCTGACTCCTATACTGTTTAAGGATCGCTTCAAAAGACAGTAAGAGGTTTCTTTTTCTCAATTAAACACAGATGAGGTCTTTGTGATGTCATGTCAGTAGGCCTCCAGTGTCTCTGGCCCTTTTCTGACTCCTAGACTGTTTAAGGATCGCTTCAAAAGACAGTAGGAGGTTTTTTTTCTCAATTAAACACAGATGAGGTCTTTGTGATGTCATGTCAGTAGGCATCCAGTGTCTCTGGCCCTTTTCTGACTCCTAGACTGTTTAAGGATCGCTTCAAAAGACAGTAAGAGATTTTTTTTCTCAATTAAACACAGATGAGGTCTTTGTGATGTCATGTCAGTAGGTCTCCTGTGTCCCTGTCCCTTTTCTGACTCCTAGACTGTTTAAGGATCGCTTCAAAAGACAGTAAGAGGTTTTTTTTTCTCAATTAAACACAGATGAGGTCTTTGTGATGTCATGTCAGTAGGCCTCCAGTGTCTCTGGCCCTTTTCTGACTCCTAGACTGTTTAAGGATGGCTTCAAAAGACAGTAGGAGGTTTTTTTTCTCAATTAAACACAGATGAGGTCTTTGTGATGTCATGTCAGTAGGCATCCAGTGTCTCTGGCCCTTTTCTGACTCCTAGACTGTTTAAGGATCGCTTCAAAAGACAGTAAAAGGTTTTTTTTCTCAATTAAACACAGATGACGTCTTTGTGATGTCATGTCAGTAAGCATCCAGTGTCTCTGGCCCTTTTCTGACTCCTAGACTGTTTAAGGATCGCTTCAAAAGACAGTAAGAGGTTTTTTTCTCAATTAAACACAGATGAGGTCTTTGTGATGTCATGTCAGTAGGCAACCTGAGTCCCTGGCCCTTTTCTGACTCCTAGACTGTTTAAGGATCGCTTCAAAAGACACTAAGAGGGTTTTTTTCTCAATTAAACACAGATGAGGTCTTTGTGATGTCATGTCAGTAGGCATCCAGTGTCTCTGGCCCTTTTCTGACTCCTAGACTGTTTAAGGATCGCTTCAAAAGACAGTAGGAGGTTTTTTTTCTCAATTAAACACAGATGAGGTCTTTGTGATGTCGTGTCAGTAGGCATCCAGTGTCTCTGGCCCTTTTCTGACTCCTAGACTGTTTAAGGATCGCTTCAAAAGACAGTAAGAGGTTTTTTTTCTCAATTAAACACAGATGAGGTCTTTGTGATGTCATCTCAGTAAGCATCCAGTGTCTCTGGCCCTTTTCTGACTCCTAGAGTGTTTAAGGATCGCTTCAAAAGACAGTAAGAGGTTTTTTTTCTCAATTAAACACAGATGAGGTCTTTGTGATGTCATGTCAGTAGGCCTCCAGTGTCTCTGGCCCTTTTCGGACCCATAGGCTGTTTAAAAATCGCCCCAAAAGGCAGTAAGAGGTTTTTTTCTTCTCAAACAAAGGTGAGGTCTTTGTGATATCATGTCAGTAGGTATCCAGTGTCTCTGGCCCTTTTCTGACTCCTAGACTGTTTAAGGATCGCTTCAAAAGACAGTAAGAGGTTTTTTTTCTCAATTAAACACAGATGAGGTCTTTGTGATGTCATGTCAGTAGGCCTCCAGTGTCTCTGGCCCTTTTCTGACTCCTAGACTGTTTAAGGATCGCTTCAAAAGACAGTAGGAGGTTTTTTTTCTCAATTAAACACAGATGAGGTCTTTGTGATGTCATGTCAGTAGGCATCCAGTGTCTTTGGCCCTTTTCTGACTCCTAGACTGTTTAAGGATCGCTTCAAAAGACAGTAGGAGGTTTTTTTTTCTCAATTAAACACAAATGAGGTCTTTGTGATCACTTCAAAAGACAGAAAGAGGTTTTTTTTTCTCAATTAAACACAGATGAGGTCTTTGTGATGTCAGGTCAGTAGGTATCCAGTGTCTCTGGCCCTTTTCTGACTCCTAGACTGTTTAAGGATCGCTTCAAACGACAGTAAGAGGTTTTTTTTCTCAATTAAACACAGATGAGGTCTTTGTGATGTCATGTCAGTAAGCATCCAGTGTCTCTGGCCCTTTTCTGACTCCTAGAGTGTTTAAGGATCGCTTCAAAATACAGTAAGAGGTTTTTTTTCTCAATTAAACACAGATGAGGTCTTTGTGATGTCATGTCAGTAGGCATCCAGTGTCTCTGGCCCTTTTCTGACTCCTAGACTGTTTAAGGATCGCTTCAAAATACAGTAAGAGGTTTTTTTTCTCAATTAAACACAGATGAGGTCTTTGTGATGTCATGTCAGTAAGCATCCAGTGTCTCTGGCCCTTTTCTGACTCCTAGACTGTTTAAGGATCGCTTCAAAAGACAGTAGGAGGTTTTTTTTCTCAATTAAACACAGATGAGGTCTTTGTGATGTCATGTCAGTAGGCATCCAGTGTCTCTGGCCCTTTTCTGACTCCTAGACTGTTTAAGGATCGCTTCAAAATACAGTAAGAGGTTTTTTTTCTCAATTAAACACAGATGAGGTCTTTGTGATGTCATGTCAGTAAGCATCCAGTGTCTCTGGCCCTTTTCTGACTCCTAGAGTGTTTAAGGATCGCTTCAAAAGACAGTAAGAGGTTTTTTTTCTCAATTAAACACAGATGAGGTCTTTGTGATGTCATGTCAGTAGGCATCCTGTGTCTCTGGCCCTTTTCTGACTCCTAGACTGTTTAAGGATCGCTTCAAAAGACAGTAAGAGGTTTTTTTTTCTCAATTAAACACAGATGAGGTCTTTGTGATGTCATGTCAGTAGGCATCCTGAGTCCCTGGCCCTTTTCTGACTCCTAGACTGTTTAAGGATCGCTTCAAAAGACAGTAAGAGGGTTTTTTTTCTCAATTAAACACAGATGAGGTCTTTGTGGTGTCATGTCAGTAGGCATCCTGTGTCTCTGGCCCTTTTCTGACTCCTAGACTGTTTAAGGATCGCTTTAAAAGACATTAAGAGGTTTTTTTCTTCTCAATTAAAAACAGGTGAGGTCTTTGTGATGTCCGGTCAGTAGGTATCCAGTGTCTCTGGCCCTTTTCTGACTTTTAGTCTGTTTAAAGATCGCCCCAAAAGGCAGTAAGAGTTTTTTTTTTCTCAATTAAACACAGATGAGGTCTTTGTAATGTCATGTCAGTAGGCATCCAGTGTCTCTGGCCCTTTTCTGACTCCTAGACTGTTTAAGGATCGCTTCAAAAGACAGTAAGAGGTTTTTTTTCTCAATTAAACACAGATGAGGTCTTTGTGATGTCATGTCAGTAGGCATCCTGTGTCTCTGGCCCTTTTCTGTCTCCTAGACTGTTTAAGGATCGCTTCAAAAGAAAGTAAGAGGTTTTTTTTCTCAATTAAACACAGATGAGGTCTTTGTGATGTCATGTCAGTAGGCCTCCAGTGTCTCTGGCCCTTTTCTGACTCCTAGACTGTTTAAGGATCGCTTCAAAAGACAGGAAGAGGTTTTTTTTCTGAATTAAACACAGATGAGGTCTTTGTGATGTCATGTCAGTAGGCCTCCAGTGTCTCTGGACCTTTTCTGACTCCTAGACTGTTTAAGGATCGCTTCAAAAGACACTAAGAGGTTTTTTTCTTCTCAATTAAACACAGATGAGGTCTTTGTGATGTCATGTCAGTAGGCATCCTGACTCCCTGGCCCTTTTCTGACTCCTAGACTGTTTAAGGATCGCTTCAAAAGACACTAAGAGGGTTTTTTTCTCAATTAAACACAGATGAGGTCTTTGTGATGTCAGGTCAGTAGGCCTCCAGTGTCTCTGGCCCTTTTCTGACTCCTAGACTGTTTAAGGATCGCTTCAAAAGACAGTAGGAGGTTTTTTTTCTCAATTAAACACAGATGAGGTCTTTGTGATGTCATGTCAGTAGGCCTCCAGTGTCTCTGGCCCTTTTCTGACTCCTAGACTGTTTAAGGATCGCTTCAAAAGACAGTAAGAGGTTTTTTTTCTCAATTAAACACAGATGAGGTCTTTGTGATGTCATGTCAGTAAGCATCCAGTGTCTCTGGCCCTTTTCTGACTCCTAGAGTGTTTAAGGATCGCTTCAAAAGACAGTAAGAGGTTTTTTTTCTCTATTAAACACAGATGAGGTCTTTGTGATGTCATGTCAGTAGGCATCCTGTGTCTCTGGCCCTTTTCTGACTCCTAGAGTGTTTAAGGATCGCTTCAAAAGACAGTAAGAGGTTTTTTTTTCTCAATTAAACACAGATGAGGTCTTTGTGATGTCATGTCAGTAGGCATCCTGAGTCCCTGGCCCTTTTCTGACTCCTAGACTGTTTAAGGATCGCTTCAAAAGACAGTAAGAGGTTTTTTTTCTCAATTAAACACAGATGAGGTCTTTGTGATGTCATGTCAGTAGGCATCCTGTGTCTCTGGCCCTTTTCTGACTCCTAGAGTGTTTAAGGATCGCTTCAAAAGACAGTAAGAGGTTTTTTTTCTCAATTAAACACAGATGAGGTCTTTGTGATGTCATGTCAGTAAGCATCCAGTGTCTCTGGCCCTTTTCTGACTCCTAGAGTGTTTAAGGATCGCTTCAAAAGACAGTAAGAGGTTTTTTTTCTCAATTAAACACAGATGAGGTCTTTGTGATGTCATGTCAGTAGGCATCCTGTGTCTCTGGCCCTTTTCTGACTCCTAGAGTGTTTAAGGATCGCTTCAAAAGACAGTAAGAGGTTTTTTTTTCTCAATTAAACACAGATGAGGTCTTTGTGATGTCATGTCAGTAGGCATCCTGAGTCCCTGGCCCTTTTCTGACTCCTAGAGTGTTTAAGGATCGCTTCAAAAGACAGTAAGAGGTTTTTTTTTCTCAATTAAACACAGATGAGGTCTTTGTGATGTCATGTCAGTAGGCATCCTGTGTCTCTGGCCCTTTTCTGACTCCTAGAGTGTTTAAGGATCGCTTCAAAAGACAGTAAGAGGTTTTTTTTTCTCAATTAAACACAGATGAGGTCTTTGTGATGTCATGTCAGTAGGCATCCTGTGTCTCTGGCCCTTTTCTGACTCCTAGAGTTTTTAAGGATCGCTTCAAAAGACAGTAAGAGGTTTTTTTTCTCAATTAAACACAGATGAGGTCTTTGTGATGTCATGTCAGTAGGCATCCTGTGTCTCTGGCCCTTTTCTGACTCCTAGAGTGTTTAAGGATCGCTTCAAAAGACACTAAGAGGTTTTTTTCTCAATTAAACACAGATGAGGTCTTTGTGATGTCATGTCAGTAGGCATCCTGAGTCCCTGGCCCTTTTCTGACTCCTAGACTGTTTAAGGATCGCTTCAAAAGACACTAAGAGGGTTTTTTTCTCAATTAAACACAGATGAGGTCTTTGTGATGTCAGGTCAGTAGGCCTCCAGTGTCTCTGGCCCTTTTCTGACTCCTAGACTGTTTAAGGATCGCTTCAAAAGACAGTAGGAGGTTTTTTTTCTCAATTAAACACAGATGAGGTCTTTGTGATGTCATGTCAGTAGGCCTCCAGTGTCTCTGGCCCTTTTCTGACTCCTAGACTGTTTAAGGATCGCTTCAAAAGACAGTAAGAGGTTTTTTTTCTCAATTAAACACAGATGAGGTCTTTGTGATGTCATGTCAGTAAGCATCCAGTGTCTCTGGCCCTTTTCTGACTCCTAGAGTGTTTAAGGATCGCTTCAAAAGACAGTAAGAGGTTTTTTTTCTCAATTAAACACAGATGAGGTCTTTGTGATGTCATGTCAGTAGGCATCCAGTGTCTCTGGCCCTTTTCTGACTCCTAGAGTGTTTAAGGATCGCTTCAAAAGACAGTAAGAGGTTTTTTTTTCTCAATTAAACACAGATGAGGTCTTTGTGATGTCATGTCAGTAGGCATCCTGAGTCCCTGGCCCTTTTCTGACTCCTAGACTGTTTAAGGATCGCTTCAAAAGACAGTAAGAGGGTTTTTTTTCTCAATTAAACACAGATGAGGTCTTTGTGGTGTCATGTCAGTAGGCATCCTGTGTCTCTGGCCCTTTTCTGACTCCTAGACTGTTTAAGGATCGCTTTAAAAGACAGTAAGAGGTTTTTTTCTTCTCAATTAAAAACAGGTGAGGTCTTTGTGATGTCAGGTCAGTAGGTATCCAGTGTCTCTGGCCCTTTTCTGACTTTTAGTCTGTTTAAAGATCGCCCCAAAAGGCAGTAAGAGGTTTTTTTTTTCTCAATTAAACACAGATGAGGTCTTTGTAATGTCATGTCAGTAGGCATCCAGTGTCTCTGGCCCTTTTCTGACTCCTAGACTGTTTAAGGATCGCTTCAAAAGACATTAAGAGGTTTTTTTCTTCTCAATTAAACACAGGTGAGGTCTTTGTGATGTCATGTCAGTAGGCCTCCAGTGTCTCTGGCCCTTTTCTGACTCCTAGACTGTTTAAGGATCGCTTCAAAAGACAGTAGGAGGTTTTTTTTCTCAATTAAACACAGATGAGGTCTTTGTGATGTCATGTCAGTAGGCATCCAGTGTCTCTGGCCCTTTTCTGACTCCTAGACTGTTTAAGGATCTCTTCAAAAGACAGTAAGAGGTTTTTTTTCTCAATTAAACACAGATGAGGTCTTTGTGATGTCATGTCAGTAGGCATCCTGTGTCTCTGGCCCTTTTCTGTCTCCTAGACTGTTTAAGGATCGCTTCAAAAGAAAGTAAGAGGTTTTTTTTCTCAATTAAACACAGATGAGGTCTTTGTGATGTCATGTCAGTAGGCATCCAGTGTCTCTGGCCCTTTTCTGACTCCTAGACTGTTTAAGGATCGCTTCAAAAGACATTAAGAGGTTTTTTTCTTCTCAATTAAACACAGGTGAGGTCTTTGTGATGTCATGTCAGTAGGCCTCCAGTGTCTCTGGCCCTTTTCTGACTCCTAGACTGTTTAAGGATCGCTTCAAAAGACAGTAGGAGGTTTTTTTTCTCAATTAAACACAGATGAGGTCTTTGTGATGTCATGTCAGTAGGCATCCAGTGTCTCTGGCCCTTTTCTGACTCCTAGACTGTTTAAGGATCTCTTCAAAAGACAGTAAGAGGTTTTTTTTCTCAATTAAACACAGATGAGGTCTTTGTGATGTCATGTCAGTAGGCATCCTGTGTCTCTGGCCCTTTTCTGTCTCCTAGACTGTTTAAGGATCGCTTCAAAAGAAAGTAAGAGGTTTTTTTTCTCAATTAAACACAGATGAGGTCTTTGTGATGTCATGTCAGTAGGCCTCCAGTGTCTCTGGCCCTTTTCTGACTCCTAGACTGTTTAAGGATCGCTTCAAAAGACAGTAAGAGGTTTTTTTTCTCAATTAAACACAGATGAGGTCTTTGTGATGTCATGTGAGTAGGCATCCTGTGTCTCTGGCCCTTTTCTGACTCCTAGACTGTTTAAGGATCGCTTCAAAAGACAGTAAGAGGTTTTTTTTCTCAATTAAACACAGATGAGGTCTTTGTGATGTCATGTCAGTAGGCATCCTGTGTCTCTGGCCCTTTTCTGACTCCTAGACTGTTTAAGGATCGCTTCAAAAGACAGTAAGAGGTTTTTTTTCTCAATTAAACACAGATGACGTCTTTGTGATGTCATGTCAGTAAGCATCCAGTGTCTCTGGCCCTTTTCTGACTCCTAGACTGTTTAAGGATCGCTTCAAAAGACACTAAGAGGTTTTTTTCTCAATTAAACACAGATGAGGTCTTTGTGATGTCATGTCAGTAGGCATCCTGAGTCCCTGGCCCTTTTCTGACTCCTAGACTGTTTAAGGATCGCTTCAAAAGACACTAAGAGGGTTTTTTTCTCAATTAAACACAGATGAGGTCTTTGTGATGTCAGGTCAGTAGGCCTCCAGTGTCTCTGGCCCTTTTCTGACTCCTAGACTGTTTAAGGATGGCTTCAAAAGACAGTAGGAGGTTTTTTTTCTCAATTAAACACAGATGAGGTCTTTGTGATGTCATGTCAGTAGGCCTCCAGTGTCTCTGGCCCTTTTCTGACTCCTAGACTGTTTAAGGATCGCTTCAAAAGACAGTAAGAGGTTTTTTTTCTCAATTAAACACAGATGAGGTCTTTGTGATGTCATGTCAGTAAGCATCCAGTGTCTCTGGCCCTTTTCTGACTCCTAGAGTGTTTAAGGATCGCTTCAAAAGACAGTAAGAGGTTTTTTTTCTCTATTAAACACAGATGAGGTCTTTGTGATGTCATGTCAGTAGGCATCCTGTGTCTCTGGCCCTTTTCTGACTCCTAGAGTGTTTAAGGATCGCTTCAAAAGACAGTAAGAGGTTTTTTTTTTCTCAATTAAACACAGATGAGGTCTTTGTGATGTCATGTCAGTAGGCATCCTGAGTCCCTGGCCCTTTTCTGACTCCTAGACTGTTTAAGGATCGCTTCAAAAGACAGTAAGAGGTTTTTTTTCTCAATTAAACACAGATGAGGTCTTTGTGATGTCATGTCAGTAGGCATCCTGTGTCTCTGGCCCTTTTCTGACTCCTAGAGTGTTTAAGGATCGCTTCAAAAGACAGTAAGAGGTTTTTTTTCTCAATTAAACACAGATGAGGTCTTTGTGATGTCATGTCAGTAAGCATCCAGTGTCTCTGGCCCTTTTCTGACTCCTAGAGTGTTTAAGGATCGCTTCAAAAGACAGTAAGAGGTTTTTTTTCTCAATTAAACACAGATGAGGTCTTTGTGATGTCATGTCAGTAGGCATCCTGTGTCTCTGGCCCTTTTCTGACTCCTAGAGTGTTTAAGGATCGCTTCAAAAGACAGTAAGAGGTTTTTTTTTCTCAATTAAACACAGATGAGGTCTTTGTGATGTCATGTCAGTAGGCATCCTGAGTCCCTGGCCCTTTTCTGACTCCTAGAGTGTTTAAGGATCGCTTCAAAAGACAGTAAGAGGTTTTTTTTCTCAATTAAACACAGATGAGGTCTTTGTGATGTCATGTCAGTAGGCCTCCAGTGTCTCTGGCCCTTTTCTGACTCCTAGACTGTTTAAGGATCGCTTCAAAAGACAGTAAGAGGTTTTTTTTCTCAATTAAACACAGATGAGGTCTTTGTGATGTCATGTCAGTAAGCATCCAGTGTCTCTGGCCCTTTTCTGACTCCTAGAGTGTTTAAGGATCGCTTCAAAAGACAGTAAGAGGTTTTTTTTTCTCAATTAAACACAGATGAGGTCTTTGTGATGTCATGTCAGTAGGCCTCCAGTGTCTCTGGCCCTTTTCTGACTCCTAGACTGTTTAAGGATCGCTTCAAAAGACAGTAAGAGGTTTTTTTTCTCAATTAAACACAGATGAGGTCTTTGTGATGTCATGTCAGTAAGCATCCAGTGTCTCTGGCCCTTTTCTGACTCCTAGAGTGTTTAAGGATCGCTTCAAAAGACAGTAAGAGGTTTTTTTTCTCTATTAAACACAGATGAGGTCTTTGTGATGTCATGTCAGTAGGCATCCTGTGTCTCTGGCCCTTTTCTGACTCCTAGAGTGTTTAAGGATCGCTTCAAAAGACAGTAAGAGGTTTTTTTTCTCTATTAAACACAGATGAGGTCTTTGTGATGTCATGTCAGTAGGCATCCTGTGTCTCTGGCCCTTTTCTGACTCCTAGAGTGTTTAAGGATCGCTTCAAAAGACAGTAAGAGGTTTTTTTTCTCAATTAAACACAGATGAGGTCTTTGTGATGTCATGTCAGTAAGCATCCAGTGTCTCTGGCCCTTTTCTGACTCCTAGAGTGTTTAAGGATCGCTTCAAAAGACAGTAAGAGGTTTTTTTTCTCAATTAAACACAGATGAGGTCTTTGTGATGTCATGTCAGTAGGCATCCTGTGTCTCTGGCCCTTTTCTGACTCCTAGAGTGTTTAAGGATCGCTTCAAAAGACAGTAAGAGGTTTTTTTTTCTCAATTAAACACAGATGAGGTCTTTGTGATGTCATGTCAGTAGGCATCCTGAGTCCCTGGCCCTTTTCTGACTCCTAGAGTGTTTAAGGATCGCTTCAAAAGACAGTAAGAGGTTTTTTTTCTCAATTAAACACAGATGAGGTCTTTGTGATGTCATGTCAGTAGGCCTCCAGTGTCTCTGGCCCTTTTCTGACTCCTAGACTGTTTAAGGATCGCTTCAAAAGACAGTAAGAGGTTTTTTTTCTCAATTAAACACAGATGAGGTCTTTGTGATGTCATGTCAGTAAGCATCCAGTGTCTCTGGCCCTTTTCTGACTCCTAGAGTGTTTAAGGATCGCTTCAAAAGACAGTAAGAGGTTTTTTTTTCTCAATTAAACACAGATGAGGTCTTTGTGATGTCATGTCAGTAGGCCTCCAGTGTCTCTGGCCCTTTTCTGACTCCTAGACTGTTTAAGGATCGCTTCAAAAGACAGTAAGAGGTTTTTTTTCTCAATTAAACACAGATGAGGTCTTTGTGATGTCATGTCAGTAAGCATCCAGTGTCTCTGGCCCTTTTCTGACTCCTAGAGTGTTTAAGGATCGCTTCAAAAGACAGTAAGAGGTTTTTTTTCTCTATTAAACACAGATGAGGTCTTTGTGATGTCATGTCAGTAGGCATCCTGTGTCTCTGGCCCTTTTCTGACTCCTAGAGTGTTTAAGGATCGCTTCAAAAGACAGTAAGAGGTTTTTTTTTCTCAATTAAACACAGATGAGGTCTTTGTGATGTCATGTCAGTAGGCATCCTGAGTCCCTGGCCCTTTTCTGACTCCTAGACTGTTTAAGGATCGCTTCAAAAGACAGTAAGAGGTTTTTTTTCTCAATTAAACACAGATGAGGTCTTTGTGATGTCATGTCAGTAGGCATCCTGTGTCTCTGGCCCTTTTCTGACTCCTAGAGTGTTTAAGGATCGCTTCAAAAGACAGTAAGAGGTTTTTTTTCTCAATTAAACACAGATGAGGTCTTTGTGATGTCATGTCAGTAAGCATACAGTGTCTCTGGCCCTTTTCTGACTCCTAGAGTGTTTAAGGATCGCTTCAAAAGACAGTAAGAGGTTTTTTTTCTCAATTAAACACAGATGAGGTCTTTGTGATGTCATGTCAGTAGGCATCCTGTGTCTCTGGCCCTTTTCTGACTCCTAGAGTGTTTAAGGATCGCTTCAAAAGACACTAAGAGGGTTTTTTTCTCAATTAAACACAGATGAGGTCTTTGTGATGTCAGGTCAGTAGGCCTCCAGTGTCTCTGGCCCTTTTCTGACTCCTAGACTGTTTAAGGATCGCTTCAAAAGACAGTAGGAGGTTTTTTTTCTCAATTAAACACAGATGAGGTCTTTGTGATGTCATGTCAGTAGGCCTCCAGTGTCTCTGGCCCTTTTCTGACTCCTAGACTGTTTAAGGATCGCTTCAAAAGACAGTAAGAGGTTTTTTTTCTCAATTAAACACAGATGAGGTCTTTGTAATGTCATGTCAGTAAGCATCCAGTGTCTCTGGCCCTTTTCTGACTCCTAGAGTGTTTAAGGATCGCTTCAAAAGACAGTAAGAGGTTTTTTTTCTCTATTAAACACAGATGAGGTCTTTGTGATGTCATGTCAGTAGGCATCCTGTGTCTCTGGCCCTTTTCTGACTCCTAGAGTGTTTAAGGATCGCTTCAAAAGACAGTAAGAGGTTTTTTTTTTCTCAATTAAACACAGATGAGGTCTTTGTGATGTCATGTCAATAGGCATCCTGAGTCCCTGGCCCTTTTCTGACTCCTAGACTGTTTAAGGATCGCTTCAAAAGACAGTAAGAGGTTTTTTTTCTCAATTAAACACAGATGAGGTCTTTGTGATGTCATGTCAGTAGGCATCCTGTGTCTCTGGCCCTTTTCTGACTCCTAGAGTGTTTAAGGATCGCTTCAAAAGACAGTAAGAGGTTTTTTTTCTCAATTAAACACAGATGAGGTCTTTGTGATGTCATGTCAGTAAGCATCCAGTGTCTCTGGCCCTTTTCTGACTCCTAGAGTGTTTAAGGATCGCTTCAAAAGACAGTAAGAGGTTTTTTTTCTCTATTAAACACAGATGAGGTCTTTGTGATGTCATGTCAGTAGGCATCCTGTGTCTCTGGCCCTTTTCTGACTCCTAGAGTGTTTAAGGATCGCTTCAAAAGACAGTAAGAGGTTTTTTTTTCTCAATTAAACACAGATGAGGTCTTTGTGATGTCATGTCAGTAGGCATCCTGAGTCCCTGGCCCTTTTCTGACTCCTAGACTGTTTAAGGATCGCTTCAAAAGACAGTAAGAGGTTTTTTTTCTCAATTAAACACAGATGAGGTCTTTGTGATGTCATGTCAGTAGGCATCCTGTGTCTCTGGCCCTTTTCTGACTCCTAGAGTGTTTAAGGATCGCTTCAAAAGACAGTAAGAGGTTTTTTTTCTCAATTAAACACAGATGAGGTCTTTGTGATGTCATGTCAGTAAGCATACAGTGTCTCTGGCCCTTTTCTGACTCCTAGAGTGTTTAAGGATCGCTTCAAAAGACAGTAAGAGGTTTTTTTTCTCAATTAAACACAGATGAGGTCTTTGTGATGTCATATCAGTAGGCATCCTGTGTCTCTGGCCCTTTTCTGACTCCTAGAGTGTTTAAGGATCGCTTCAAAAGACACTAAGAGGGTTTTTTTCTCAATTAAACACAGATGAGGTCTTTGTGATGTCAGGTCAGTAGGCCTCCAGTGTCTCTGGCCCTTTTCTGACTCCTAGACTGTTTAAGGATCGCTTCAAAAGACAGTAGGAGGTTTTTTTTCTCAATTAAACACAGATGAGGTCTTTGTGATGTCATGTCAGTAGGCCTCCAGTGTCTCTGGCCCTTTTCTGACTCCTAGACTGTTTAAGGATCGCTTCAAAAGACAGTAAGAGGTTTTTTTTCTCAATTAAACACAGATGAGGTCTTTGTAATGTCATGTCAGTAAGCATCCAGTGTCTCTGGCCCTTTTCTGACTCCTAGAGTGTTTAAGGATCGCTTCAAAAGACAGTAAGAGGTTTTTTTTCTCTATTAAACACAGATGAGGTCTTTGTGATGTCATGTCAGTAGGCATCCTGTGTCTCTGGCCCTTTTCTGACTCCTAGAGTGTTTAAGGATCGCTTCAAAAGACAGTAAGAGGTTTTTTTTTTCTCAATTAAACACAGATGAGGTCTTTGTGATGTCATGTCAGTAGGCATCCTGAGTCCCTGGCCCTTTTCTGACTCCTAGACTGTTTAAGGATCGCTTCAAAAGACAGTAAGAGGTTTTTTTTCTCAATTAAACACAGATGAGGTCTTTGTGATGTCATGTCAGTAGGCATCCTGTGTCTCTGGCCCTTTTCTGACTCCTAGAGTGTTTAAGGATCGCTTCAAAAGACAGTAAGAGGTTTTTTTTCTCAATTAAACACAGATGAGGTCTTTGTGATGTCATGTCAGTAAGCATCCAGTGTCTCTGGCCCTTTTCTGACTCCTAGAGTGTTTAAGGATCGCTTCAAAAGACAGTAAGAGGTTTTTTTTCTCAATTAAACACAGATGAGGTCTTTGTGATGTCATGTCAGTAGGCATCCTGTGTCTCTGGCCCTTTTCTGACTCCTAGAGTGTTTAAGGATCGCTTCAAAAGACAGTAAGAGGTTTTTTTTTCTCAATTAAACACAGATGAGGTCTTTGTGATGTCATGTCAGTAGGCATCCTGAGTCCCTGGCCCTTTTCTGACTCCTAGAGTGTTTAAGGATCGCTTCAAAAGACAGTAAGAGGTTTTTTTTCTCAATTAAACACAGATGAGGTCTTTGTGATGTCATGTCAGTAGGCCTCCAGTGTCTCTGGCCCTTTTCTGACTCCTAGACTGTTTAAGGATCGCTTCAAAAGACAGTAAGAGGTTTTTTTTCTCAATTAAACACAGATGAGGTCTTTGTGATGTCATGTCAGTAAGCATCCAGTGTCTCTGGCCCTTTTCTGACTCCTAGAGTGTTTAAGGATCGCTTCAAAAGACAGTAAGAGGTTTTTTTTTCTCAATTAAACACTGATGAGGTCTTTGTGATGTCATGTCAGTAGGCCTCCAGTGTCTCTGGCCCTTTTCTGACTCCTAGACTGTTTAAGGATCGCTTCAAAAGACAGTAAGAGGTTTTTTTTCTCAATTAAACACAGATGAGGTCTTTGTGATGTCATGTCAGTAAGCATCCAGTGTCTCTGGCCCTTTTCTGACTCCTAGAGTGTTTAAGGATCGCTTCAAAAGACAGTAAGAGGTTTTTTTTCTCTATTAAACACAGATGAGGTCTTTGTGATGTCATGTCAGTAGGCATCCTGTGTCTCTGGCCCTTTTCTGACTCCTAGAGTGTTTAAGGATCGCTTCAAAAGACAGTAAGAGGTTTTTTTTTCTCAATTAAACACAGATGAGGTCTTTGTGATGTCATGTCAGTAGGCATCCTGAGTCCCTGGCCCTTTTCTGACTCCTAGACTGTTTAAGGATCGCTTCAAAAGACAGTAAGAGGTTTTTTTTCTCAATTAAACACAGATGAGGTCTTTGTGATGTCATGTCAGTAGGCATCCTGTGTCTCTGGCCCTTTTCTGACTCCTAGAGTGTTTAAGGATCGCTTCAAAAGACAGTAAGAGGTTTTTTTTCTCAATTAAACACAGATGAGGTCTTTGTGATGTCATGTCAGTAAGCATCCAGTGTCTCTGGCCCTTTTCTGACTCCTAGAGTGTTTAAGGATCGCTTCAAAAGACAGTAAGAGGTTTTTTTTCTCAATTAAACACAGATGAGGTCTTTGTGATGTCATGTCAGTAGGCATCCTGTGTCTCTGGCCCTTTTCTGACTCCTAGAGTGTTTAAGGATCGCTTCAAAAGACAGTAAGAGGTTTTTTTTTTCAATTAAACACAGATGAGGTCTTTGTGATGTCATGTCAGTAGGCATCCTGAGTCCCTGGCCCTTTTCTGACTCCTAGAGTGTTTAAGGATCGCTTCAAAAGACAGTAAGAGGTTTTTTTTTCTCAATTAAACACAGATGAGGTCTTTGTGATGTCATGTCAGTAGGCATCCTGTGTCTCTGGCCCTTTTCTGACTCCTAGAGTGTTTAAGGATCGCTTCAAAAGACAGTAAGAGGTTTTTTTTTCTCAATTAAACACAGATGAGGTCTTTGTGATGTCATGTCAGTAGGCATCCTGTGTCTCTGGCCCTTTTCTGACTCCTAGAGTTTTTAAGGATCGCTTCAAAAGACAGTAAGAGGTTTTTTTTCTCAATTAAACACAGATGAGGTCTTTGTGATGTCATGTCAGTAGGCATCCTGTGTCTCTGGCCCTTTTCTGACTCCTAGAGTGTTTAAGGATCGCTTCAAAAGACACTAAGAGGTTTTTTTCTCAATTAAACACAGATGAGGTCTTTGTGATGTCATGTCAGTAGGCATCCTGAGTCCCTGGCCCTTTTCTGACTCCTAGACTGTTTAAGGATCGCTTCAAAAGACACTAAGAGGGTTTTTTTCTCAATTAAACACAGATGAGGTCTTTGTGATGTCAGGTCAGTAGGCCTCCAGTGTCTCTGGCCCTTTTCTGACTCCTAGACTGTTTAAGGATCGCTTCAAAAGACAGTAGGAGGTTTTTTTTCTCAATTAAACACAGATGAGGTCTTTGTGATGTCATGTCAGTAGGCCTCCAGTGTCTCTGGCCCTTTTCTGACTCCTAGACTGTTTAAGGATCGCTTCAAAAGACAGTAAGAGGTTTTTTTTTCTCAATTAAACACAGATGAGGTCTTTGTGATGTCATGTCAGTAAGCATCCAGTGTCTCTGGCCCTTTTCTGACTCCTAGAGTGTTTAAGGATCGCTTCAAAAGACAGTAAGAGGTTTTTTTTCTCAATTAAACACAGATGAGGTCTTTGTGATGTCATGTCAGTAGGCATCCAGTGTCTCTGGCCCTTTTCTGACTCCTAGAGTGTTTAAGGATCGCTTCAAAAGACAGTAAGAGGTTTTTTTTTCTCAATTAAACACAGATGAGGTCTTTGTGATGTCATGTCAGTAGGCATCCTGAGTCCCTGGCCCTTTTCTGACTCCTAGACTGTTTAAGGATCGCTTCAAAAGACAGTAAGAGGGTTTTTTTTCTCAATTAAACACAGATGAGGTCTTTGTGGTGTCATGTCAGTAGGCATCCTGTGTCTCTGGCCCTTTTCTGACTCCTAGACTGTTTAAGGATCGCTTTAAAAGACAGTAAGAGGTTTTTTTCTTCTCAATTAAAAACAGGTGAGGTCTTTGTGATGTCAGGTCAGTAGGTATCCAGTGTCTCTGGCCCTTTTCTGACTTTTAGTCTGTTTAAAGATCGCCCCAAAAGGCAGTAAGAGGTTTTTTTTTTCTCAATTAAACACAGATGAGGTCTTTGTAATGTCATGTCAGTAGGCATCCAGTGTCTCTGGCCCTTTTCTGACTCCTAGACTGTTTAAGGATCGCTTCAAAAGACATTAAGAGGTTTTTTTCTTCTCAATTAAACACAGGTGAGGTCTTTGTGATGTCATGTCAGTAGGCCTCCAGTGTCTCTGGCCCTTTTCTGACTCCTAGACTGTTTAAGGATCGCTTCAAAAGACAGTAGGAGGTTTTTTTTCTCAATTAAACACAGATGAGGTCTTTGTGATGTCATGTCAGTAGGCATCCAGTGTCTCTGGCCCTTTTCTGACTCCTAGACTGTTTAAGGATCTCTTCAAAAGACAGTAAGAGATTTTTTTTCTCAATTAAACACAGATGAGGTCTTTGTGATGTCATGTCAGTAGGCATCCTGTGTCTCTGGCCCTTTTCTGTCTCCTAGACTGTTTAAGGATCGCTTCAAAAGAAAGTAAGAGTTTTTTTTTCTCAATTAAACACAGATGAGGTCTTTGTGATGTCATGTCAGTAGGCCTCCAGTGTCTCTGGCCCTTTTCTGACTCCTAGACTGTTTAAGGATCGCTTCAAAAGACAGTAAGAGGTTTTTTTTCTCAATTAAACACAGATGAGGTCTTTGTGATGTCATGTCAGTAGGCATCCTGTGTCTCTGGCCCTTTTCTGACTCCTAGACTGTTTAAGGATCGCTTCAAAAGACAGTAAGAGGTTTTTTTTCTCAATTAAACACAGATGAGGTCTTTGTGATGTCATGTCAGTAGGCATCCTGTGTCTCTGGCCCTTTTCTGTCTCCTAGACTGTTTAAGGATCGCTTCAAAAGAAAGTAAGAGGTTTTTTTTCTCAATTAAACACAGATGAGGTCTTTGTGATGTCATGTCAGTAGGCCTCCAGTGTCTCTGGCCCTTTTCTGACTCCTAGACTGTTTAAGGATCGCTTCAAAAGACAGTAAGAGGTTTTTTTTCTCAATTAAACACAGATGAGGTCTTTGTGATGTCATGTCAGTAGGCATCCTGTGTCTCTGGCCCTTTTCTGACTCCTAGACTGTTTAAGGATCGCTTCAAAAGACAGTAAGAGGTTTTTTTTCTCAATTAAACACAGATGAGGTCTTTGTGATGTCATGTCAGTAGGCCTCCAGTGTCTCTGGCCCTTTTCTGACTCCTAGACTGTTTAAGGATCGCTTCAAAAGACAGGAAGAGGTTTTTTTTCTGAATTAAACACAGATGAGGTCTTTGTGATGTCATGTCAGTAGGCCTCCAGTGTCTCTGGACCTTTTCTGACTCCTAGACTGTTTAAGGATCGCTTCAAAAGACATTAAGAGGTTTTTTTCTTCTCAATTAAACACAGGTGAGGTCTTTGTGATGTCATGTCAGTAGGCCTCCAGTGTCTCTGGCCCTTTTCTGACTCCTAGACTGTTTAAGGATCGCTTCAAAAGACAGTAGGAGTTTTTTTTTTCTCAATTAAACACAGATGAGGTCTTTGTGATGTCATGTCAGTAGGCATCCAGTGTCTCTGGCCCTTTTCTGACTCCTAGACTGTTTAAGGATCGCTTCAAAAGACAGTAAGAGGTTTTTTTTCTCAATTAAACACAGATGAGGTCTTTGTGATGTCATGTCAGTAGGCATCCTGTGTCTCTGGCCCTTTTCTGTCTCCTAGACTGTTTAAGGATCGCTTCAAAAGAAAGTAAGAGGTTTTTTTTCTCAATTAAACACAGATGAGGTCTTTGTGATGTCATGTCAGTAGGCCTCCAGTGTCTCTGGCCCTTTTCTGACTCCTAGACTGTTTAAGGATCGCTTCAAAAGACAGGAAGAGGTTTTTTTTCTGAATTAAACACAGATGAGGTCTTTGTGATGTCATGTCAGTAGGCCTCCAGTGTCTCTGGACCTTTTCTGACTCCTAGACTGTTTAAGGATCGCTTCAAAAGACATTAAGAGGTTTTTTTCTTCTCAATTAAACACAGGTGAGGTCTTTGTGATGTCATGTCAGTAGGCCTCCAGTGTCTCTGGCCCTTTTCTGACTCCTAGAGTGTTTAAGGATCGCTTCAAAAGACAGTAAGAGGTTTTTTTTCTCAATTAAACACAGATGAGGTCTTTGTGATGTCATGTCAGTAGGCATCCTGTGTCTCTGGCCCTTTTCTGACTCCTAGAGTGTTTAAGGATCGCTTCAAAAGACAGTAAGAGGTTTTTTTTCTCAATTAAACACAGATGAGGTCTTTGTGATGTCATGTCAGTAGGCATCCTGTGTCTCTGGCCCTTTTCTGACTCCTAGAGTGTTTAAGGATCGCTTCAAAAGACAGTAAGAGGTTTTTTTTTTTCAATTAAACACAGATGAGGTCTTTGTGATGTCATGTCAGTAGGCATCCTGAGTCCCTGGCCCTTTTCTGACTCCTAGAGTGTTTAAGGATCGCTTCAAAAGACAGTAAGAGGTTTTTTTTTCTCAATTAAACACAGATGAGGTCTTTGTGATGTCATGTCAGTAGGCATCCTGTGTCTCTGGCCCTTTTCTGACTCCTAGAGTGTTTAAGGATCGCTTCAAAAGACAGTAAGAGGTTTTTTTTTCTCAATTAAACACAGATGAGGTCTTTGTGATGTCATGTCAGTAGGCATCCTGTGTCTCTGGCCCTTTTCTGACTCCTAGAGTTTTTAAGGATCGCTTCAAAAGACAGTAAGAGGTTTTTTTTCTCAATTAAACACAGATGAGGTCTTTGTGATGTCATGTCAGTAGGCATCCTGTGTCTCTGGCCCTTTTCTGACTCCTAGAGTGTTTAAGGATCGCTTCAAAAGACACTAAGAGGTTTTTTTCTCAATTAAACACAGATGAGGTCTTTGTGATGTCATGTCAGTAGGCATCCTGAGTCCCTGGCCCTTTTCTGACTCCTAGACTGTTTAAGGATCGCTTCAAAAGACACTAAGAGGGTTTTTTTCTCAATTAAACACAGATGAGGTCTTTGTGATGTCAGGTCAGTAGGCCTCCAGTGTCTCTGGCCCTTTTCTGACTCCTAGACTGTTTAAGGATCGCTTCAAAAGACAGTAGGAGGTTTTTTTTCTCAATTAAACACAGATGAGGTCTTTGTGATGTCATGTGAGTAGGCCTCCTGTGTCTCTGGCCCTTTTCTGACTCCTAGAGTGTTTAAGGATCGCTTCAAAAGACAGTAAGAGGTTTTTTTTCTCAATTAAACACAGATGAGGTCTTTGTGATGTCATGTCAGTAGGCATCCAGTGTCTCTGGCCCTTTTCTGACTCCTAGAGTGTTTAAGGATCGCTTCAAAAGACAGTAAGAGGTTTTTTTTTCTCAATTAAACACAGATGAGGTCTTTGTGATGTCATGTCAGTAGGCATCCTGAGTCCCTGGCCCTTTTCTGACTCCTAGACTGTTTAAGGATCGCTTCAAAAGACAGTAAGAGGGTTTTTTTTCTCAATTAAACACAGATGAGGTCTTTGTGGTGTCATGTCAGTAGGCATCCTGTGTCTCTGGCCCTTTTCTGACTCCTAGACTGTTTAAGGATCGCTTTAAAAGACAGTAAGAGGTTTTTTTCTTCTCAATTAAAAACAGGTGAGGTCTTTGTGATGTCAGGTCAGTAGGTATCCAGTGTCTCTGGCCCTTTTCTGACTTTTAGTCTGTTTAAAGATCGCCCCAAAAGGCAGTAAGAGGTTTTTTTTTTCTCAATTAAACACAGATGAGGTCTTTGTAATGTCATGTCAGTAGGCATCCAGTGTCTCTGGCCCTTTTCTGACTCCTAGACTGTTTAAGGATCGCTTCAAAAGACAGTAAGAGGTTTTTTTTTCTCAATTAAACACAGATGAGGTCTTTGTGATGTCATGTCAGTAAGCATCCAGTGTCTCTGGCCCTTTTCTGACTCCTAGAGTGTTTAAGGATCGCTTCAAAAGACAGTAAGAGGTTTTTTTTCTCAATTAAACACAGATGAGGTCTTTGTGATGTCATGTCAGTAGGCATCCAGTGTCTCTGGCCCTTTTCTGACTCCTAGAGTGTTTAAGGATCGCTTCAAAAGACAGTAAGAGGTTTTTTTTTCTCAATTAAACACAGATGAGGTCTTTGTGATGTCATGTCAGTAGGCATCCTGAGTCCCTGGCCCTTTTCTGACTCCTAGACTGTTTAAGGATCGCTTCAAAAGACAGTAAGAGGGTTTTTTTTCTCAATTAAACACAGATGAGGTCTTTGTGGTGTCATGTCAGTAGGCATCCTGTGTCTCTGGCCCTTTTCTGACTCCTAGACTGTTTAAGGATCGCTTTAAAAGACAGTAAGAGGTTTTTTTCTTCTCAATTAAAAACAGGTGAGGTCTTTGTGATGTCAGGTCAGTAGGTATCCAGTGTCTCTGGCCCTTTTCTGACTTTTAGTCTGTTTAAAGATCGCCCCAAAAGGCAGTAAGAGGTTTTTTTTTTCTCAATTAAACACAGATGAGGTCTTTGTAATGTCATGTCAGTAGGCATCCAGTGTCTCTGGCCCTTTTCTGACTCCTAGACTGTTTAAGGATCGCTTCAAAAGACATTAAGAGGTTTTTTTCTTCTCAATTAAACACAGGTGAGGTCTTTGTGATGTCATGTCAGTAGGCCTCCAGTGTCTCTGGCCCTTTTCTGACTCCTAGACTGTTTAAGGATCGCTTCAAAAGACAGTAGGAGGTTTTTTTTCTCAATTAAACACAGATGAGGTCTTTGTGATGTCATGTCAGTAGGCATCCAGTGTCTCTGGCCCTTTTCTGACTCCTAGACTGTTTAAGGATCTCTTCAAAAGACAGTAAGAGATTTTTTTTCTCAATTAAACACAGATGAGGTCTTTGTGATGTCATGTCAGTAGGCATCCTGTGTCTCTGGCCCTTTTCTGTCTCCTAGACTGTTTAAGGATCGCTTCAAAAGAAAGTAAGAGGTTTTTTTTCTCAATTAAACACAGATGAGGTCTTTGTGATGTCATGTCAGTAGGCCTCCAGTGTCTCTGGCCCTTTTCTGACTCCTAGACTGTTTAAGGATCGCTTCAAAAGACAGTAAGAGGTTTTTTTTCTCAATTAAACACAGATGAGGTCTTTGTGATGTCATGTCAGTAGGCATCCTGTGTCTCTGGCCCTTTTCTGACTCCTAGACTGTTTAAGGATCGCTTCAAAAGACAGTAAGAGGTTTTTTTTCTCAATTAAACACAGATGAGGTCTTTGTGATGTCATGTCAGTAGGCATCCTGTGTCTCTGGCCCTTTTCTGTCTCCTAGACTGTTTAAGGATCGCTTCAAAAGAAAGTAAGAGGTTTTTTTTCTCAATTAAACACAGATGAGGTCTTTGTGATGTCATGTCAGTAGGCCTCCAGTGTCTCTGGCCCTTTTCTGACTCCTAGACTGTTTAAGGATCGCTTCAAAAGACAGTAAGAGGTTTTTTTTCTCAATTAAACACAGATGAGGTCTTTGTGATGTCATGTCAGTAGGCATCCTGTGTCTCTGGCCCTTTTCTGACTCCTAGACTGTTTAAGGATCGCTTCAAAAGACAGTAAGAGGTTTTTTTTCTCAATTAAACACAGATGAGGTCTTTGTGATGTCATGTCAGTAGGCCTCCAGTGTCTCTGGCCCTTTTCTGACTCCTAGACTGTTTAAGGATCGCTTCAAAAGACAGGAAGAGGTTTTTTTTCTGAATTAAACACAGATGAGGTCTTTGTGATGTCATGTCAGTAGGCCTCCAGTGTCTCTGGACCTTTTCTGACTCCTAGACTGTTTAAGGATCGCTTCAAAAGACATTAAGAGGTTTTTTTCTTCTCAATTAAACACAGGTGAGGTCTTTGTGATGTCATGTCAGTAGGCCTCCAGTGTCTCTGGCCCTTTTCTGACTCCTAGACTGTTTAAGGATCGCTTCAAAAGACAGTAGGAGTTTTTTTTTTCTCAATTAAACACAGATGAGGTCTTTGTGATGTCATGTCAGTAGGCATCCAGTGTCTCTGGCCCTTTTCTGACTCCTAGACTGTTTAAGGATCGCTTCAAAAGACAGTAAGAGGTTTTTTTTCTCAATTAAACACAGATGAGGTCTTTGTGATGTCATGTCAGTAGGCATCCTGTGTCTCTGGCCCTTTTCTGTCTCCTAGACTGTTTAAGGATCGCTTCAAAAGAAAGTAAGAGGTTTTTTTTCTCAATTAAACACAGATGAGGTCTTTGTGATGTCATGTCAGTAGGCCTCCAGTGTCTCTGGCCCTTTTCTGACTCCTAGACTGTTTAAGGATCGCTTCAAAAGACAGGAAGAGGTTTTTTTTCTGAATTAAACACAGATGAGGTCTTTGTGATGTCATGTCAGTAGGCCTCCAGTGTCTCTGGACCTTTTCTGACTCCTAGACTGTTTAAGGATCGCTTCAAAAGACATTAAGAGGTTTTTTTCTTCTCAATTAAACACAGGTGAGGTCTTTGTGATGTCATGTCAGTAGGCCTCCAGTGTCTCTGGCCCTTTTCTGACTCCTAGAGTGTTTAAGGATCGCTTCAAAAGACAGTAAGAGGTTTTTTTTCTCAATTAAACACAGATGAGGTCTTTGTGATGTCATGTCAGTAGGCATCCTGTGTCTCTGGCCCTTTTCTGACTCCTAGAGTGTTTAAGGATCGCTTCAAAAGACAGTAAGAGGTTTTTTTTCTCAATTAAACACAGATGAGGTCTTTGTGATGTCATGTCAGTAGGCATCCTGTGTCTCTGGCCCTTTTCTGACTCCTAGAGTGTTTAAGGATCGCTTCAAAAGACAGTAAGAGGTTTTTTTTTTTCAATTAAACACAGATGAGGTCTTTGTGATGTCATGTCAGTAGGCATCCTGAGTCCCTGGCCCTTTTCTGACTCCTAGAGTGTTTAAGGATCGCTTCAAAAGACAGTAAGAGGTTTTTTTTTCTCAATTAAACACAGATGAGGTCTTTGTGATGTCATGTCAGTAGGCATCCTGTGTCTCTGGCCCTTTTCTGACTCCTAGAGTGTTTAAGGATCGCTTCAAAAGACAGTAAGAGGTTTTTTTTTCTCAATTAAACACAGATGAGGTCTTTGTGATGTCATGTCAGTAGGCATCCTGTGTCTCTGGCCCTTTTCTGACTCCTAGAGTTTTTAAGGATCGCTTCAAAAGACAGTAAGAGGTTTTTTTTCTCAATTAAACACAGATGAGGTCTTTGTGATGTCATGTCAGTAGGCATCCTGTGTCTCTGGCCCTTTTCTGACTCCTAGAGTGTTTAAGGATCGCTTCAAAAGACACTAAGAGGTTTTTTTCTCAATTAAACACAGATGAGGTCTTTGTGATGTCATGTCAGTAGGCATCCTGAGTCCCTGGCCCTTTTCTGACTCCTAGACTGTTTAAGGATCGCTTCAAAAGACACTAAGAGGGTTTTTTTCTCAATTAAACACAGATGAGGTCTTTGTGATGTCAGGTCAGTAGGCCTCCAGTGTCTCTGGCCCTTTTCTGACTCCTAGACTGTTTAAGGATCGCTTCAAAAGACAGTAGGAGGTTTTTTTTCTCAATTAAACACAGATGAGGTCTTTGTGATGTCATGTGAGTAGGCCTCCTGTGTCTCTGGCCCTTTTCTGACTCCTAGAGTGTTTAAGGATCGCTTCAAAAGACAGTAAGAGGTTTTTTTTCTCAATTAAACACAGATGAGGTCTTTGTGATGTCATGTCAGTAGGCATCCAGTGTCTCTGGCCCTTTTCTGACTCCTAG
The DNA here is from genome assembly GCF_049243985.1 of Paroedura picta. Classification (NCBI taxonomy): domain Eukaryota; kingdom Metazoa; phylum Chordata; class Lepidosauria; order Squamata; family Gekkonidae; genus Paroedura; species Paroedura picta. Next base: position 12,882,823 of record NC_135385.1, on the reverse strand, counting down.
AGTGTTTAAGGATCGCTTCAAAAGACAGTAAGAGGTTTTTTTTTCTCAATTAAACACAGATGAGGTCTTTGTGATGTCATGTCAGTAGGCATCCTGAGTCCCTGGCCCTTTTCTGACTCCTAGACTGTTTAAGGATCGCTTCAAAAGACAGTAAGAGGGTTTTTTTTCTCAATTAAACACAGATGAGGTCTTTGTGGTGTCATGTCAGTAGGCATCCTGTGTCTCTGGCCCTTTTCTGACTCCTAGACTGTTTAAGGATCGCTTTAAAAGACAGTAAGAGGTTTTTTTCTTCTCAATTAAAAACAGGTGAGGTCTTTGTGATGTCAGGTCAGTAGGTATCCAGTGTCTCTGGCCCTTTTCTGACTTTTAGTCTGTTTAAAGATCGCCCCAAAAGGCAGTAAGAGGTTTTTTTTTTCTCAATTAAACACAGATGAGGTCTTTGTAATGTCATGTCAGTAGGCATCCAGTGTCTCTGGCCCTTTTCTGACTCCTAGACTGTTTAAGGATCGCTTCAAAAGACATTAAGAGGTTTTTTTCTTCTCAATTAAACACAGGTGAGGTCTTTGTGATGTCATGTCAGTAGGCCTCCAGTGTCTCTGGCCCTTTTCTGACTCCTAGACTGTTTAAGGATCGCTTCAAAAGACAGTAGGAGGTTTTTTTTCTCAATTAAACACAGATGAGGTCTTTGTGATGTCATGTCAGTAGGCATCCAGTGTCTCTGGCCCTTTTCTGACTCCTAGACTGTTTAAGGATCTCTTCAAAAGACAGTAAGAGATTTTTTTTCTCAATTAAACACAGATGAGGTCTTTGTGATGTCATGTCAGTAGGCATCCTGTGTCTCTGGCCCTTTTCTGTCTCCTAGACTGTTTAAGGATCGCTTCAAAAGAAAGTAAGAGGTTTTTTTTCTCAATTAAACACAGATGAGGTCTTTGTGATGTCATGTCAGTAGGCCTCCAGTGTCTCTGGCCCTTTTCTGACTCCTAGACTGTTTAAGGATCGCTTCAAAAGACAGTAAGAGGTTTTTTTTCTCAATTAAACACAGATGAGGTCTTTGTGATGTCATGTCAGTAGGCATCCTGTGTCTCTGGCCCTTTTCTGACTCCTAGACTGTTTAAGGATCGCTTCAAAAGACAGTAAGAGGTTTTTTTTCTCAATTAAACACAGATGAGGTCTTTGTGATGTCATGTCAGTAGGCATCCTGTGTCTCTGGCCCTTTTCTGTCTCCTAGACTGTTTAAGGATCGCTTCAAAAGAAAGTAAGAGGTTTTTTTTCTCAATTAAACACAGATGAGGTCTTTGTGATGTCATGTCAGTAGGCCTCCAGTGTCTCTGGCCCTTTTCTGACTCCTAGACTGTTTAAGGATCGCTTCAAAAGACAGTAAGAGGTTTTTTTTCTCAATTAAACACAGATGAGGTCTTTGTGATGTCATGTCAGTAGGCATCCTGTGTCTCTGGCCCTTTTCTGACTCCTAGACTGTTTAAGGATCGCTTCAAAAGACAGTAAGAGGTTTTTTTTCTCAATTAAACACAGATGAGGTCTTTGTGATGTCATGTCAGTAGGCCTCCAGTGTCTCTGGCCCTTTTCTGACTCCTAGACTGTTTAAGGATCGCTTCAAAAGACAGGAAGAGGTTTTTTTTCTGAATTAAACACAGATGAGGTCTTTGTGATGTCATGTCAGTAGGCCTCCAGTGTCTCTGGACCTTTTCTGACTCCTAGACTGTTTAAGGATCGCTTCAAAAGACATTAAGAGGTTTTTTTCTTCTCAATTAAACACAGGTGAGGTCTTTGTGATGTCATGTCAGTAGGCCTCCAGTGTCTCTGGCCCTTTTCTGACTCCTAGACTGTTTAAGGATCGCTTCAAAAGACAGTAGGAGTTTTTTTTTTCTCAATTAAACACAGATGAGGTCTTTGTGATGTCATGTCAGTAGGCATCCAGTGTCTCTGGCCCTTTTCTGACTCCTAGACTGTTTAAGGATCGCTTCAAAAGACAGTAAGAGGTTTTTTTTCTCAATTAAACACAGATGAGGTCTTTGTGATGTCATGTCAGTAGGCATCCTGTGTCTCTGGCCCTTTTCTGTCTCCTAGACTGTTTAAGGATCGCTTCAAAAGAAAGTAAGAGGTTTTTTTTCTCAATTAAACACAGATGAGGTCTTTGTGATGTCATGTCAGTAGGCCTCCAGTGTCTCTGGCCCTTTTCTGACTCCTAGACTGTTTAAGGATCGCTTCAAAAGACAGGAAGAGGTTTTTTTTCTGAATTAAACACAGATGAGGTCTTTGTGATGTCATGTCAGTAGGCCTCCAGTGTCTCTGGACCTTTTCTGACTCCTAGACTGTTTAAGGATCGCTTCAAAAGACATTAAGAGGTTTTTTTCTTCTCAATTAAACACAGGTGAGGTCTTTGTGATGTCATGTCAGTAGGCCTCCAGTGTCTCTGGCCCTTTTCTGACTCCTAGACTGTTTAAGGATCGCTTCAAAAGACAGTAGGAGGTTTTTTTTCTCAATTAAACACAGATGAGGTCTTTGTGATGTCATGTCAGTAGGCATCCAGTGTCTCTGGCCCTTTTCTGACTCCTAGACTGTTTAAGGATCGCTTCAAAAGACAGTAAGAGATTTTTTTCTCAATTAAACACAGATGAGGTCTTTGTGATGTCATGTCAGTAAGCATCCAGTGTCTCTGGCCCTTTTCTGACTCCTAGAGTGTTTAAGGATCGCTTCAAAAGACAGTAAGAGGTTTTTTTTCTCTATTAAACACAGATGAGGTCTTTGTGATGTCATGTCAGTAGGCATCCTGTGTCTCTGGCCCTTTTCTGACTCCTAGAGTGTTTAAGGATCGCTTCAAAAGACAGTAAGAGGTTTTTTTTTCTCAATTAAACACAGATGAGGTCTTTGTGATGTCATGTCAGTAGGCATCCTGAGTCCCTGGCCCTTTTCTGACTCCTAGACTGTTTAAGGATCGCTTCAAAAGACAGTAAGAGGTTTTTTTTCTCAATTAAACACAGATGAGGTCTTTGTGATGTCATGTCAGTAGGCATCCTGTGTCTCTGGCCCTTTTCTGACTCCTAGAGTGTTTAAGGATCGCTTCAAAAGACAGTAAGAGGTTTTTTTTCTCAATTAAACACAGATGAGGTCTTTGTGATGTCATGTCAGTAAGCATCCAGTGTCTCTGGCCCTTTTCTGACTCCTAGAGTGTTTAAGGATCGCTTCAAAAGACAGTAAGAGGTTTTTTTTCTCAATTAAACACAGATGAGGTATTTGTGATGTCATGTCAGTAGGCATCCTGTGTCTCTGGCCCTTTTCTGACTCCTAGACTGTTTAAGGATCGCTTCAAAAGACAGTAAGAGGTTTTTTTTCTCAATTAAACACAGATGAGGTCTTTGTGATGTCATGTCAGTAGGCATCCTGTGTCTCTGGCCCTTTTCTGACTCCTAGACTGTTTAAGGATCGCTTCAAAAGACAGTAAGAGGTTTTTTTTCTCAATTAAACACAGATGAGGTCTTTGTGATGTCATGTCAGTAGGCATCCTGTGTCTCTGGCCCTTTTCTGTCTCCTAGACTGTTTAAGGATCGCTTCAAAAGAAAGTAAGAGGTTTTTTTTCTCAATTAAACACAGATGAGGTCTTTGTGATGTCATGTCAGTAGGCCTCCAGTGTCTCTGGCCCTTTTCTGACTCCTAGACTGTTTAAGGATCGCTTCAAAAGACAGTAAGAGGTTTTTTTTCTCAATTAAACACAGATGAGGTCTTTGTGATGTCATGTCAGTAGGCATCCTGTGTCTCTGGCCCTTTTCTGACTCCTAGACTGTTTAAGGATCGCTTCAAAAGACAGTAAGAGGTTTTTTTTCTCAATTAAACACAGATGAGGTCTTTGTGATGTCATGTCAGTAGGCCTCCAGTGTCTCTGGCCCTTTTCTGACTCCTAGACTGTTTAAGGATCGCTTCAAAAGACAGGAAGAGGTTTTTTTTCTGAATTAAACACAGATGAGGTCTTTGTGATGTCATGTCAGTAGGCCTCCAGTGTCTCTGGACCTTTTCTGACTCCTAGACTGTTTAAGGATCGCTTCAAAAGACATTAAGAGGTTTTTTTCTTCTCAATTAAACACAGGTGAGGTCTTTGTGATGTCATGTCAGTAGGCCTCCAGTGTCTCTGGCCCTTTTCTGACTCCTAGACTGTTTAAGGATCGCTTCAAAAGACAGTAGGAGTTTTTTTTTTCTCAATTAAACACAGATGAGGTCTTTGTGATGTCATGTCAGTAGGCATCCAGTGTCTCTGGCCCTTTTCTGACTCCTAGACTGTTTAAGGATCGCTTCAAAAGACAGTAAGAGTTTTTTTTTCTCAATTAAACACAGATGAGGTCTTTGTGATGTCATGTCAGTAGGCATCCTGTGTCTCTGGCCCTTTTCTGTCTCCTAGACTGTTTAAGGATCGCTTCAAAAGAAAGTAAGAGGTTTTTTTTCTCAATTAAACACAGATGAGGTCTTTGTGATGTCATGTCAGTAGGCCTCCAGTGTCTCTGGCCCTTTTCTGACTCCTAGACTGTTTAAGGATCGCTTCAAAAGACAGGAAGAGGTTTTTTTTCTGAATTAAACACAGATGAGGTCTTTGTGATGTCATGTCAGTAGGCCTCCAGTGTCTCTGGACCTTTTCTGACTCCTAGACTGTTTAAGGATCGCTTCAAAAGACATTAAGAGGTTTTTTTCTTCTCAATTAAACACAGGTGAGGTCTTTGTGATGTCATGTCAGTAGGCCTCCAGTGTCTCTGGCCCTTTTCTGACTCCTAGAGTGTTTAAGGATCGCTTCAAAAGACAGTAAGAGGTTTTTTTTCTCAATTAAACACAGATGAGGTCTTTGTGATGTCATGTCAGTAGGCATCCTGTGTCTCTGGCCCTTTTCTGACTCCTAGAGTGTTTAAGGATCGCTTCAAAAGACAGTAAGAGGTTTTTTTTCTCAATTAAACACAGATGAGGTCTTTGTGATGTCATGTCAGTAGGCATCCTGTGTCTCTGGCCCTTTTCTGACTCCTAGAGTGTTTAAGGATCGCTTCAAAAGACAGTAAGAGGTTTTTTTTTTTCAATTAAACACAGATGAGGTCTTTGTGATGTCATGTCAGTAGGCATCCTGAGTCCCTGGCCCTTTTCTGACTCCTAGAGTGTTTAAGGATCGCTTCAAAAGACAGTAAGAGGTTTTTTTTTCTCAATTAAACACAGATGAGGTCTTTGTGATGTCATGTCAGTAGGCATCCTGTGTCTCTGGCCCTTTTCTGACTCCTAGAGTGTTTAAGGATCGCTTCAAAAGACAGTAAGAGGTTTTTTTTTCTCAATTAAACACAGATGAGGTCTTTGTGATGTCATGTCAGTAGGCATCCTGTGTCTCTGGCCCTTTTCTGACTCCTAGAGTTTTTAAGGATCGCTTCAAAAGACAGTAAGAGGTTTTTTTTCTCAATTAAACACAGATGAGGTCTTTGTGATGTCATGTCAGTAGGCATCCTGTGTCTCTGGCCCTTTTCTGACTCCTAGAGTGTTTAAGGATCGCTTCAAAAGACACTAAGAGGTTTTTTTCTCAATTAAACACAGATGAGGTCTTTGTGATGTCATGTCAGTAGGCATCCTGAGTCCCTGGCCCTTTTCTGACTCCTAGACTGTTTAAGGATCGCTTCAAAAGACACTAAGAGGGTTTTTTTCTCAATTAAACACAGATGAGGTCTTTGTGATGTCAGGTCAGTAGGCCTCCAGTGTCTCTGGCCCTTTTCTGACTCCTAGACTGTTTAAGGATCGCTTCAAAAGACAGTAGGAGGTTTTTTTTCTCAATTAAACACAGATGAGGTCTTTGTGATGTCATGTGAGTAGGCCTCCTGTGTCTCTGGCCCTTTTCTGACTCCTAGAGTGTTTAAGGATCGCTTCAAAAGACAGTAAGAGGTTTTTTTTCTCAATTAAACACAGATGAGGTCTTTGTGATGTCATGTCAGTAGGCATCCAGTGTCTCTGGCCCTTTTCTGACTCCTAGAGTGTTTAAGGATCGCTTCAAAAGACAGTAAGAGGTTTTTTTTTCTCAATTAAACACAGATGAGGTCTTTGTGATGTCATGTCAGTAGGCATCCTGAGTCCCTGGCCCTTTTCTGACTCCTAGACTGTTTAAGGATCGCTTCAAAAGACAGTAAGAGGGTTTTTTTTCTCAATTAAACACAGATGAGGTCTTTGTGGTGTCATGTCAGTAGGCATCCTGTGTCTCTGGCCCTTTTCTGACTCCTAGACTGTTTAAGGATCGCTTTAAAAGACAGTAAGAGGTTTTTTTCTTCTCAATTAAAAACAGGTGAGGTCTTTGTGATGTCAGGTCAGTAGGTATCCAGTGTCTCTGGCCCTTTTCTGACTTTTAGTCTGTTTAAAGATCGCCCCAAAAGGCAGTAAGAGGTTTTTTTTTTCTCAATTAAACACAGATGAGGTCTTTGTAATGTCATGTCAGTAGGCATCCAGTGTCTCTGGCCCTTTTCTGACTCCTAGACTGTTTAAGGATCGCTTCAAAAGACATTAAGAGGTTTTTTTCTTCTCAATTAAACACAGGTGAGGTCTTTGTGATGTCATGTCAGTAGGCCTCCAGTGTCTCTGGCCCTTTTCTGACTCCTAGACTGTTTAAGGATCGCTTCAAAAGACAGTAGGAGGTTTTTTTTCTCAATTAAACACAGATGAGGTCTTTGTGATGTCATGTCAGTAGGCATCCAGTGTCTCTGGCCCTTTTCTGACTCCTAGACTGTTTAAGGATCTCTTCAAAAGACAGTAAGAGATTTTTTTTCTCAATTAAACACAGATGAGGTCTTTGTGATGTCATGTCAGTAGGCATCCTGTGTCTCTGGCCCTTTTCTGTCTCCTAGACTGTTTAAGGATCGCTTCAAAAGAAAGTAAGAGGTTTTTTTTCTCAATTAAACACAGATGAGGTCTTTGTGATGTCATGTCAGTAGGCCTCCAGTGTCTCTGGCCCTTTTCTGACTCCTAGACTGTTTAAGGATCGCTTCAAAAGACAGTAAGAGGTTTTTTTTCTCAATTAAACACAGATGAGGTCTTTGTGATGTCATGTCAGTAGGCATCCTGTGTCTCTGGCCCTTTTCTGACTCCTAGACTGTTTAAGGATCGCTTCAAAAGACAGTAAGAGGTTTTTTTTCTCAATTAAACACAGATGAGGTCTTTGTGATGTCATGTCAGTAGGCATCCTGTGTCTCTGGCCCTTTTCTGTCTCCTAGACTGTTTAAGGATCGCTTCAAAAGAAAGTAAGAGGTTTTTTTTCTCAATTAAACACAGATGAGGTCTTTGTGATGTCATGTCAGTAGGCCTCCAGTGTCTCTGGCCCTTTTCTGACTCCTAGACTGTTTAAGGATCGCTTCAAAAGACAGTAAGAGGTTTTTTTTCTCAATTAAACACAGATGAGGTCTTTGTGATGTCATGTCAGTAGGCATCCTGTGTCTCTGGCCCTTTTCTGACTCCTAGACTGTTTAAGGATCGCTTCAAAAGACAGTAAGAGGTTTTTTTTCTCAATTAAACACAGATGAGGTCTTTGTGATGTCATGTCAGTAGGCCTCCAGTGTCTCTGGCCCTTTTCTGACTCCTAGACTGTTTAAGGATCGCTTCAAAAGACAGGAAGAGGTTTTTTTTCTGAATTAAACACAGATGAGGTCTTTGTGATGTCATGTCAGTAGGCCTCCAGTGTCTCTGGACCTTTTCTGACTCCTAGACTGTTTAAGGATCGCTTCAAAAGACATTAAGAGGTTTTTTTCTTCTCAATTAAACACAGGTGAGGTCTTTGTGATGTCATGTCAGTAGGCCTCCAGTGTCTCTGGCCCTTTTCTGACTCCTAGACTGTTTAAGGATCGCTTCAAAAGACAGTAGGAGTTTTTTTTTTCTCAATTAAACACAGATGAGGTCTTTGTGATGTCATGTCAGTAGGCATCCAGTGTCTCTGGCCCTTTTCTGACTCCTAGACTGTTTAAGGATCGCTTCAAAAGACAGTAAGAGGTTTTTTTTCTCAATTAAACACAGATGAGGTCTTTGTGATGTCATGTCAGTAGGCATCCTGTGTCTCTGGCCCTTTTCTGTCTCCTAGACTGTTTAAGGATCGCTTCAAAAGAAAGTAAGAGGTTTTTTTTCTCAATTAAACACAGATGAGGTCTTTGTGATGTCATGTCAGTAGGCCTCCAGTGTCTCTGGCCCTTTTCTGACTCCTAGACTGTTTAAGGATCGCTTCAAAAGACAGGAAGAGGTTTTTTTTCTGAATTAAACACAGATGAGGTCTTTGTGATGTCATGTCAGTAGGCCTCCAGTGTCTCTGGACCTTTTCTGACTCCTAGACTGTTTAAGGATCGCTTCAAAAGACATTAAGAGGTTTTTTTCTTCTCAATTAAACACAGGTGAGGTCTTTGTGATGTCATGTCAGTAGGCCTCCAGTGTCTCTGGCCCTTTTCTGACTCCTAGACTGTTTAAGGATCGCTTCAAAAGACAGTAGGAGGTTTTTTTTCTCAATTAAACACAGATGAGGTCTTTGTGATGTCATGTCAGTAGGCATCCAGTGTCTCTGGCCCTTTTCTGACTCCTAGACTGTTTAAGGATCGCTTCAAAAGACAGTAAGAGATTTTTTTCTCAATTAAACACAGATGAGGTCTTTGTGATGTCATGTCAGTAAGCATCCAGTGTCTCTGGCCCTTTTCTGACTCCTAGAGTGTTTAAGGATCGCTTCAAAAGACAGTAAGAGGTTTTTTTTCTCTATTAAACACAGATGAGGTCTTTGTGATGTCATGTCAGTAGGCATCCTGTGTCTCTGGCCCTTTTCTGACTCCTAGAGTGTTTAAGGATCGCTTCAAAAGACAGTAAGAGGTTTTTTTTTCTCAATTAAACACAGATGAGGTCTTTGTGATGTCATGTCAGTAGGCATCCTGAGTCCCTGGCCCTTTTCTGACTCCTAGACTGTTTAAGGATCGCTTCAAAAGACAGTAAGAGGTTTTTTTTCTCAATTAAACACAGATGAGGTCTTTGTGATGTCATGTCAGTAGGCATCCTGTGTCTCTGGCCCTTTTCTGACTCCTAGAGTGTTTAAGGATCGCTTCAAAAGACAGTAAGAGGTTTTTTTTCTCAATTAAACACAGATGAGGTCTTTGTGATGTCATGTCAGTAAGCATCCAGTGTCTCTGGCCCTTTTCTGACTCCTAGAGTGTTTAAGGATCGCTTCAAAAGACAGTAAGAGGTTTTTTTTCTCAATTAAACACAGATGAGGTATTTGTGATGTCATGTCAGTAGGCATCCTGTGTCTCTGGCCCTTTTCTGACTCCTAGAGTGTTTAAGGATCGCTTCAAAAGACAGTAAGAGGTTTTTTTTTCTCAATTAAACACAGATGAGGTCTTTGTGATGTCATGTCAGTAGGCATCCTGAGTCCCTGGCCCTTTTCTGACTCCTAGAGTGTTTAAGGATCGCTTCAAAAGACAGTAAGAGGTTTTTTTTTCTCAATTAAACACAGATGAGGTCTTTGTGATGTCATGTCAGTAGGCATCCTGTGTCTCTGGCCCTTTTCTGACTCCTAGAGTGTTTAAGGATCGCTTCAAAAGACAGTAAGAGGTTTTTTTTTCTCAATTAAACACAGATGAGGTCTTTGTGATGTCATGTCAGTAGGCATCCTGTGTCTCTGGCCCTTTTCTGACTCCTAGAGTTTTTAAGGATCGCTTCAAAAGACAGTAAGAGGTTTTTTTTCTCAATTAAACACAGATGAGGTCTTTGTGATGTCATGTCAGTAGGCATCCTGTGTCTCTGGCCCTTTTCTGACTCCTAGAGTGTTTAAGGATCGCTTCAAAAGACACTAAGAGGTTTTTTTCTCAATTAAACACAGATGAGGTCTTTGTGATGTCATGTCAGTAGGCATCCTGAGTCCCTGGCCCTTTTCTGACTCCTAGACTGTTTAAGGATCGCTTCAAAAGACACTAAGAGGGTTTTTTTCTCAATTAAACACAGATGAGGTCTTTGTGATGTCAGGTCAGTAGGCCTCCAGTGTCTCTGGCCCTTTTCTGACTCCTAGACTGTTTAAGGATCGCTTCAAAAGACAGTAGGAGGTTTTTTTTCTCAATTAAACACAGATGAGGTCTTTGTGATGTCATGTCAGTAGGCCTCCAGTGTCTCTGGCCCTTTTCTGACTCCTAGACTGTTTAAGGATCGCTTCAAAAGACAGTAAGAGGTTTTTTTTCTCAATTAAACACAGATGAGGTCTTTGTGATGTCATGTCAGTAAGCATCCAGTGTCTCTGGCCCTTTTCTGACTCCTAGAGTGTTTAAGGATCGCTTCAAAAGACAGTAAGAGGTTTTTTTTCTCAATTAAACACAGATGAGGTCTTTGTGATGTCATGTCAGTAGGCATCCAGTGTCTCTGGCCCTTTTCTGACTCCTAGAGTGTTTAAGGATCGCTTCAAAAGACAGTAAGAGGTTTTTTTTTCTCAATTAAACACAGATGAGGTCTTTGTGATGTCATGTCAGTAGGCATCCTGAGTCCCTGGCCCTTTTCTGACTCCTAGACTGTTTAAGGATCGCTTCAAAAGACAGTAAGAGGGTTTTTTTTCTCAATTAAACACAGATGAGGTCTTTGTGGTGTCATGTCAGTAGGCATCCTGTGTCTCTGGCCCTTTTCTGACTCCTAGACTGTTTAAGGATCGCTTCAAAAGACATTAAGAGGTTTTTTTCTTCTCAATTAAACACAGGTGAGGTCTTTGTGATGTCATGTCAGTAGGCCTCCAGTGTCTCTGGCCCTTTTCTGACTCCTAGACTGTTTAAGGATCGCTTCAAAAGACAGTAGGAGGTTTTTTTTCTCAATTAAACACAGATGAGGTCTTTGTGATGTCATGTCAGTAGGCATCCAGTGTCTCTGGCCCTTTTCTGACTCCTAGACTGTTTAAGGATTTCTTCAAAAGACAGTAAGAGGTTTTTTTTCTCAATTAAACACAGATGAGGTCTTTGTGATGTCATGTCAGTAGGCATCCTGTGTCTCTGGCCCTTTTCTGACTCCTAGAGTTTTTAAGGATCGCTTCAAAAGACAGTAAGAGGTTTTTTTTCTCAATTAAACACAGATGAGGTCTTTGTGATGTCATGTCAGTAGGCATCCTGTGTCTCTGGCCCTTTTCTGACTCCTAGAGTGTTTAAGGATCGCTTCAAAAGACACTAAGAGGTTTTTTTCTCAATTAAACACAGATGAGGTCTTTGTGATGTCATGTCAGTAGGCATCCTGAGTCCCTGGCCCTTTTCTGACTCCTAGACTGTTTAAGGATCGCTTCAAAAGACACTAAGAGGGTTTTTTTCTCAATTAAACACAGATGAGGTCTTTGTGATGTCAGGTCAGTAGGCCTCCAGTGTCTCTGGCCCTTTTCTGACTCCTAGACTGTTTAAGGATCGCTTCAAAAGACAGTAGGAGGTTTTTTTTCTCAATTAAACACAGATGAGGTCTTTGTGATGTCATGTGAGTAGGCCTCCTGTGTCTCTGGCCCTTTTCTGACTCCTAGAGTGTTTAAGGATCGCTTCAAAAGACAGTAAGAGGTTTTTTTTCTCAATTAAACACAGATGAGGTCTTTGTGATGTCATGTCAGTAGGCATCCAGTGTCTCTGGCCCTTTTCTGACTCCTAGAGTGTTTAAGGATCGCTTCAAAAGACAGTAAGAGGTTTTTTTTTCTCAATTAAACACAGATGAGGTCTTTGTGATGTCATGTCAGTAGGCATCCTGAGTCCCTGGCCCTTTTCTGACTCCTAGACTGTTTAAGGATCGCTTCAAAAGACAGTAAGAGGGTTTTTTTTCTCAATTAAACACAGATGAGGTCTTTGTGGTGTCATGTCAGTAGGCATCCTGTGTCTCTGGCCCTTTTCTGACTCCTAGACTGTTTAAGGATCGCTTTAAAAGACAGTAAGAGGTTTTTTTCTTCTCAATTAAAAACAGGTGAGGTCTTTGTGATGTCAGGTCAGTAGGTATCCAGTGTCTCTGGCCCTTTTCTGACTTTTAGTCTGTTTAAAGATCGCCCCAAAAGGCAGTAAGAGGTTTTTTTTTTCTCAATTAAACACAGATGAGGTCTTTGTAATGTCATGTCAGTAGGCATCCAGTGTCTCTGGCCCTTTTCTGACTCCTAGACTGTTTAAGGATCGCTTCAAAAGACATTAAGAGGTTTTTTTCTTCTCAATTAAACACAGGTGAGGTCTTTGTGATGTCATGTCAGTAGGCCTCCAGTGTCTCTGGCCCTTTTCTGACTCCTAGACTGTTTAAGGATCGCTTCAAAAGACAGTAGGAGGTTTTTTTTCTCAATTAAACACAGATGAGGTCTTTGTGATGTCATGTCAGTAGGCATCCAGTGTCTCTGGCCCTTTTCTGACTCCTAGACTGTTTAAGGATCTCTTCAAAAGACAGTAAGAGATTTTTTTTCTCAATTAAACACAGATGAGGTCTTTGTGATGTCATGTCAGTAGGCATCCTGTGTCTCTGGCCCTTTTCTGTCTCCTAGACTGTTTAAGGATCGCTTCAAAAGAAAGTAAGAGGTTTTTTTTCTCAATTAAACACAGATGAGGTCTTTGTGATGTCATGTCAGTAGGCCTCCAGTGTCTCTGGCCCTTTTCTGACTCCTAGACTGTTTAAGGATCGCTTCAAAAGACAGTAAGAGGTTTTTTTTCTCAATTAAACACAGATGAGGTCTTTGTGATGTCATGTCAGTAGGCATCCTGTGTCTCTGGCCCTTTTCTGACTCCTAGACTGTTTAAGGATCGCTTCAAAAGACAGTAAGAGGTTTTTTTTCTCAATTAAACACAGATGAGGTCTTTGTGATGTCATGTCAGTAGGCATCCTGTGTCTCTGGCCCTTTTCTGTCTCCTAGACTGTTTAAGGATCGCTTCAAAAGAAAGTAAGAGGTTTTTTTTCTCAATTAAACACAGATGAGGTCTTTGTGATGTCATGTCAGTAGGCCTCCAGTGTCTCTGGCCCTTTTCTGACTCCTAGACTGTTTAAGGATCGCTTCAAAAGACAGTAAGAGGTTTTTTTTCTCAATTAAACACAGATGAGGTCTTTGTGATGTCATGTCAGTAGGCATCCTGTGTCTCTGGCCCTTTTCTGACTCCTAGACTGTTTAAGGATCGCTTCAAAAGACAGTAAGAGGTTTTTTTTCTCAATTAAACACAGATGAGGTCTTTGTGATGTCATGTCAGTAGGCCTCCAGTGTCTCTGGCCCTTTTCTGACTCCTAGACTGTTTAAGGATCGCTTCAAAAGACAGGAAGAGGTTTTTTTTCTGAATTAAACACAGATGAGGTCTTTGTGATGTCATGTCAGTAGGCCTCCAGTGTCTCTGGACCTTTTCTGACTCCTAGACTGTTTAAGGATCGCTTCAAAAGACATTAAGAGGTTTTTTTCTTCTCAATTAAACACAGGTGAGGTCTTTGTGATGTCATGTCAGTAGGCCTCCAGTGTCTCTGGCCCTTTTCTGACTCCTAGACTGTTTAAGGATCGCTTCAAAAGACAGTAGGAGTTTTTTTTTTCTCAATTAAACACAGATGAGGTCTTTGTGATGTCATGTCAGTAGGCATCCAGTGTCTCTGGCCCTTTTCTGACTCCTAGACTGTTTAAGGATCGCTTCAAAAGACAGTAAGAGGTTTTTTTTCTCAATTAAACACAGATGAGGTCTTTGTGATGTCATGTCAGTAGGCATCCTGTGTCTCTGGCCCTTTTCTGTCTCCTAGACTGTTTAAGGATCGCTTCAAAAGAAAGTAAGAGGTTTTTTTTCTCAATTAAACACAGATGAGGTCTTTGTGATGTCATGTCAGTAGGCCTCCAGTGTCTCTGGCCCTTTTCTGACTCCTAGACTGTTTAAGGATCGCTTCAAAAGACAGGAAGAGGTTTTTTTTCTGAATTAAACACAGATGAGGTCTTTGTGATGTCATGTCAGTAGGCCTCCAGTGTCTCTGGACCTTTTCTGACTCCTAGACTGTTTAAGGATCGCTTCAAAAGACATTAAGAGGTTTTTTTCTTCTCAATTAAACACAGGTGAGGTCTTTGTGATGTCATGTCAGTAGGCCTCCAGTGTCTCTGGCCCTTTTCTGACTCCTAGACTGTTTAAGGATCGCTTCAAAAGACAGTAGGAGGTTTTTTTTCTCAATTAAACACAGATGAGGTCTTTGTGATGTCATGTCAGTAGGCATCCAGTGTCTCTGGCCCTTTTCTGACTCCTAGACTGTTTAAGGATCGCTTCAAAAGACAGTAAGAGATTTTTTTCTCAATTAAACACAGATGAGGTCTTTGTGATGTCATGTCAGTAAGCATCCAGTGTCTCTGGCCCTTTTCTGACTCCTAGAGTGTTTAAGGATCGCTTCAAAAGACAGTAAGAGGTTTTTTTTCTCTATTAAACACAGATGAGGTCTTTGTGATGTCATGTCAGTAGGCATCCTGTGTCTCTGGCCCTTTTCTGACTCCTAGAGTGTTTAAGGATCGCTTCAAAAGACAGTAAGAGGTTTTTTTTTCTCAATTAAACACAGATGAGGTCTTTGTGATGTCATGTCAGTAGGCATCCTGAGTCCCTGGCCCTTTTCTGACTCCTAGACTGTTTAAGGATCGCTTCAAAAGACAGTAAGAGGTTTTTTTTCTCAATTAAACACAGATGAGGTCTTTGTGATGTCATGTCAGTAGGCATCCTGTGTCTCTGGCCCTTTTCTGACTCCTAGAGTGTTTAAGGATCGCTTCAAAAGACAGTAAGAGGTTTTTTTTCTCAATTAAACACAGATGAGGTCTTTGTGATGTCATGTCAGTAAGCATCCAGTGTCTCTGGCCCTTTTCTGACTCCTAGAGTGTTTAAGGATCGCTTCAAAAGACAGTAAGAGGTTTTTTTTCTCAATTAAACACAGATGAGGTATTTGTGATGTCATGTCAGTAGGCATCCTGTGTCTCTGGCCCTTTTCTGACTCCTAGAGTGTTTAAGGATCGCTTCAAAAGACAGTAAGAGGTTTTTTTTTCTCAATTAAACACAGATGAGGTCTTTGTGATGTCATGTCAGTAGGCATCCTGAGTCCCTGGCCCTTTTCTGACTCCTAGAGTGTTTAAGGATCGCTTCAAAAGACAGTAAGAGGTTTTTTTTTCTCAATTAAACACAGATGAGGTCTTTGTGATGTCATGTCAGTAGGCATCCTGTGTCTCTGGCCCTTTTCTGACTCCTAGAGTGTTTAAGGATCGCTTCAAAAGACAGTAAGAGGTTTTTTTTTCTCAATTAAACACAGATGAGGTCTTTGTGATGTCATGTCAGTAGGCATCCTGTGTCTCTGGCCCTTTTCTGACTCCTAGAGTTTTTAAGGATCGCTTCAAAAGACAGTAAGAGGTTTTTTTTCTCAATTAAACACAGATGAGGTCTTTGTGATGTCATGTCAGTAGGCATCCTGTGTCTCTGGCCCTTTTCTGACTCCTAGAGTGTTTAAGGATCGCTTCAAAAGACACTAAGAGGTTTTTTTCTCAATTAAACACAGATGAGGTCTTTGTGATGTCATGTCAGTAGGCATCCTGAGTCCCTGGCCCTTTTCTGACTCCTAGACTGTTTAAGGATCGCTTCAAAAGACACTAAGAGGGTTTTTTTCTCAATTAAACACAGATGAGGTCTTTGTGATGTCAGGTCAGTAGGCCTCCAGTGTCTCTGGCCCTTTTCTGACTCCTAGACTGTTTAAGGATCGCTTCAAAAGACAGTAGGAGGTTTTTTTTCTCAATTAAACACAGATGAGGTCTTTGTGATGTCATGTCAGTAGGCCTCCAGTGTCTCTGGCCCTTTTCTGACTCCTAGACTGTTTAAGGATCGCTTCAAAAGACAGTAAGAGGTTTTTTTTCTCAATTAAACACAGATGAGGTCTTTGTGATGTCATGTCAGTAAGCATCCAGTGTCTCTGGCCCTTTTCTGACTCCTAGAGTGTTTAAGGATCGCTTCAAAAGACAGTAAGAGGTTTTTTTTCTCAATTAAACACAGATGAGGTCTTTGTGATGTCATGTCAGTAGGCATCCAGTGTCTCTGGCCCTTTTCTGACTCCTAGAGTGTTTAAGGATCGCTTCAAAAGACAGTAAGAGGTTTTTTTTTCTCAATTAAACACAGATGAGGTCTTTGTGATGTCATGTCAGTAGGCATCCTGAGTCCCTGGCCCTTTTCTGACTCCTAGACTGTTTAAGGATCGCTTCAAAAGACAGTAAGAGGGTTTTTTTTCTCAATTAAACACAGATGAGGTCTTTGTGGTGTCATGTCAGTAGGCATCCTGTGTCTCTGGCCCTTTTCTGACTCCTAGACTGTTTAAGGATCGCTTCAAAAGACATTAAGAGGTTTTTTTCTTCTCAATTAAACACAGGTGAGGTCTTTGTGATGTCATGTCAGTAGGCCTCCAGTGTCTCTGGCCCTTTTCTGACTCCTAGACTGTTTAAGGATCGCTTCAAAAGACAGTAGGAGGTTTTTTTTCTCAATTAAACACAGATGAGGTCTTTGTGATGTCATGTCAGTAGGCATCCAGTGTCTCTGGCCCTTTTCTGACTCCTAGACTGTTTAAGGATTTCTTCAAAAGACAGTAAGAGGTTTTTTTTCTCAATTAAACACAGATGAGGTCTTTGTGATGTCATGTCAGTAGGCATCCTGTGTCTCTGGCCCTTTTCTGTCTCCTAGACTGTTTAAGGATCGCTTCAAAAGAAAGTAAGAGGTTTTTTTTCTCAATTAAACACAGATGAGGTCTTTGTGATGTCATGTCAGTAGGCCTCCAGTGTCTCTGGCCCTTTTCTGACTCCTAGACTGTTTAAGGATCGCTTCAAAAGACAGTAAGAGGTTTTTTTTCTCAATTAAACACAGATGAGGTCTTTGTGATGTCATGTCAGTAGGCATCCTGTGTCTCTGGCCCTTTTCTGACTCCTAGACTGTTTAAGGATCGCTTCAAAAGACAGTAAGAGGTTTTTTTTCTCAATTAAACACAGATGAGGTCTTTGTGATGTCATGTCAGTAGGCATCCTGTGTCTCTGGCCCTTTTCTGTCTCCTAGACTGTTTAAGGATCGCTTCAAAAGAAAGTAAGAGGTTTTTTTTCTCAATTAAACACAGATGAGGTCTTTGTGATGTCATGTCAGTAGGCCTCCAGTGTCTCTGGCCCTTTTCTGACTCCTAGACTGTTTAAGGATCGCTTCAAAAGACAGTAAGAGGTTTTTTTTCTCAATTAAACACAGATGAGGTCTTTGTGATGTCATGTCAGTAGGCATCCTGTGTCTCTGGCCCTTTTCTGACTCCTAGACTGTTTAAGGATCGCTTCAAAAGACAGTAAGAGGTTTTTTTTCTCAATTAAACACATATGAGGTCTTTGTGATGTCATGTCAGTAGGCCTCCAGTGTCTCTGGCCCTTTTCTGACTCCTAGACTGTTTAAGGATCGCTTCAAAAGACAGGAAGAGGTTTTTTTTCTGAATTAAACACAGATGAGGTCTTTGTGATGTCATGTCAGTAGGCCTCCAGTGTCTCTGGACCTTTTCTGACTCCTAGACTGTTTAAGGATCGCTTCAAAAGACATTAAGAGGTTTTTTTCTTCTCAATTAAACACAGGTGAGGTCTTTGTGATGTCATGTCAGTAGGCCTCCAGTGTCTCTGGCCCTTTTCTGACTCCTAGACTGTTTAAGGATCGCTTCAAAAGACAGTAGGAGTTTTTTTTTCTCAATTAAACACAGATGAGGTCTTTGTGATGTCATGTCAGTAGGCATCCAGTGTCTCTGGCCCTTTTCTGACTCCTAGACTGTTTAAGGATCGCTTCAAAAGACAGTAAGAGGTTTTTTTTCTCAATTAAACACAGATGAGGTCTTTGTGATGTCATGTCAGTAGGCATCCTGTGTCTCTGGCCCTTTTCTGTCTCCTAGACTGTTTAAGGATCGCTTCAAAAGAAAGTAAGAGGTTTTTTTTCTCAATTAAACACAGATGAGGTCTTTGTGATGTCATGTCAGTAGGCCTCCAGTGTCTCTGGCCCTTTTCTGACTCCTAGACTGTTTAAGGATCGCTTCAAAAGACAGGAAGAGGTTTTTTTTCTGAATTAAACACAGATGAGGTCTTTGTGATGTCATGTCAGTAGGCCTCCAGTGTCTCTGGACCTTTTCTGACTCCTAGACTGTTTAAGGATCCCTTCAAAAGACATTAAGAGGTTTTTTTCTTCTCAATTAAACACAGGTGAGGTCTTTGTGATGTCATGTCAGTAGGCCTCCAGTGTCTCTGGCCCTTTTCTGACTCCTAGACTGTTTAAGGATCGCTTCAAAAGACAGTAGGAGGTTTTTTTTCTCAATTAAACACAGATGAGGTCTTTGTGATGTCATGTCAGTAGGCATCCAGTGTCTCTGGCCCTTTTCTGACTCCTAGACTGTTTAAGGATCGCTTCAAAAGACAGTAAGAGATTTTTTTCTCAATTAAACACAGATGAGGTCTTTGTGATGTCATGTCAGTAGGCCTCCTGTGTCCCTGTCCCTTTTCTGACTCCTAGACTGTTTAAGGATCGCTTCAAAAGACAGTAAGAGGTTTTTTTTTCTCAATTAAACACAGATGAGGTCTTCGTGATGTCATGTCAGTAGGCCTCCAGTGTCTCTGGCCCTTTTCTGACTCCTAGACTGTTTAAGGATGGCTTCAAAAGAGAGTAGGAGGTTTTTTTTCTCAATTAAACACAGATGAGGTCTTTGTGATGTCATGTCAGTAGGCATCCAGTGTCTCTGGCCCTTTTCTGACTCCTAGACTGTTTAAGGATCGCTTCAAAAGACAGTAAGAGGTTTTTTTTCTCAATTAAACACAGATGACGTCTTTGTGATGTCATGTCAGTAAGCATCCAGTGTCTCTGGCCCTTTTCTGACTCCTAGACTGTTTAAGGATCGCTTCAAAAGACACTAAGAGGTTTTTTTCTCAATTAAACACAGATGAGGTCTTTGTGATGTCATGTCAGTAGGCATCCTGAGTCCCTGGCCCTTTTCTGACTCCTAGACTGTTTAAGGATCGCTTCAAAAGACACTAAGAGGGTTTTTTTCTCAATTAAACACAGATGAGGTCTTTGTGATGTCAGGTCAGTAGGCCTCCAGTGTCTCTGGCCCTTTTCTGACTCCTAGACTGTTTAAGGATCGCTTCAAAAGACAGTAGGAGGTTTTTTTTCTCAATTAAACACAGATGAGGTCTTTGTGATGTCATGTCAGTAGGCCTCCAGTGTCTCTGGCCCTTTTCTGACTCCCAGACTGTTTAAGGATCGCTTCAAAAGACAGTAAGAGGTTTTTTTTCTCAATTAAACACAGATGAGGTCTTTGTGATGTCATGTCAGTAAGCATCCAGTGTCTCTGGCCCTTTTCTGACTCCTAGAGTGTTTAAGGATCGCTTCAAAAGACAGTAAGAGGTTTTTTTTCTCAATTAAACACAGATGAGGTCTTTGTGATGTCATGTCAGTAGGCATCCTGTGTCTCTGGCCCTTTTCTGACTCCTAGAGTGTTTAAGGATCGCTTCAAAAGACAGTAAGAGGTTTTTTTTTCTCAATTAAACACAGATGAGGTCTTTGTGATGTCATGTCAGTAGGCATCCTGAGTCCCTGGCCCTTTTCTGACTCCTAGACTGTTTAAGGATCGCTTCAAAAGACAGTAAGAGGTTTTTTTTCTCAATTAAACACAGATGAGGTCTTTGTGATGTCATGTCAGTAGGCATCCTGTGTCTCTGGCCCTTTTCTGACTCCTAGAGTGTTTAAGGATCGCTTCAAAAGACAGTAAGAGGTTTTTTTTCTCAATTAAACACAGATGAGGTCTTTGTGATGTCATGTCAGTAAGCATCCAGTGTCTCTGGCCCTTTTCTGACTCCTAGAGTGTTTAAGGATCGCTTCAAAAGACAGTAAGAGGTTTTTTTTCTCAATTAAACACAGATGAGGTCTTTGTGATGTCATGTCAGTAGGCATCCAGTGTCTCTGGCCCTTTTCTGACTCCTAGACTGTTTAAGGATCGCTTCAAAAGACAGTAAGAGGTTTTTTTTCTCAATTAAACACAGATGAGCTCTTTGTGATGTCATGTCAGTAGGCATCCTGTGTCTCTGGCCCTTTTCTGTCTCCTAGACTGTTTAAGGATCGCTTCAAAAGACAGGAAGAGGTTTTTTTTCTGAATTAAACACAGATGAGGTCTTTGTGATGTCATGTCAGTAGGCCTCCAGTGTCTCTGGACCTTTTCTGACTCCTAGACTGTTTAAGGATCGCTTCAAAAGACATTAAGAGGTATTTTTCTTCTCAATTAAACACAGGTGAGGTCTTTGTGATGTCATGTCAGTAGGCCTCCAGTGTCTCTGGCCCTTTTCTGACTCCTAGACTGTTTAAGGATCGCTTCAAAAGACAGTAGGAGGTTTTTTTTCTCAATTAAACACAGATGAGGTCTTTGTGATGTCATGTCAGTAGGCATCCAGTGTCTCTGGCCCTTTTCTGACTCCTAGACTGTTTAAGGATCGCTTCAAAAGACAGTAAGAGATTTTTTTTCTCAATTAAACACAGATGAGGTCTTTGTGATGTCATGTCAGTAGGCCTCCTGTGTCCCTGTCCCTTTTCTGACTCCTAGACTGTTTAAGGATCGCTTCAAAAGACAGTAAGAGGTTTTTTTTTCTCAATTAAACACAGATGAGGTCTTTGTGATGTCATGTCAGTAGGCCTCCAGTGTCTCTGGCCCTTTTCTGACTCCTAGACTGTTTAAGGATGGCTTCAAAAGACAGTAGGAGGTTTTTTTTCTCAATTAAACACAGATGAGGTCTTTGTGATGTCATGTCAGTAGGCATCCAGTGTCTCTGGCCCTTTTCTGACTCCTAGACTGTTTAAGGATCGCTTCAAAAGACAGTAAGAGGTTTTTTTTCTCAATTAAACACAGATGACGTCTTTGTGATGTCATGTCAGTAAGCATCCAGTGTCTCTGGCCCTTTTCTGACTCCTAGACTGTTTAAGGATCGCTTCAAAAGACACTAAGAGGTTTTTTTCTCAATTAAACACAGATGAGGTCTTTGTGATGTCATGTCAGTAGGCATCCTGAGTCCCTGGCCCTTTTCTGACTCCTAGACTGTTTAAGGATCGCTTCAAAAGACACTAAGAGGGTTTTTTTCTCAATTAAACACAGATGAGGTCTTTGTGATGTCAGGTCAGTAGGCCTCCAGTGTCTCTGGCCCTTTTCTGACTCCTAGACTGTTTAAGGATCGCTTCAAAAGACAGTAGGAGGTTTTTTTTCTCAATTAAACACAGATGAGGTCTTTGTGATGTCATGTCAGTAGGCCTCCAGTGTCTCTGGCCCTTTTCTTCCTAGACTGTTTAAGGATCGCTTCAAAAGACAGTAAGAGGTTTTTTTTCTCAATTAAACACAGATGAGGTCTTTGTGATGTCATGTCAGTAAGCATCCAGTGTCTCTGGCCCTTTTCTGACTCCTAGAGTGTTTAAGGATCGCTTCAAAAGACAGTAAGAGGTTTTTTTTCTCAATTAAACACAGATGAGGTCTTTGTGATGTCATGTCAGTAGGCATCCTGTGTCTCTGGCCCTTTTCTGACTCCTAGAGTGTTTAAGGATCGCTTCAAAAGACAGTAAGAGGTTTTTTTTCTCAATTAAACACAGATGAGGTCTTTGTGATGTCATGTCAGTAGGCATCCTGAGTCCCTGGCCCTTTTCTGACTCCTAGACTGTTTAAGGATCGCTTCAAAAGACAGTAAGAGGTTTTTTTTCTCAATTAAACACAGATGAGGTCTTTGTGATGTCATGTCAGTAGGCATCCTGTGTCTCTGGCCCTTTTCTGACTCCTAGAGTGTTTAAGGATCGCTTCAAAAGACAGTAAGAGGTTTTTTTTCTCAATTAAACACAGATGAGGTCTTTGTGATGTCATGTCAGTAAGCATCCAGTGTCTCTGGCCCTTTTCTGACTCCTAGAGTGTTTAAGGATCGCTTCAAAAGACAGTAAGAGGTTTTTTTTCTCAATTAAACACAGATGAGGTCTTTGTGATGTCATGTCAGTAGGCATCCTGTGTCTCTGGCCCTTTTCTGACTCCTAGAGTGTTTAAGGATCGCTTCAAAAGACAGTAAGAGGTTTTTTTTTCTCAATTAAACACAGATGAGGTCTTTGTGATGTCATGTCAGTAGGCATCCAGTGTCTCTGGCCCTTTTCTGACTCCTAGACTGTTTAAGGATCGCTTCAAAAGACAGTAAGAGATTTTTTTTCTCAATTAAACACAGATGAGGTCTTTGTGATGTCATGTCAGTAGGCCTCCTGTGTCCCTGTCCCTTTTCTGACTCCTAGACTGTTTAAGGATCGCTTCAAAAGACAGTAAGAGGTTTTTTTTTCTCAATTAAACACAGATGAGGTCTTTGTGATGTCATGTCAGTAGGCCTCCAGTGTCTCTGGCCCTTTTCTGACTCCTAGACTGTTTAAGGATGGCTTCAAAAGACAGTAGGAGGTTTTTTTTCTCAATTAAACACAGATGAGGTCTTTGTGATGTCATGTCAGTAGGCATCCAGTGTCTCTGGCCCTTTTCTGACTCCTAGACTGTTTAAGGATCGCTTCAAAAGACAGTAAGAGGTTTTTTTTCTCAATTAAACACAGATGACGTCTTTGTGATGTCATGTCAGTAAGCATCCAGTGTCTCTGGCCCTTTTCTGACTCCTAGACTGTTTAAGGATCGCTTCAAAAGACACTAAGAGGTTTTTTTCTCAATTAAACACAGATGAGGTCTTTGTGATGTCATGTCAGTAGGCATCCTGAGTCCCTGGCCCTTTTCTGACTCCTAGACTGTTTAAGGATCGCTTCAAAAGACACTAAGAGGGTTTTTTTCTCAATTAAACACAGATGAGGTCTTTGTGATGTCAGGTCAGTAGGCCTCCAGTGTCTCTGGCCCTTTTCTGACTCCTAGACTGTTTAAGGATCGCTTCAAAAGACAGTAGGAGGTTTTTTTTCTCAATTAAACACAGATGAGGTCTTTGTGATGTCATGTCAGTAGGCCTCCAGTGTCTCTGGCCCTTTTCTGACTCCTAGACTGTTTAAGGATCGCTTCAAAAGACAGTAAGAGGTTTTTTTTCTCAATTAAACACAGATGAGGTCTTTGTGATGTCATGTCAGTAAGCATCCAGTGTCTCTGGCCCTTTTCTGACTCCTAGAGTGTTTAAGGATCGCTTCAAAAGACAGTAAGAGGTTTTTTTTCTCAATTAAACACAGATGAGGTCTTTGTGATGTCATGTCAGTAGGCATCCTGTGTCTCTGGCCCTTTTCTGACTCCTAGAGTGTTTAAGGATCGCTTCAAAAGACAGTAAGAGGTTTTTTTTTCTCAATTAAACACAGATGAGGTCTTTGTGATGTCATGTCAGTAGGCATCCTGAGTCCCTGGCCCTTTTCTGACTCCTAGACTGTTTAAGGATCGCTTCAAAAGACAGTAAGAGGTTTTTTTTCTCAATTAAACACAGATGAGGTCTTTGTGATGTCATGTCAGTAGGCATCCTGTGTCTCTGGCCCTTTTCTGACTCCTAGAGTGTTTAAGGATCGCTTCAAAAGACAGTAAGAGGTTTTTTTTCTCAATTAAACACAGATGAGGTCTTTGTGATGTCATGTCAGTAAGCATCCAGTGTCTCTGGCCCTTTTCTGACTCCTAGAGTGTTTAAGGATCGCTTCAAAAGACAGTAAGAGGTTTTTTTTCTCAATTAAACACAGATGAGGTCTTTGTGATGTCATGTCAGTAGGCATCCTGTGTCTCTGGCCCTTTTCTGACTCCTAGAGTGTTTAAGGATCGCTTCAAAAGACAGTAAGAGGTTTTTTTTTCTCAATTAAACACAGATGAGGTCTTTGTGATGTCATGTCAGTAGGCATCCTGAGTCCCTGGCCCTTTTCTGACTCCTAGAGTGTTTAAGGATCGCTTCAAAAGACAGTAAGAGGTTTTTTTTTCTCAATTAAACACAGATGAGGTCTTTGTGATGTCATGTCAGTAGGCATCCTGTGTCTCTGGCCCTTTTCTGACTCCTAGAGTGTTTAAGGATCGCTTCAAAAGACAGTAAGAGGTTTTTTTTTCTCAATTAAACACAGATGAGGTCTTTGTGATGTCATGTCAGTAGGCATCCTGTGTCTCTGGCCCTTTTCTGACTCCTAGAGTGTTTAAGGATCGCTTCAAAAGACAGTAAGAGGTTTTTTTTCTCAATTAAACACAGATGAGGTCTTTGTGATGTCATGTCAGTAGGCATCCTGTGTCTCTGGCCCTTTTCTGACTCCTAGAGTGTTTAAGGATCGCTTCAAAAGACACTAAGAGGTTTTTTTCTTCTCAATTAAACACAGATGAGGTCTTTGTGATGTCATGTCAGTAGGCATCCTGAGTCCCTGGCCCTTTTCTGACTCCTAGACTGTTTAAGGATCGCTTCAAAAGACACTAAGAGGGTTTTTTTCTCAATTAAACACAGATGAGGTCTTTGTGATGTCATGTCAGTAAGCATCCAGTGTCTCTGGCCATTTTCTGACTCCTAGACTGTTTAAGGATCGCTTCAAAAGACAGTAGGAGGTTTTTTTCTTCTCAATTAAACACAGATGAGGTCTTTGTGATGTCATGTCAGTAGGCCTCCAGTGTCTCTGGCCCTTTTCTGACTCCTAGACTGTTTAAGGATCGCTTCAAAAGACAGTAAGAGGTTTTTTTTCTCAATTAAACACAGATGAGGTCTTTGTGATGTCATGTCAGTAAGCATCCAGTGTCTCTGGCCCTTTTCTGACTCCTAGAGTGTTTAAGGATCGCTTCAAAAGACAGTAAGAGGTTTTTTTTCTCAATTAAACACAGATGAGGTCTTTGTGATGTCATGTCAGTAGGCATCCAGTGTCTCTGGCCCTTTTCTGACTCCTAGACTGTTTAAGGATCGCTTCAAAAGACAGTAAGAGGTTTTTTTTTCTCAATTAAACACAGATGAGGTCTTTGTGATGTCATGTCAGTAGGCATCCTGAGTCCCTGGCCCTTTTCTGACTCCTAGACTGTTTAAGGATCGCTTCAAAAGACAGTAAGAGGGTTTTTTTTCTCAATTAAACACAGATGAGGTCTTTGTGGTGTCATGTCAGTAGGCATCCTGTGTCTCTGGCCCTTTTCTGACTCCTAGACTGTTTAAGGATCGCTTTAAAAGACAGTAAGAGGTTTTTTTCTTCTCAATTAAAAACAGGTGAGGTCTTTGTGATGTCAGGTCAGTAGGTATCCAGTGTCTCTGGCCCTTTTCTGACTTTTAGTCTGTTTAAAGATCGCCCCAAAAGGCAGTAAGAGGTTTTTTTTTTCTCAATTAAACACAGATGAGGTCTTTGTAATGTCATGTCAGTAGGCATCCAGTGTCTCTGGCCCTTTTCTGACTCCTAGACTGTTTAAGGATCGCTTCAAAAGACAGTAAGAGGTTTTTTTTCTCAATTAAACACAGATGAGGTCTTTGTGATGTCATGTCAGTAGGCCTCCAGTGTCTCTGGCCCTTTTCTGACTCCTAGACTGTTTAAGGATCGCTTCAAAAGACAGGAAGAGGTTTTTTTCTGAATTAAACACAGATGAGGTCTTTGTGATGTCATGTCAGTAGGCCTCCAGTGTCTCTGGACCTTTTCTGACTCCTAGACTGTTTAAGGATCGCTTCAAAAGACATTAAGAGGTTTTTTTCTTCTCAATTAAACACAGGTGAGGTCTTTGTGATGTCATGTCAGTAGGCCTCCAGTGTCTCTGGCCCTTTTCTGACTCCTAGACTGTTTAAGGATCGCTTCAAAAGACAGTAGGAGGTTTTTTTTCTCAATTAAACACAGATGAGGTCTTTGTGATGTCATGTCAGTAGGCATCCAGTGTCTCTGGCCCTTTTCTGACTCCTAGACTGTTTAAGGATCTCTTCAAAAGACAGTAAGAGGTTTTTTTTCTCAATTAAACACAGATGAGGTCTTTGTGATGTCATGTCAGTAGGCATCCTGTGTCTCTGGCCCTTTTCTGTCTCCTAGACTGTTTAAGGATCGCTTCAAAAGAAAGTAAGAGGTTTTTTTTCTCAATTAAACACAGATGAGGTCTTTGTGATGTCATGTCAGTAGGCCTCCAGTGTCTCTGGCCCTTTTCTGACTCCTAGACTGTTTAAGGATCGCTTCAAAAGACAGGAAGAGGTTTTTTTTCTGAATTAAACACAGATGAGGTCTTTGTGATGTCATGTCAGTAGGCCTCCTGTGTCCCTGTCCCTTTTCTGACTCCTAGACTGTTTAAGGATCGCTTCAAAAGACAGTAAGAGGTTTTTTTTTCTCAATTAAACACAGATGAGGTCTTTGTGATGTCATGTCAGTAGGCCTCCAGTGTCTCTGGCCCTTTTCTGACTCCTAGACTGTTTAAGGATGGCTTCAAAAGACAGTAGGAGGTTTTTTTTCTCAATTAAACACAGATGAGGTCTTTGTGATGTCATGTCAGTAGGCATCCAGTGTCTCTGGCCCTTTTCTGACTCCTAGACTGTTTAAGGATCGCTTCAAAAGACAGTAAGAGGTTTTTTTTCTCAATTAAACACAGATGACGTCTTTGTGATGTCATGTCAGTAAGCATCCTGTGTCTCTGGCCCTTTTCTGACTCCTAGACTGTTTAAGGATCGCTTCAAAAGACACTAAGAGGTTTTTTTCTCAATTAAACACAGATGAGGTCTTTGTGATGTCATGTCAGTAGGCATCCTGAGTCCCTGGCCCTTTTCTGACTCCTAGACTGTTTAAGGATCGCTTCAAAAGACACTAAGAGGGTTTTTTTCTCAATTAAACACAGATGAGGTCTTTGTGATGTCATGTCAGTAGGCCTCCAGTGTCTCTGGCCCTTTTCTGACTCCTAGACTGTTTAAGGATCGCTTCAAAAGACAGTAGGAGGTTTTTTTTCTCAATTAAACACAGATGAGGTCTTTGTGATGTCATGTCAGTAGGCATCCAGTGTCTTTGGCCCTTTTCTGACTCCTAGACTGTTTAAGGATCGCTTCAAAAGACAGTAGGAGGTTTTTTTTCTCAATTAAACACAGATGAGGTCTTTGTGATGTCATGTCAGAAGGCATCCAGTGTCTCTGGCCCTTTTCTGACTCCTAGACTGTTTAAGGATCGCTTCAAAAGACAGTAAGAGGTTTTTTTTCTCAATTAAACACAGATGAGGTCTTTGTGATGTCATCTCAGTAAGCATCCAGTGTCTCTGGCCCTTTTCTGACTCCTAGAGTGTTTAAGGATCGCTTCAAAAGACAGTAAGAGGTTTTTTTTCTCAATTAAACACAGATGAGGTCTTTGTGATGTCATGTCAGTAGGCCTCCAGTGTCTCTGGCCCTTTTCTGACCCCTAGGCTGTTTAAAGATCGCCCCAAAAGGCAGTAAGAGGTTTTTTTCTTCTCAATTAAACAAAGGTGAGGTCTTTGTGATATCATGTCAGTAGGTATCCAGTGTCTCTGGCCCTTTTCTGACTCCTAGACTGTTTAAGGATCGCTTCAAAAGACAGTAGGAGGTTTTTTTTCTCAATTAAACACAGATGAGGTCTTTGTGATGTCATGTCAGTAGGCATCCAGTGTCTTTGGCCCTTTTCTGACTCCTAGACTGTTTAAGGATCGCTTCAAAAGACAGTAGGAGGTTTTTTTTCTCAATTAAACACAGATGAGGTCTTTGTGATGTCATGTCAGTAGGCATCCAGTGTCTCTGGCCCTTTTCTGACTCCTAGACTGTTTAAGGATCGCTTCAAAAGACAGTAAGAGGTTTTTTTTCTCAATTAAACACAGATGAGGTCTTTGTGATGTCATGTCAGTAAGCATCCAGTGTCTCTGGCCCTTTTCTGACTCCTAGAGTGTTTAAGGATCGCTTCAAAAGACAGTAAGAGGTTTTTTTTCTCAATTAAACACAGATGAGGTCTTTGTGATGTCATGGCAGTAGGCCTCCAGTGTGTCTGGCCCTTTTCTGACCCCTAGGCTGTTTAAAGATCGCCCCAAAAGGCAGTAAGAGGTTTTTTTCTTCTCAATTAAACACAGATGAGGTCTTTGTGATGTCATGTCAGTAGGCCTCCTGTGTCCCTGGCCCTTTTCTGACTCCTAGACTGTTTAAGGATCGCTTCAAAAGACAGTAAGAGGTTTCTTTTTCTCAATTAAACACAGATGAGGTCTTTGTGATGTCATGTCAGTAGGCCTCCAGTGTCTCTGGCCCTTTTCTGACTCTTAGACTGTTTAAGGATCGCTTCAAAAGACAGTAGGAGGTTTTTTTTCTCAATTAAACACAGATGAGGTTTTTGTGATGTCATGTCAGTAGGCATCCAGTGTCTCTGGCCCTTTTCTGACTCCTAGACTGTTTAAGGATCGCTTCAAAAGACAGTAAGAGATTTTATTTCTCAATTAAACACAGATGAGGTCTTTGTGATGTCATGTCTGTAGGCCTCCTGTGTCCCTGTTCCTTTTCTGACTCCTAGACTGTTTAAGGATCGCTTCAAAAGACAGTAAGAGGTTTTTTTTTCTCAATTAAACACAGATGAGGTCTTTGTGATGTCATGTCAGTAGGCCTCCAGTGTCTCTGGCCCTTTTCTGACTCCTAGACTGTTTAAGGATCGCTTCAAAAGACAGTAGGAGGTTTTTTTTCTCAATTAAACACAGATGAGGTCTTTGTGATGTCATGTCAGTAGGCATCCAGTGTCTCTGGCCCTTTTCTGACTCCTAGACTGTTTAAGGCTCGCTTCAAAAGACAGTAAGAGGTTTTTTTTCTCAATTAAACACAGATGAGGTCTTTGTGATGTCATGTCAGTAAGCATCCAGTGTCTCTGGCCCTTTTCTGACTCCTAGACTGTTTAAGGATCGCTTCAAAAGACAGTAAGAGGTTTTTTTCTCAATTAAACACAGATGAGGTCTTTGTGATGTCATGTCAGTAGGCATCCTGAGTCCCTGCCCCTTTTCTGACTCCTAGACTGTTTAAGGATCGCTTCAAAAGACACTAAGAGGTTTTTTTTCTGAATTAAACACAGATGAGGTCTTTGTGATGTCATGTCAGTAGGCCTCCAGTGTCTCTGGCCCTTTTCTGACTCCTAGACTGTTTAAGGATCGCTTCAAAAGACAGTAGGAGGTTTTTTTCTCAATTAAACACAGATGAGGTCTTTGTGATGTCATGTCAGTAGGCATCAAGTGTCTTTGGCCCTTTTCTGACTCCTAGACTGTTTAAGGATCGCTTCAAAAGACAGTAGGAGGTTTTTTTTCTCAATTAAACACAGATGAGGTCTTTGTGATGTCATGTCAGTAGGCATCCAGTGTCTCTCGCCCTTTTCTGACTCCTAGAGTGTTTAAGGATCGCTTCAAAAGACAGTAGGAGGTTTTTTTCTCAATTAAACACAGATGAGGTCTTTGTGATGTCATGTCAGTAGGCATCCAGTGTCTTTGGCCCTTTTCTGACTCCTAGACTGTTTAAGGATCGCTTCAAAAGACAGTAGGAGGTTTTTTTTCTCAATTAAACACAGATGAGGTCTTTGTGATGTCATGTCAGTAGGCATCCAGTGTCTCTCGCCCTTTTCTGACTCCTAGAGTGTTTAAGGATCGCTTCAAAAGACAGTAGGAGGTTTTTTTCTCAATTAAACACAGATGAGGTCTTTGTGATGTCATGTCAGTAGGCATCCAGTGTCTTTGGCCCTTTTCTGACTCCTAGACTGTTTAAGGATCGCTTCAAAAGACAGTAGGAGGTTTTTTTTCTCAATTAAACACAGATGAGGTCTTTGTGATGTCATGTCAGTAGGCATCCAGTGTCTCTGGCCCTTTTCTGACTCCTAGAGTGTTTAAGGATCGCTTCAAAAGACAGTAAGAGGTTTTTTTTCTCAATTAAACACAGATGAGGTCTTTGTGATGTCATCTCAGTAAGCATCCAGTGTCTCTGGCCCTTTTCTGACTCCTAGAGTGTTTAAGGATCGCTTCAAAAGACAGTAAGAGGTTTTTTTTTCTCAATTAAACACAGATGAGGTCTTTGTGATGTCATATCAGTAGGCCTCCAGTGTCTCTGGCCCTTTTCTGACCCCTAGGCTGTTTAAAGATCGCCCCAAAAGGCAGTAAGAGGTTTTTTTCTTCTCAATTAAACACAGATGAGGTCTTTGTGATGTCATGTCAGTAGGCATCCAGTGTCTCTCGCCCTTTTATGACTCCTAGACTGTTTAAGGATCGCTTCAAAAGACAGTAAGAGGTTTTTTTCCTCAATTAAACACAGATGAGGTCTTTGTGATGTCATGTCAGTAAGCATCCAGTGTCTCTGGCCGTTTTCTGACTCCTAGAGTGTTTAAGGATCGCTTCAAAAGACAGTAAGAGGTTTTTTTTCTCAATTAAACACAGATGAGGTCTTTGTGATGTCATCTCAGTAAGCATCCAGTGTCTCTGGCCCTTTTCTGACTCCTAGAGTGTTTAAGGATCGCTTCAAAAGACAGTAAGAGGTTTTTTTTCTCAATTAAACACAGATGAGGTCTTTGTGATGTCATATCAGTAGGCCTCCAGTGTCTCTGGCCCTTTTCTGACCCCTAGGCTGTTTAAAGATCGCCCCAAAAGGCAGTAAGAGGTTTTTTTCTTCTCAATTAAACACAGATGAGGTCTTTGTGATGTCATGTCAGTAGGCATCCAGTGTCTCTCGCCCTTTTCTGACTCCTAGACTGTTTAAGGATCGCTTCAAAAGACAGTAAGAGGTTTTTTTCCTCAATTAAACACAGATGAGGTCTTTGTGATGTCATGTCAGTAAGCATCCAGTGTCTCTGGCCCTTTTCTGACTCCTAGACTGTTTAAGGATCGCTTCAAAATACAGTAAGAGGTTTTTTTTCTCAATTAAACACAGATGAGGTCTTTGTGATGTCATGTCAATAAGCATCCAGTGTCTCTGGCCCTTTTCTGACTCCTAGAGTGTTTAAGGATCGCTTCAAAAGACAGTAAGAGGGTTTTTTTCTCAATTAAACACAGATGAGGTCTTTGTGATGTCATGTCAGTAGGCCTCCAGTGTCTCTGGCCCTTTTCTGACCCCTAGGCTGTTTAAAGATCGCCCCAAAAGGCAGTAAGAGGTTTTTTTCTTCTCAATTAAACACAGATGAGGTCTTTGTGATGTCATGTCAGTAGGCCTCCTGTGTCCCTGGCCCTTTTCTGACTCCTATACTGTTTAAGGATCGCTTCAAAAGACAGTAAGAGGTTTCTTTTTCTCAATTAAACACAGATGAGGTCTTTGTGATGTCATGTCAGTAGGCCTCCAGTGTCTCTGGCCCTTTTCTGACTCCTAGACTGTTTAAGGATCGCTTCAAAAGACAGTAGGAGGTTTTTTTTCTCAATTAAACACAGATGAGGTCTTTGTGATGTCATGTCAGTAGGCATCCAGTGTCTCTGGCCCTTTTCTGACTCCTAGACTGTTTAAGGATCGCTTCAAAAGACAGTAAGAGATTTTTTTCTCAATTAAACACAGATGAGGTCTTTGTGATGTCATGTCAGTAGGCATCCTGAGTCCCTGGCCCTTTTCTGATTCCTAGACTGTTTAAGGATCGCTTCAAAAGACACTAAGAGGGTTTTTTTCTCAATTAAACACAGATGAGGTCTTTGTGATGTCATGTCAGTAGGCCTCCAGTGTCTCTGGCCCTTTTCTGACTCCTAGACTGTTTAAGGATCGCTTCAAAAGACAGTAGGAGTTTTTTTTTGTCAATTAAACACAGATTAGGTCTTTGTGATGTCATGTCAGTAGGCATCCAGTGTCTTTGGCCCTTTTCTGACTCCTAGACTGTTTAAGGATCGCTTCAAACGACAGTAGGAGGTTTTTTTTCTCAATTAAACACAGATGAGGTCTTTGTGATGTCATGTCAGTAGGCATCCAGTGTCTCTGGCCCTTTTCTGACTCCTAGACTGTTTAAGGATCGCTTCAAAAGACAGTAAGAGGTTTTTTTCTCAATTAGACACAGATGAGGTCTTTGTGATGTCATCTCAGTAAGCATCCAGTGTCTCTGGCCCTTTTCTGACTCCTAGAGTGTTTAAGGATCGCTTCAAAAGACAGTAAGAGGTTTTTTTTCTCAATTAAATACAGATGAGGTCTTTGTGATGTCATGTCAATAGGCCTCCAGTGTCTCTGGCCCTTTTCTGACCCCTAGGCTGTTTAAAGATCGCCCCAAAAGGCAGTAAGAGGTTTTTTTCTTCTCAATTAAACAAAGGTGAGGTCTTTGTGATATCATGTCAGTAGGTATCCAGTGTCTCTGGCCCTTTTCTGACTCCTAGACTGTTTAAGGATCGCTTCAAAAGACAGTAGGAGGTTTTTTTTTCTCAATTAAACACAGATGAGGTCTTTGTGATGTCATGTCAGTAGGCATCCAGTGTCTCTGGCCCTTTTCTGACTCCTAGACTGTTTAAGGATCGCTTCAAAAGACAGTAGGAGGGTTTTTTTCTCAATTAAACACAGATGAGGTCTTTGTGATGTCATGTCAGTAGGCATCCAGTGTCTCTGGCCCTTTTCTGACTCCTAGAGTGTTTAAGGATCGCTTCAAAAGACAGTAAGAGGTTTTTTTTCTCAATAAAACACAGATGAGGTCTTTGTGATGTCATGTCAGTAGGCCTCCAGTGTCTCTGGCCCTTTTCTGACCCCTAGGCTGTTTAAAGATCGCCCCAAAAGGCAGTAAGAGGTTTTTTTCTTCTCAATTAAACACAGATGAGGTCTTTGTGATGTCATGTCAGTAGGCCTCCTGTGTCCCTGGCCCTTTTCTGACTCCTATACTGTTTAAGGATCGCTTCAAAAGACAGTAAGAGGTTTCTTTTTCTCAATTAAACACAGATGAGGTCTTTGTGATGTCATGTCAGTAGGCCTCCAGTGTCTCTGGCCCTTTTCTGACTCCTAGAGTGTTTAAGGATCGCTTCAAAAGACAGTAAGAGGTTTTTTTTCTCAATTAAACACAGATGAGGTCTTTGTGATGTCATGTCAGTAGGCATCCAGTGTCTTTGGCCCTTTTCTGACCCCTAGGCTGTTTAAAGATCGCCCCAAAAGGCAGTAAGAGGTTTTTTTCTTCTCAATTAAACACAGATGAGGTCTTTGGGATGTCATGTCAGTAGGCATCCAGTGTCTCTCGCCCTTTTCTGACTCCTAGACTGTTTAAGGATCGCTTCAAAAGACAGTAAGAGGTTTTTTTCCTCAATTAAACACAGATGAGGTCTTTGTGATGTCATGTCAGTAAGCATCCAGTGTCTCTGGCCCTTTTCTGACTCCTAGACTGTTTAAGGATCGCTTCAAAATACAGTAAGAGGTTTTTTTTCTCAATTAAACACAGATGAGGTCTTTGTGATGTCATGTCAATAAGCATCCAGTGTCTCTGGCCCTTTTCTGACTCCTAGAGTGTTTAAGGATCGCTTCAAAAGACAGTAAGAGGGTTTTTTTCTCAATTAAACACAGATGAGGTCTTTGTGATGTCATGTCAGTAGGCCTCCAGTGTCTCTGGCCCTTTTCTGACCCCTAGGCTGTTTAAAGATCGCCCCAAAAGGCAGTAAGAGGTTTTTTTCTTCTCAATTAAACACAGATGAGGTCTTTGTGATGTCATGTCAGTAGGCCTCCTGTGTCCCTGGCCCTTTTCTGACTCCTATACTGTTTAAGGATCGCTTCAAAAGACAGTAAGAGGTTCCTTTTTCTCAATTAAACACAGATGAGGTCTTTGTGATGTCATGTCAGTAGGCCTCCAGTGTCTCTGGCCCTTTTCTGACTCCTAGAGTGTTTAAGGATCGCTTCAAAAGACAGTAAGAGGTTTTTTTTCTCAATTAAACACAGATGAGGTCTTTGTGATGTCATGTCAGTAGGCCTCCAGTGTCTCTGGCCCTTTTCTGACCCCTAGGCTGTTTAAAGATCGCCCCAAAAGGCAGTAAGAGGTTTTTTTCTTCTCAATTAAACAAAGGTGAGGTCTTTGTGATATCATGTCAGTAGGTATCCAGTGTCTCTGGCCCTTTTCTGACTCCTAGACTGTTTAAGGATCGCTTCAAAAGACAGTAGGAGGTTTTTTTTCTCAATTAAACACAGATGAGGTCTTTGTGATGTCATGTCAGTAGGCATCCAGTGTCTTTGGCCCTTTTCTGACTCCTAGACTGTTTAAGGATCGCTTCAAAAGACAGTAGGAGGTTTTTTTTCTCAATTAAACACAGATGAGGTCTTTGTGATGTCATGTCAGTAGGCATCCAGTGTCTCTGGCCCTTTTCTGACTCCTAGACTGTTTAAGGATCGCTTCAAAAGACAGTAAGAGGGTTTTTTTCTCAATTAAACACAGCTGAGGTCTTTGTGATGTCATGTCAATAGGCCTCCAGTGTCTCTGGCCCTTTTCTGACCCCTAGGCTGTTTAAAGATAGCCCCAAAAGGCAGTAAGAGGTTTTTTTCTTCTCAATTAAACACAGATGAGGTCTTTGTGATGTCATGTCAGTAGGCATCCAGTGTCTCTCGCCCTTTTCTGACTCCTAGAGTGTTTAAGGATCGCTTCAAAAGACAGTAGGAGGTTTTTTTCTCAATTAAACACAGATGAGGTCTTTGTGATGTCATGTCAGTAGGCATCCAGTGTCTTTGGCCCTTTTCTGACTCCTAGACTGTTTAAGGATCGCTTCAAAAGACGGTAGGAGGTTTTTTTTCTCAATTAAACACAGATGAGGTCTTTGTGATGTCATGTCAGTAGGCATCCAGTGTCTCTGGCCCTTTTCTGACTCCTAGACTGTTTAAGGATCGCTTCAAAAGACAGTAAGAGGTTTTTTTTCTCAATTAAACACAGATGAGGTCTTTGTGATGTCATGTCAGTAAGCATCCAGTGTCTCTGGCCCTTTTCTGACTCCTAGAGTGTTTAAGGATCGCTTCAAAAGACAGTAAGAGGTTTTTTTTCTCAATTAAACACAGATGAGGTCTTTGTGATGTCATGTCAGTAGGCATCCAGTGTCTTTGGCCCTTTTCTGACTCCTAGACTGTTTAAGGATCGCTTCAAAAGACAGTAGGAGGTTTTTTTTCTCAATTAAACACAGATGAGGTCTTTGTGATGTCATGTCAGTAGGCATCCAGTGTCTCTCGCCCTTTTCTGACTCCTAGACTGTTTAAGGATCGCTTCAAAAGACAGTAAGAGGTTTTTTTCCTCAATTAAACACAGATGAGGTCTTTGTGATGTCATGTCAGTAAGCATCCAGTGTCTCTGGCCCTTTTCTGACTCCTAGAGTGTTTAAGGATCGCTTCAAAAGACAGTAAGAGGTTTTTTTTCTCAATTAAACACAGATGAGGTCTTTGTGATGTCATCTCAGTAAGCATCCAGTGTCTCTGGCCCTTTTCTGACTCCTAGAGTGTTTAAGGATCGCTTCAAAAGACAGTAAGAGGTTTTTTTTTCTCAATTAAACACAGATGAGGTCTTTGTGATGTCATATCAGTAGGCCTCCAGTGTCTCTGGCCCTTTTCTGACCCCTAGGCTGTTTAAAGATCGCCCCAAAAGGCAGTAAGAGGTTTTTTTCTTCTCAATTAAACACAGATGAGGTCTTTGTGATGTCATGTCAGTAGGCATCCAGTGTCTCTCGCTCTTTTATGACTCCTAGACTGTTTAAGGATCGCTTCAAAAGACAGTAAGAGGTTTTTTTCCTCAATTAAACACAGATGAGGTCTTTGTGATGTCATGTCAGTAAGCATCCAGTGTCTCTGGCCCTTTTCTGACTCCTAGAGTGTTTAAGGATCGCTTCAAAAGACAGTAAGAGGTTTTTTTTCTCAATTAAACACAGATGAGGTCTTTGTGATGTCATCTCAGTAAGCATCCAGTGTCTCTGGCCCTTTTCTGACTCCTAGAGTGTTTAAGGATCGCTTCAAAAGACAGTAAGAGGGTTTTTTTCTCAATTAAACACAGATGAGGTCTTTGTGATGTCATGTCAGTAGGCCTCCAGTGTCTCTGGCCCTTTTCTGACCCCTAGGCTGTTTAAAGATCGCCCCAAAAGGCAGTAAGAGGTTTTTTTCTTCTCAATTAAACACAGATGAGGTCTTTGTGATGTCATGTCAGTAGGCCTCCTGTGTCCCTGGCCCTTTTCTGACTCCTATACTGTTTAAGGATCGCTTCAAAAGACAGTAAGAGGTTTCTTTTTCTCAATTAAACACAGATGAGGTCTTTGTGATGTCATGTCAGTAGGCCTCCAGTGTCTCTGGCCCTTTTCTGACTCCTAGACTGTTTAAGGATCGCTTCAAAAGACAGTAGGAGGTTTTTTTTCTCAATTAAACACAGATGAGGTCTTTGTGATGTCATGTCAGTAGGCATCCAGTGTCTCTGGCCCTTTTCTGACTCCTAGACTGTTTAAGGATCGCTTCAAAAGACAGTAAGAGATTTTTTTCTCAATTAAACACAGATGAGGTCTTTGTGATGTCATGTCAGTAGGCATCCTGAGTCCCTGGCCCTTTTCTGATTCCTAGACTGTTTAAGGATCGCTTCAAAAGACACTAAGAGGGTTTTTTTCTCAATTAAACACAGATGAGGTCTTTGTGATGTCATGTCAGTAGGCCTCCAGTGTCTCTGGCCCTTTTCTGACTCCTAGACTGTTTAAGGATCGCTTCAAAAGACAGTAGGAGTTTTTTTTTGTAAATTAAACACAGATGAGGTCTTTGTGATGTCATGTCAGTAGGCATCCAGTGTCTTTGGCCCTTTTCTGACTCCTAGACTGTTTAAGGATCGCTTCAAACGACAGTAGGAGGTTTTTTTTCTCAATTAAACACAGATGAGGTCTTTGTGATGTCATATCAGTAGGCATCCAGTGTCTCTGGCCCTTTTCTGACTCCTAGACTGTTTAAGGATCGCTTCAAAAGACAGTAAGAGGTTTTTTTCTCAATTAGACACAGATGAGGTCTTTGTGATGTCATCTCAGTAAGCATCCAGTGTCTCTGGCCCTTTTCTGACTCCTAGAGTGTTTAAGGATCGCTTCAAAAGACAGTAAGAGGTTTTTTTTCTCAATTAAATACAGATGAGGTCTTTGTGATGTCATGTCAATAGGCCTCCAGTGTCTCTGGCCCTTTTCTGACCCCTAGGCTGTTTAAAGATCGCCCCAAAAGGCAGTAAGAGGTTTTTTTCTTCTCAATTAAACAAAGGTGAGGTCTTTGTGATATCATGTCAGTAGGTATCCAGTGTCTCTGGCCCTTTTCTGACTCCTAGACTGTTTAAGGATCGCTTCAAAAGACAGTAGGAGGTTTTTTTTCTCAATTAAACACAGATGAGGTCTTTGTGATGTCATGTCAGTAGGCATCCAGTGTCTCTGGCCCTTTTCTGACTCCTAGACTGTTTAAGGATCGCTTCAAAAGACAGTAGGAGGGTTTTTTTCTCAATTAAACACAGATGAGGTCTTTGTGATGTCATGTCAGTAGGCATCCAGTGTCTCTGGCCCTTTTCTGACTCCTAGAGTGTTTAAGGATCGCTTCAAAAGACAGTAAGAGGTTTTTTTTCTCAATTAAACACAGATGAGGTCTTTGTGATGTCATGTCAGTAGGCCTCCAGTGTCTCTGGCCCTTTTCTGACCCCTAGGCTGTTTAAAGATCGCCCCAAAAGGCAGTAAGAGGTTTTTTTCTTCTCAATTAAACACAGATGAGGTCTTTGTGATGTCATGTCAGTAGGCCTCCTGTGTCCCTGGCCCTTTTCTGACTCCTATACTGTTTAAGGATCGCTTCAAAAGACAGTAAGAGGTTTCTTTTTCTCAATTAAACACAGATGAGGTCTTTGTGATGTCATGTCAGTAGGCCTCCAGTGTCTCTGGCCCTTTTCTGACTCCTAGAGTGTTTAAGGATCGCTTCAAAAGACAGTAAGAGGTTTTTTTTCTCAATTAAACACAGATGAGGTCTTTGTGATGTCATGTCAGTAGGCATCCAGTGTCTTTGGCCCTTTTCTGACTCCTAGACTGTTTAAGGATCGCTTCAAAAGACAGTAAGAGGTTTTTTTTCTCAATTAAACACAGATGAGGTCTTTGTGATGTCATGTCAGTAGGCATCCAGTGTCTCTCGCCCTTTTCTGACTCCTAGAGTGTTTAAGGATCGCTTCAAAAGACAGTAAGAGGTTTTTTTTCTCAATTAAACACAGATGAGGTCTTTGTGATGTCATGTCAGTAGGCATCCAGTGTCTTTGGCCCTTTTCTGACTCCTAGACTGTTTAAGGATCGCTTCAAAAGACAGTAGGAGGTTTTTTTTCTCAATTAAACACAGATGAGGTCTTTGTGATGTCATGTCAGTAGGCATCCAGTGTCTCTCGCCCTTTTCTGACTCCTAGACTGTTTAAGGATCGCTTCAAAAGACAGTAAGAGGTTTTTTTCCTCAATTAAACACAGATGAGGTCTTTGTGATGTCATGTCAGTAAGCATCCTGTGTCTCTGGCCCTTTTCTGACTCCTAGAGTGTTTAAGGATCGCTTCAAAAGACAGTAAGAGGTTTTTTTTCTCAATTAAACACAGATGAGGTCTTTGTGATGTCATCTCAGTAAGCATCCAGTGTCTCTGGCCCTTTTCTGACTCCTAGAGTGTTTAAGGATCGCTTCAAAAGACAGTAAGAGGTTTTTTTTTCTCAATTAAACACAGATGAGGTCTTTGTGATGTCATATCAGTAGGCCTCCAGTGTCTCTGGCCCTTTTCTGACCCCTAGGCTGTTTAAAGATCGCCCCAAAAGGCAGTAAGAGGTTTTTTTCTTCTCAATTAAACACAGATGAGGTCTTTGTGATGTCATGTCAGTAGGCATCCAGTGTCTCTCGCCCTTTTCTGACTCCAAGACTGTTTAAGGATCGCTTCAAAAGACAGTAAGAGGTTTTTTTCCTCAATTAAACACAGATGAGGTCTTTGTGATGTCATGTCAGTAAGCATCCAGTGTCTCTGGCCCTTTTCTGACTCCTAGACTGTTTAAGGATCGCTTCAAAAGACAGTAAGAGGTTTTTTTTCTCAATTAAACACAGATGAGGTCTTTGTGATGTCATGTCAGTAAGCATCCAGTGTCTCTGGCCCTTTTCTGACTCCTAGAGTGTTTAAGGATCGCTTCAAAAGACAGTAAGAGGGTTTTTTTCTCAATTAAACACAGATGAGGTCTTTGTGATGTCATGTCAATAGGCCTCGAGTGTCTCTGGCCCTTTTCTGACCCCTAGGCTGTTTAAAGATCGCCCCAAAAGGCAGTAAGAGGTTTTTTTCTTCTCAATTAAACACAGATGAGGTCTTTGTGATGTCATGTCAGTAGGCCTCCTGTGTCCCTGGCCCTTTTCTGACTCCTATACTGTTTAAGGATCGCTTCAAAAGACAGTAAGAGGTTTCTTTTTCTCAATTAAACACAGATGAGGTCTTTGTGATGTCATGTCAGTAGGCCTCCAGTGTCTCTGGCCCTTTTCTGACTTCTAGACTGTTTAAGGATCGCTTCAAAAGACAGTAGGAGGTTTTTTTTCTCAATTAAACACAGATGAGGTCTTTGTGATGTCATGTCAGTAGGCATCCAGTGTCTCTGGCCCTTTTCTGACTCCTAGACTGTTTAAGGATCGCTTCAAAAGACAGTAGGAGGTTTTTTTTCTCAATTAAACACAGATGAGGTCTTTGTGATGTCATGTCAGTAGGCATCCAGTGTCTCTGGCCCTTTTCTGACTCCTAGACTGTTTAAGGATCGCTTCAAAAGACAGTAAGAGATTTTTTTCTCAATTAAACACAGATGAGGTCTTTGTGATGTTATGTCAGTAGGCATCCTGAGTCCCTGGCCCTTTTCTGATTCCTAGACTGTTTAAGGATCGCTTCAAAAGACACTAAGAGGGTTTTTTTCTCAATTAAACACAGATGAGGTCTTTGTGATGTCATGTCAGTAGGCCTCCAGTGTCTCTGGCCCTTTTCTGACTCCTAGACTGTTTAAGGATCGCTTCAAAAGACAGTAGGAGGTTTTTTTTCTCAATTAAACACAGATGAGGTCTTTGTGATGTCATGTCAGTAGGCATCCAGTGTCTCTGGCCCTTTTCTGACTCCTAGACTGTTTAAGGATCGCTTCAAAAGACAGTAAGAGGTTTTTTTCTCAATTAGACACAGATGAGGTCTTTGTGATGTCATCTCAGTAAGCATCCAGTGTCTCTGGCCCTTTTCTGACTCCTAGAGTGTTTAAGGATCGCTTCAAAAGACAGTAAGAGGTTTTTTTTCTCAATTAAATACAGATGAGGTCTTTGTGATGTCATGTCAATAGGCCTCCAGTGTCTCTGGCCCTTTTCTGACCCCTAGGCTGTTTAAAGATCGCCCCAAAAGGCAGTAAGAGGTTTTTTTCTTCTCAATTAAACAAAGGTGAGGTCTTTGTGATATCATGTCAGTAGGTATCCAGTGTCTCTGGCCCTTTTCTGACTCCTAGACTGTTTAAGGATCGCTTCAAAAGACAGTAGGAGGTTTTTTTTCTCAATTAAACACAGATGAGGTCTTTGTGATGTCATGTCAGTAGGCATCCAGTGTCTCTGGCCCTTTTCTGACTCCTAGACTGTTTAAGGATCGCTTCAAAAGACAGTAGGAGGGTTTTTTTCTCAATTAAACACAGATGAGGTCTTTGTGATGTCATGTCAGTAGGCATCCAGTGTCTCTGGCCCTTTTCTGACTCCTAGAGTGTTTAAGGATCGCTTCAAAAGACAGTAAGAGGTTTTTTTTCTCAATTAAACACAGATGAGGTCTTTGTGATGTCATGTCAGCAGGCCTCCAGTGTCTCTGGCCCTTTTCTGACCCCTAGGCTGTTTAAAGATCGCCCCAAAAGGCAGTAAGAGGTT
Organism: Paroedura picta; assembly: GCF_049243985.1. Taxonomy (NCBI): domain Eukaryota; kingdom Metazoa; phylum Chordata; class Lepidosauria; order Squamata; family Gekkonidae; genus Paroedura; species Paroedura picta. Next base: position 12,842,169 of record NC_135385.1, on the reverse strand, counting down.
TTTTTCTTCTCAATTAAACACAGATGAGGTCTTTGTGATGTCATGTCAGTAGGCCTCCTGTGTCCCTGGCCCTTTTCTGACTCCTATACTGTTTAAGGATCGCTTCAAAAGACAGTAAGAGGTTTCTTTTTCTCAATTAAACACAGATGAGGTCTTTGTGATGTCATGTCAGTAGGCCTCCAGTGTCTCTGGCCCTTTTCTGACTCCTAGACTGTTTAAGGATCGCTTCAAAAGACAGTAAGAGGTTTTTTTCTCAATTAAACACAGATGAGGTCTTTGTGATGTCATCTAAGTAAGCATCCAGTGTCTCTGGCCCTTTTCTGACTCCTAGAGTGTTTAAGGATCGCTTCAAAAGACAGTAAGAGGTTTTTTTTCTCAATTAAATACAGATGAGGTCTTTGTGATGTCATGTCAATAGGCCTCCAGTGTCTCTGGCCCTTTTCTGACCCCTAGGCTGTTTAAAGATCGCCCCAAAAGGCAATAAGAGGTTTTTTTCTTCTCAATTAAACACAGATGAGGTCTTTGTGATGTCATGTCAGTAGGCATCCAGTGTCTTTGGCCCTTTTCTGACTCCTAGACTGTTTAAGGATCGCTTCAAAAGACAGTAGGAGGGTTTTTTTCTCAATTAAACGCAGATGAGGTCTTTGTGATGTCATGTCAGTAAGCATCCAGTGTCTCTGGCCCTTTTCTGACTCCTAGACTGTTTAAGGATCGCTTCAAAAGACAGTAAGAGGTTTTTTTTCTCAATTAAACACAGATGAGGTCTTTGTGATGTCATGTCAGTAGGCATCCAGTGTCTCTGGCCCTTTTCTGACTCCTAGACTGTTTAAGGATCACTTCAAAAGACAGTAAGCGTTTTTTTTTTCTCAATTAAACACAGATGAGGTCTTTGTGATGTCATGTCAGTAAGCATCCAGTGTCTCTGGCCCTTTTCTGACTCCTAGAGTGTTTAAGGATCGCTTCAAAAGACAGTAAGAGGTTTTTTTTCTCAATTAAACACAGATGAGGTCTTTGTGATGTCATGTCAGTAGGCCTCCAGTGTCTCTGGCCCTTTTCTGACCCCTAGGCGGTTTAAAGATCGCCCCAAAAGGCAGCAAGAGGTTTTTTTCTTCTCAATTAAACACAGATGAGGTCTTTGTGATGTCATGTCAGTAGGCCTCCTGTGTCCCTGGCCCTTTTCTGACTCCTATACTGTTTAAGGATCGCTTCAAAAGACAGTAAGAGGTTTCTTTTTCTCAATTAAACACAGATGAGGTCTTTGTGATGTCATGTCAGTAGGCCTCCAGTGTCTCTGGCCCTTTTCTGACTCCTAGACTGTTTAAGGATCGCTTCAAAAGACAGTAGGAGGTTTTTTTTCTCAATTAAACACAGATGAGGTTTTTGTGATGTCATGTCAGTAGGCATCCAGTGTCTCTGGCCCTTTTCTGACTCCTAGACTGTTTAAGGATCGCTTCAAAAGACAGTAAGAGGTTTTTTTTCTCAATTAAACACAGATGAGGTCTTTGTGATGTCATGTCAGTAGGCCTCCAGTGTCTCTGGCCCTTTTCTGACCCCTAGGCTGTTTAAAGATCGCCCCAAAAGGCAGTAAGAGGTTTTTTTCTTCTCAATTAAACACAGATGAGGTCTTTGTGATGTCATGTCAGTAGGCCTCCTGTGTCCCTGGCCCTTTTCTGACTCCTATACTGTTTAAGGATCGCTTCAAAAGACAGTAAGAGGTTTCTTTTTCTCAATTAAACACAGATGAGGTCTTTGTGATGTCATGTCAGTAGGCCTCCAGTGTCTCTGGCCCTTTTCTGACTCCTAGACTGTTTAAGGATCGCTTCAAAAGACAGTAGGAGGTTTCTTTTCTCAATTAAACACAGATGAGGTTTTTGTGATGTCATGTCAGTAGGCATCCAGTGTCTCTGGCCCTTTTCTGACTCCTAGACTGTTTAAGGATCGCTTCAAAAGACAGTAAGAGATTTTTTTTCTCAATTAAACACAGATGAGGTCTTTGTGATGTCATGTCAGTAGGCCTCCTGTGTCCCTGTCCCATTTCTGACTCCTAGACTGTTTAAGGATCGCTTCAAAAGACAGTAAGAGGTTTTTTTTTTCTCATTTAAACACAGATGAGGTCTTTGTGATGTCATGTCAGTAGGCCTCCTGTGTCCCTGGCCCTTTTCTGACTCCTATACTGTTTAAGGATCGCTTCAAAAGACAGTAAGAGGTTTCTTTTTCTCAATTAAACACAGATGAGGTCTTTGTGATGTCATGTCAGTAGGCCTCCAGTGTCTCTGGCCCTTTTCTGACTCCTAGACTGTTTAAGGATCGCTTCAAAAGACAGTAGGAGGTTTTTTTTCTCAATTAAACACAGATGAGGTCTTTGTGATGTCATGTCAGTAGGCATCCAGTGTCTCTGGCCCTTTTCTGACTCCTAGACTGTTTAAGGATCGCTTCAAAAGACAGTAAGAGGTTTTTTTCCTCAATTAAACACAGATGAGGTCTTTGTGATGTCATGTCAGTAAGCATCCAGTGTCTCTGGCCCTTTTCTGACTCCTAGAGTGTTTAAGGATCGCTTCAAAAGACAGTAAGAGGTTTTTTTTCTCAATTAAACACAGATGAGGTCTTTGTGATGTCATCTCAGTAAGCATCCAGTGTCTCTGGCCCTTTTCTGACTCCTAGAGTGTTTAAGGATCGCTTCAAAAGACAGTAAGAGGTTTTTTTTTCTCAATTAAACACAGATGAGGTCTTTGTGATGTCATATCAGTAGGCCTCCAGTGTCTCTGGCCCTTTTCTGACCCCTAGGCTGTTTAAAGATCGCCCCAAAAGGCAGTAAGAGGTTTTTTTCTTCTCAATTAAACACAGATGAGGTCTTTGTGATGTCATGTTAGTAGGCATCCAGTGTCTCTCGCCCTTTTCTGACTCCTAGACTGTTTAAGGATCGCTTCAAAAGACAGTAAGAGGTTTTTTTCCTCAATTAAACACAGATGAGGTCTTTGTGATGTCATGTCAGTAAGCATCCAGTGTCTCTGGCCCTTTTCTGACTCCTAGACTGTTTAAGGATCGCTTCAAAAGACAGTAAGAGGTTTTTTTTCTCAATTAAACACAGATGAGGTCTTTGTGATGTCATGTCAATAGGCCTCCAGTGTCTCTGGCCCTTTTCTGACCCCTAGGCTGTTTAAAGATCGCCCCAAAAGGCAGTAAGAGGTTTTTTTCTTCTCAATTAAACACAGATGAGGTCTTTGTGATGTCATGTCAGTAGGCCTCCTGTGTCCCTGGCCCTTTTCTGACTCCTATACTGTTTAAGGATCGCTTCAAAAGACAGTAAGAGGTTTCTTTTTCTCAATTAAACACAGATGAGGTCTTTGTGATGTCATGTCAGTAGGCCTCCAGTGTCTCTGGCCCTTTTCTGACTCCTAGACTGTTTAAGGATCGCTTCAAAAGACAGTAGGAGGTTTTTTTTCTCAATTAAACACAGATGAGGTCTTTGTGATGTCATGTCAGTAGGCATCCAGTGTCTCTGGCCCTTTTCTGACTCCTAGACTGTTTAAGGATCGCTTCAAAAGACAGTAAGAGATTTTTTTCTCAATTAAACACAGATGAGGTCTTTGTGATGTCATGTCAGTAGGCATCCTGAGTCCCTGGCCCTTTTCTGATTCCTAGACTGTTTAAGGATCGCTTCAAAAGACACTAAGAGGGTTTTTTTCTCAATTAAACACAGATGAGGTCTTTGTGATGTCATGTCAGTAGGCCTCCAGTGTCTCTGGCCCTTTTCTGACTCCTAGACTGTTTAAGGATCGCTTCAAAAGACAGTAGGAGGTTTTTTTTCTCAATTAAACACAGATGAGGTCTTTGTGATGTCATGTCAGTAGGCATCCAGTGTCTCTGGCCCTTTTCTGACTCCTAGACTGTTTAAGGATCGCTTCAAAAGACAGTAAGAGGTTTTTTTCTCAATTAGACACAGATGAGGTCTTTGTGATGTCATCTCAGTAAGCATCCAGTGTCTCTGGCCCTTTTCTGACTCCTAGAGTGTTTAAGGATCGCTTCAAAAGACAGTAAGAGGTTTTTTTTCTCAATTAAATACAGATGAGGTCTTTGTGATGTCATGTCAATAGGCCTCCAGTGTCTCTGGCCCTTTTCTGACCCCTAGGCTGTTTAAAGATCGCCCCAAAAGGCAGTAAGAGGTTTTTTTCTTCTCAATTAAACAAAGGTGAGGTCTTTGTGATATCATGTCAGTAGGTATCCAGTGTCTCTGGCCCTTTTCTGACTCCTAGACTGTTTAAGGATCGCTTCAAAAGACAGTAGGAGGTTTTTTTTCTCAATTAAACACAGATGAGGTCTTTGTGATGTCATGTCAGTAGGCATCCAGTGTCTCTGGCCCTTTTCTGACTCCTAGACTGTTTAAGGATCGCTTCAAAAGACAGTAGGAGGGTTTTTTTCTCAATTAAACACAGATGAGGTCTTTGTGATGTCATGTCAGTAGGCATCCAGTGTCTCTGGCCCTTTTCTGACTCCTAGAGTGTTTAAGGATCGCTTCAAAAGACAGTAAGAGGTTTTTTTTCTCAATTAAACACAGATAAGGTCTTTGTGATGTCATGTCAGTAGGCCTCCAGTGTCTCTGGCCCTTTTCTGACCCCTAGGCTGTTTAAAGATCGCCCCAAAAGGCAGTAAGAGGTTTTTTTCTTCTCAATTAAACACAGATGAGGTCTTTGTGATGTCATGTCAGTAGGCCTCCTGTGTCCCTGGCCCTTTTCTGACTCCTATACTGTTTAAGGATCGCTTCAAAAGACAGTAAGAGGTTTCTTTTTCTCAATTAAACACAGATGAGGTCTTTGTGATGTCATGTCAGTAGGCCTCCAGTGTCTCTGGCCCTTTTCTGACTCCTAGACTGTTTAAGGATCGCTTCAAAAGACAGTAAGAGGTTTTTTTCTCAATTAAACACAGATGAGGTCTTTGTGATGTCATCTCAGTAAGCATCCAGTGTCTCTGGCCCTTTTCTGACTCCTAGAGTGTTTAAGGATCGCTTCAAAAGACAGTAAGAGGTTTTTTTTCTCAATTAAATACAGATGAGGTCTTTGTGATGTCATGTCAATAGGCCTCCAGTGTCTCTGGCCCTTTTCTGACCCCTAGGCTGTTTAAAGATCGCCCCAAAAGGCAATAAGAGGTTTTTTTCTTCTCAATTAAACACAGATGAGGTCTTTGTGATGTCATGTCAGTAGGCATCCAGTGTCTTTGGCCCTTTTCTGACTCCTAGACTGTTTAAGGATCGCTTCAAAAGACAGTAGGAGGGTTTTTTTCTCAATTAAACACAGATGAGGTCTTTGTGATGTCATGTCAGTAAGCATCCAGTGTCTCTGGCCCTTTTCTGACTCCTAGACTGTTTAAGGATCGCTTCAAAAGACAGTAAGAGGTTTTTTTTCTCAATTAAACACAGATGAGGTCTTTGTGATGTCATGTCAGTAGGCCTCCAGTGTCTCTGGCCCTTTTCTGACTCCTAGACTGTTTAAGGATCGCTTCAAAAGACAGTAGGAGGTTTTTTTTCTCAATTAAACACAGATGAGGTTTTTGTGATGTCATGTCAGTAGGCATCCAGTGTCTCTGGCCCTTTTCTGACTCCTAGACTGTTTAAGGATCGCTTCAAAAGACAGTAAGAGGTTTTTTTTCTCAATTAAACACAGATGAGGTCTTTGTGATGTCATGTCAGTAGGCCTCCAGTGTCTCTGGCCCTTTTCTGACCCTTAGGTTGTTTAAAGATCGCCCCAAAAGGCAGTAAGAGGTTTTTTACTTCTCAATTAAACACAGATGAGGTCTTTGTGATGTCATGTCAGTAGGCCTCCTGTGTCCCTGGCCCTTTTCTGACTCCTATACTGTTTAAGGATCGCTTCAAAAGACAGTAAGAGGTTTCTTTTTCTCAATTAAACACAGATGAGGTCTTTGTGATGTCATGTCAGTAGGCCTCCAGTGTCTCTGGCCCTTTTCTGACTCCTAGACTGTTTAAGGATCGCTTCAAAAGACAGTAGGAGGTTTTTTTTCTCAATTAAACACAGATGAGGTCTTTGTGATGTCATGTCAGTAGGCATCCAGTGTCTCTGGCCCTTTTCTGACTCCTAGACTGTTTAAGGATCGCTTCAAAAGACAGTAAGAGATTTTTTTCTCAATTAAACACAGATGAGGTCTTTGTGATGTCATGTCAGTAGGCCTCCTGTGTCCCTGTCCCTTTTCTGACTCCTAGACTGTTTAAGGATCGCTTCAAAAGACAGGTTTTGTTTTCTCAATTAAACACAGATGAGGTCTTTGTGATGTCATGTCAGTAGGCCTCCAGTGTCTCTGGCCCTTTTCTGACTCCTAGACTGTTTAAGGATGGCTTCAAAAGACAGTATGAGGTTTTTTTTCTCAATTAAACACAGATGAGGTCTTTGTGATGTCATGTCAGTAGGCATCCTGTGTCTCTGGCCCTTTTCTGACTCCTAGACTGTTTAAGGATCGCTTCAAAAGACAGTAAGAGGTTTTTTTTCTCAATTAAACACAGATGAGGTCTTTGTGATGTCATGTCAGTAGGCCTCCAGTGTCTCTGGCCCTTTTCTGACTCCTAGACTGTTTAAGGATCGCTTCAAAAGACATTAAGAGGTTTTTTTCTTCTCAATTAAACACAGGTGAGGTCTTTGTGATGTCAGGTCAGTAGGTATCCAGTGTCTCTGGCCCTTTTCTGACTTTTTGTCTGTTTAAAGATCGCCCCAAAAGGCAGTAAGAGGTTTTTGTTTCTCAATTAAACACAGATGAGGTCTTTGTGATGTCATGTCAGTAGGCCTCCAGTGTCTCTGGCCCTTTTCTGACTCCTAGACTGTTTAAGGATAGCTTCAAAAGACAGTAAGAGGTTTCTTTTTCTCAATTAAACACAGATGAGGTCTTTGTGATGTCATGTCAGTAGGCCTCCAGTGTCTCTGGCCCTTTTCTGACTCCTAGACTGTTTAAGGATCGCTTCAAAAGACAGTAAGAGGTTTTTTTTTCTCAATTAAACACAGATGAGGTCTTTGTGATGTCATGTCAGTAGGCATCCTGTGTCTCTGGCCCTTTTCTGTCTCCTAGACTGTTTAAGGATCGCTTCAAAAGACAGTAAGAGGTTTTTTTTCTCAATTAAACACAGATGAGGTCTTTGTGATGTCATGTCAGTAGGCCTCCAGTGTCTCTGGCCCTTTTCTGACTCCTAGACTGTTTAAGGATCGCTTCAAAAGACAGGAAGAGTTTTTTTTTCTCAATTAAACACAGATGAGGTCTTTGTGATGTCATGTCAGTAGGCATCCTGTGTCTCTGGCCCTTTTCTGTCTCCTAGACTGTTTAAGGATCGCTTCAAACGACAGTAAGAGGTTTTTTTTCTCAATTAAACACAGATGAGGTCTTTGTGATGTCATGTCAGTAGGCCTCCTGTGTCCCTGGCCCTTTTCTGACTCCTATACTGTTTAAGGATCGCTTCAAAAGACAGTAAGAGGTTTCTTTTTCTCAATTAAACACAGATGAGGTCTTTGTGATGTCATGTCAGTAGGCCTCCAGTGTCTCTGGCCCTTTTCTGACTCCTAGACTGTTTAAGGATCGCTTCAAAAGACAGTAGGAGGTTTCTTTTCTCAATTAAACACAGATGAGGTTTTTGTGATGTCATGTCAGTAGGCATCCAGTGTCTCTGGCCCTTTTCTGACTCCTAGACTGTTTAAGGATCGCTTCAAAAGACAGTAAGAGATTTTTTTTCTCAATTAAACACAGATGAGGTCTTTGTGATGTCATGTCAGTAGGCCTCCTGTGTCCCTGTCCCATTTCTGACTCCTAGACTGTTTAAGGATCGCTTCAAAAGACAGTAAGAGGTTTTTTTTTTCTCATTTAAACACAGATGAGGTCTTTGTGATGTCATGTCAGTAGGCCTCCTGTGTCCCTGGCCCTTTTCTGACTCCTATACTGTTTAAGGATCGCTTCAAAAGACAGTAAGAGGTTTCTTTTTCTCAATTAAACACAGATGAGGTCTTTGTGATGTCATGTCAGTAGGCCTCCAGTGTCTCTGGCCCTTTTCTGACTCCTAGACTGTTTAAGGATCGCTTCAAAAGACAGTAGGAGGTTTTTTTTCTCAATTAAACACAGATGAGGTCTTTGTGATGTCATGTCAGTAGGCATCCAGTGTCTCTGGCCCTTTTCTGACTCCTAGACTGTTTAAGGATCGCTTCAAAAGACAGTAAGAGGTTTTTTTCCTCAATTAAACACAGATGAGGTCTTTGTGATGTCATGTCAGTAAGCATCCAGTGTCTCTGGCCCTTTTCTGACTCCTAGAGTGTTTAAGGATCGCTTCAAAAGACAGTAAGAGGTTTTTTTTCTCAATTAAACACAGATGAGGTCTTTGTGATGTCATCTCAGTAAGCATCCAGTGTCTCTGGCCCTTTTCTGACTCCTAGAGTGTTTAAGGATCGCTTCAAAAGACAGTAAGAGGTTTTTTTTTCTCAATTAAACACAGATGAGGTCTTTGTGATGTCATATCAGTAGGCCTCCAGTGTCTCTGGCCCTTTTCTGACCCCTAGGCTGTTTAAAGATCGCCCCAAAAGGCAGTAAGAGGTTTTTTTCTTCTCAATTAAACACAGATGAGGTCTTTGTGATGTCATGTTAGTAGGCATCCAGTGTCTCTCGCCCTTTTCTGACTCCTAGACTGTTTAAGGATCGCTTCAAAAGACAGTAAGAGGTTTTTTTCCTCAATTAAACACAGATGAGGTCTTTGTGATGTCATGTCAGTAAGCATCCAGTGTCTCTGGCCCTTTTCTGACTCCTAGACTGTTTAAGGATCGCTTCAAAAGACAGTAAGAGGTTTTTTTTCTCAATTAAACACAGATGAGGTCTTTGTGATGTCATGTCAATAGGCCTCCAGTGTCTCTGGCCCTTTTCTGACCCCTAGGCTGTTTAAAGATCGCCCCAAAAGGCAGTAAGAGGTTTTTTTCTTCTCAATTAAACACAGATGAGGTCTTTGTGATGTCATGTCAGTAGGCCTCCTGTGTCCCTGGCCCTTTTCTGACTCCTATACTGTTTAAGGATCGCTTCAAAAGACAGTAAGAGGTTTCTTTTTCTCAATTAAACACAGATGAGGTCTTTGTGATGTCATGTCAGTAGGCCTCCAGTGTCTCTGGCCCTTTTCTGACTCCTAGACTGTTTAAGGATCGCTTCAAAAGACAGTAGGAGGTTTTTTTTCTCAATTAAACACAGATGAGGTCTTTGTGATGTCATGTCAGTAGGCATCCAGTGTCTCTGGCCCTTTTCTGACTCCTAGACTGTTTAAGGATCGCTTCAAAAGACAGTAAGAGATTTTTTTCTCAATTAAACACAGATGAGGTCTTTGTGATGTCATGTCAGTAGGCATCCTGAGTCCCTGGCCCTTTTCTGATTCCTAGACTGTTTAAGGATTGCTTCAAAAGACACTAAGAGGGTTTTTTTCTCAATTAAACACAGATGAGGTCTTTGTGATGTCATGTCAGTAGGCCTCCAGTGTCTCTGGCCCTTTTCTGACTCCTAGACTGTTTAAGGATCGCTTCAAAAGACAGTAAGAGGTTTTTTTTCTCAATTAAATACAGATGAGGTCTTTGTGATGTCATGTCAATAGGCCTCCAGTGTCTCTGGCCCTTTTCTGACCCCTAGGCTGTTTAAAGATCGCCCCAAAAGGCAGTAAGAGGTTTTTTTCTTCTCAATTAAACAAAGGTGAGGTCTTTGTGATATCATGTCAGTAGGTATCCAGTGTCTCTGGCCCTTTTCTGACTCCTAGACTGTTTAAGGATCGCTTCAAAAGACAGTAGGAGGTTTTTTTTCTCAATTAAACACAGATGAGGTCTTTGTGATGTCATGTCAGTAGGCATCCAGTGTCTCTGGCCCTTTTCTGACTCCTAGACTGTTTAAGGATCGCTTCAAAAGACAGTAGGAGGGTTTTTTTCTCAATTAAACACAGATGAGGTCTTTGTGATGTCATGTCAGTAGGCATCCAGTGTCTCTGGCCCTTTTCTGACTCCTAGAGTGTTTAAGGATCGCTTCAAAAGACAGTAAGAGGTTTTTTTTCTCAATTAAACACAGATAAGGTCTTTGTGATGTCATGTCAGTAGGCCTCCAGTGTCTCTGGCCCTTTTCTGACCCCTAGGCTGTTTAAAGATCGCCCCAAAAGGCAGTAAGAGGTTTTTTTCTTCTCAATTAAACACAGATGAGGTCTTTGTGATGTCATGTCAGTAGGCCTCCTGTGTCCCTGGCCCTTTTCTGACTCCTATACTGTTTAAGGATCGCTTCAAAAGACAGTAAGAGGTTTCTTTTTCTCAATTAAACACAGATGAGGTCTTTGTGATGTCATGTCAGTAGGCCTCCAGTGTCTCTGGCCCTTTTCTGACTCCTAGACTGTTTAAGGATCGCTTCAAAAGACAGTAAGAGGTTTTTTTCTCAATTAAACACAGATGAGGTCTTTGTGATGTCATCTCAGTAAGCATCCAGTGTCTCTGGCCCTTTTCTGACTCCTAGAGTGTTTAAGGATCGCTTCAAAAGACAGTAAGAGGTTTTTTTTCTCAATTAAATACAGATGAGGTCTTTGTGATGTCATGTCAATAGGCCTCCAGTGTCTCTGGCCCTTTTCTGACCCCTAGGCTGTTTAAAGATCGCCCCAAAAGGCAATAAGAGGTTTTTTTCTTCTCAATTAAACACAGATGAGGTCTTTGTGATGTCATGTCAGTAGGCATCCAGTGTCTTTGGCCCTTTTCTGACTCCTAGACTGTTTAAGGATCGCTTCAAAAGACAGTAGGAGGGTTTTTTTCTCAATTAAACACAGATGAGGTCTTTGTGATGTCATGTCAGTAAGCATCCAGTGTCTCTGGCCCTTTTCTGACTCCTAGACTGTTTAAGGATCGCTTCAAAAGACAGTAAGAGGTTTTTTTTCTCAATTAAACACAGATGAGGTCTTTGTGATGTCATGTCAGTAGGCCTCCAGTGTCTCTGGCCCTTTTCTGACTCCTAGACTGTTTAAGGATCGCTTCAAAAGACAGTAGGAGGTTTTTTTTCTCAATTAAACACAGATGAGGTTTTTGTGATGTCATGTCAGTAGGCATCCAGTGTCTCTGGCCCTTTTCTGACTCCTAGACTGTTTAAGGATCGCTTCAAAAGACAGTAAGAGGTTTTTTTTCTCAATTAAACACAGATGAGGTCTTTGTGATGTCATGTCAGTAGGCCTCCAGTGTCTCTGGCCCTTTTCTGACCCTTAGGCTGTTTAAAGATCGCCCCAAAAGGCAGTAAGAGGTTTTTTACTTCTCAATTAAACACAGATGAGGTCTTTGTGATGTCATGTCAGTAGGCCTCCTGTGTCCCTGGCCCTTTTCTGACTCCTATACTGTTTAAGGATCGCTTCAAAAGACAGTAAGAGGTTTCTTTTTCTCAATTAAACACAGATGAGGTCTTTGTGATGTCATGTCAGTAGGCCTCCAGTGTCTCTGGCCCTTTTCTGACTCCTAGACTGTTTAAGGATCGCTTCAAAAGACAGTAGGAGGTTTTTTTTCTCAATTAAACACAGATGAGGTCTTTGTGATGTCATGTCAGTAGGCATCCAGTGTCTCTGGCCCTTTTCTGACTCCTAGACTGTTTAAGGATCGCTTCAAAAGACAGTAAGAGATTTTTTTCTCAATTAAACACAGATGAGGTCTTTGTGATGTCATGTCAGTAGGCCTCCTGTGTCCCTGTCCCTTTTCTGACTCCTAGACTGTTTAAGGATCGCTTCAAAAGACAGGTTTTTTTTTCTCAATTAAACACAGATGAGGTCTTTGTGATGTCATGTCAGTAGGCCTCCAGTGTCTCTGGCCCTTTTCTGACTCCTAGACTGTTTAAGGATGGCTTCAAAAGACAGTATGAGGTTTTTTTTCTCAATTAAACACAGATGAGGTCTTTGTGATGTCATGTCAGTAGGCATCCTGTGTCTCTGGCCCTTTTCTGACTCCTAGACTGTTTAAGGATCGCTTCAAAAGACAGTAAGAGGTTTTTTTTCTCAATTAAACACAGATGAGGTCTTTGTGATGTCATGTCAGTAGGCCTCCAGTGTCTCTGGCCCTTTTCTGACTCCTAGACTGTTTAAGGATCGCTTCAAAAGACATTAAGAGGTTTTTTTCTTCTCAATTAAACACAGGTGAGGTCTTTGTGATGTCAGGTCAGTAGGTATCCAGTGTCTCTGGCCCTTTTCTGACTTTTTGTCTGTTTAAAGATCGCCCCAAAAGGCAGTAAGAGGTTTTTGTTTCTCAATTAAACACAGATGAGGTCTTTGTGATGTCATGTCAGTAGGCCTCCAGTGTCTCTGGCCCTTTTCTGACTCCTAGACTGTTTAAGGATAGCTTCAAAAGACAGTAAGAGGTTTCTTTTTCTCAATTAAACACAGATGAGGTCTTTGTGATGTCATGTCAGTAGGCCTCCAGTGTCTCTGGCCCTTTTCTGACTCCTAGACTGTTTAAGGATCGCTTCAAAAGACAGTAAGAGGTTTTTTTTTCTCAATTAAACACAGATGAGGTCTTTGTGATGTCATGTCAGTAGGCATCCTGTGTCTCTGGCCCTTTTCTGTCTCCTAGACTGTTTAAGGATCGCTTCAAAAGACAGTAAGAGGTTTTTTTTCTCAATTAAACACAGATGAGGTCTTTGTGATGTCATGTCAGTAGGCCTCCAGTGTCTCTGGCCCTTTTCTGACTCCTAGACTGTTTAAGGATCGCTTCAAAAGACAGGAAGAGTTTTTTTTTTCTGAATTAAACACAGATGAGGTCTTTGTGATGTCATGTCAGTAGGCCTCCAGTGTCTCTGGACCTTTTCTGACTCCTAGACTGTTTAAGGATCGCTTCAAAAGACAGTAGGAGGTTTTTTTTCTCAATTAAACACAGATGAGGTCTTTGTGATGTCATGTCAGTAGGCATCCAGTGTCTCTGGCCCTTTTCTGACTCCTAGACTGTTTAAGGATCGCTTCAAAAGACAGTAAGAGATTTTTTCTCAATTAAACACAGATGAGGTCTTTGTGATGTCATGTTAGTAGGCCTCCTGTGTCCCTGTCCCTTTTCTGACTCCTAGACTGTTTAAGGATCGCTTCAAAAGACAGTAAGAGGTTTTTTTTTCTCAATTAAACACAGATGAGGTCTTTGTGATGTCATGTCAGTAGGCCTCCAGTGTCTCTGGCCCTTTTCTGACTCCTAGACTGTTTAAGGATGGCTTCAAAAGACAGTAGGAGGTTTTTTTTCTCAATTAAACACAGATGAGGTCTTTGTGATGTCATGTCAGTAGGCATCCTGTGTCTCTGGCCCTTTTCTGACTCCTAGACTGTTTAAGGATCGCTTTAAAAGACAGTAAGAGGTTTTTTTCTTCTCAATTAAAAACAGGTGAGGTCTTTGTGATGTCAGGTCAGTAGGTATCCAGTGTCTCTGGCCCTTTTCTGACTTTTAGTCTGTTTAAAGATCGCCCCAAAAGGCAGTAAGAGGTTTTTTTTTCTCAATTAAACACAGATGAGGTCTTTGTAATGTCATGTCAGTAGGCATCCAGTGTCTCTGGCCCTTTTCTGACTCCTAGACTGTTTAAGGATCGCTTCAAAAGACAGTAAGAGATTTTTTTCTCAATTAAACACAGATGAGGTCTTTGTGATGTCATGTCAGTAGGCCTCCTGTGTCCCTGTCCCTTTTCTGACTCCTAGACTGTTTAAGGATCGCTTCAAAAGACAGGTTTTTTTTTCTCAATTAAACACAGATGAGGTCTTTGTGATGTCATGTCAGTAGGCCTCCAGTGTCTCTGGCCCTTTTCTGACTCCTAGACTGTTTAAGGATGGCTTCAAAAGACAGTATGAGGTTTTTTTTCTCAATTAAACACAGATGAGGTCTTTGTGATGTCATGTCAGTAGGCATCCTGTGTCTCTGGCCCTTTTCTGACTCCTAGACTGTTTAAGGATCGCTTCAAAAGACAGTAAGAGGTTTTTTTTTCTCAATTAAACACAGATGAGGTCTTTGTGATGTCATGTCAGTAGGCATCCTGTGTCTCTGGCCCTTTTCTGTCTCCTAGACTGTTTAAGGATTGCTTCAAAAGACAGTAAGAGGTTTTTTTTCTCAATTAAACACAGATGAGGTCTTTATGATGTCATGTCAGTAGGCCTCCAGTGTCTCTGGCCCTTTTCTGACTCCTAGACTGTTTAAGGATCGCTTCAAAAGACAGGAAGAGGTTTTTTTTCTGAATTAAACACAGATGAGGTCTTTGTGATGTCATGTAAGTAGGCCTCCAGTGTCTCTGGACCTTTTCTGACTCCTAGACTGTTTAAGGATCGCTTCAAAAGACAGTAAGAGGTTTTTTTTCTCAATTAAACACAGATGAGGTCTTTGTGATGTCATGTCAGTAGGCCTCCAGTGTCTCTGGCCCTTTTCTGACTCCTAGACTGTTTAAGGATAGCTTCAAAAGACAGGAAGAGGTTTTTTTTCTGAATTAAACACAGATGAGGTCTTTGTGATGTCATGTCAGTAGGCCTCCAGTGTCTCTGGACCTTTTCTGACTCCTAGACTGTTTAAGGATCGCTTCAAAAGACATTAAGAGGTTTTTTTCTTCTCAATTAAACACAGGTGAGGTCTTTGTGATGTCAGGTCAGTAGGTATCCAGTGTCTCTGGCCCTTTTCTGACTTTTTGTCTGTTTAAAGATCGCCCCAAAAGGCAGTAAGAGGTTTTTGTTTCTCAATTAAACACAGATGAGGTCTTTGTGATGTCATGTCAGTAGGCCTCCAGTGTCTCTGGCCCTTTTCTGACTCCTAGACTGTTTAAGGATAGCTTCAAAAGACAGTAAGAGGTTTCTTTTTCTCAATTAAACACAGATGAGGTCTTTGTGATGTCATGTCAGTAGGCCTCCAGTGTCTCTGGCCCTTTTCTGACTCCTAGACTGTTTAAGGATTGCTTCAAAAGACAGTAAGAGGTTTTTTTTTCTCAATTAAACACAGATGAGGTCTTTGTGATGTCATGTCAGTAGGCATCCTGTGTCTCTGGCCCTTTTCTGTCTCCTAGACTGTTTAAGGATCGCTTCAAAAGACAGTAAGAGGTTTTTTTTCTCAATTAAACACAGATGAGGTCTTTGTGATGTCATGTCAGTAGGCCTCCAGTGTCTCTGGCCCTTTTCTGACTCCTAGACTGTTTAAGGATCGCTTCAAAAGACAGGAAGAGTTTTTTTTTTCTGAATTAAACACAGATGAGGTCTTTGTGATGTCATGTCAGTAGGCCTCCAGTGTCTCTGGACCTTTTCTGACTCCTAGACTGTTTAAGGATCGCTTCAAAAGACAGTAGGAGGTTTTTTTTCTCAATTAAACACAGATGAGGTCTTTGTGATGTCATGTCAGTAGGCATCCAGTGTCTCTGGCCCTTTTCTGACTCCTAGACTGTTTAAGGATCGCTTCAAAAGACAGTAAGAGATTTTTTCTCAATTAAACACAGATGAGGTCTTTGTGATGTCATGTTAGTAGGCCTCCTGTGTCCCTGTCCCTTTTCTGACTCCTAGACTGTTTAAGGATCGCTTCAAAAGACAGTAAGAGGTTTTTTTTTCTCAATTAAACACAGATGAGGTCTT
This sequence comes from Paroedura picta, assembly GCF_049243985.1. Classification (NCBI taxonomy): domain Eukaryota; kingdom Metazoa; phylum Chordata; class Lepidosauria; order Squamata; family Gekkonidae; genus Paroedura; species Paroedura picta. Next base: position 12,826,598 of record NC_135385.1, on the reverse strand, counting down.
TGTGATGTCATGTCAGTAGGCCTCCAGTGTCTCTGGCCCTTTTCTGACTCCTAGACTGTTTAAGGATGGCTTCAAAAGACAGTAGGAGGTTTTTTTTCTCAATTAAACACAGATGAGGTCTTTGTGATGTCATGTCAGTATGCATCCTGTGTCTCTGGCCCTTTTCTGACTCCTAGACTGTTTAAGGATCGCTTTAAAAGACAGTAAGAGGTTTTTTTCTTCTCAATTAAAAACAGGTGAGGTCTTTGTGATGTCAGGTCAGTAGGTATCCAGTGTCTCTGGCCCTTTTCTGACTTTTAGTCTGTTTAAAGATCGCCCCAAAAGGCAGTAAGAGGTTTTTTTTTCTCAATTAAACACAGATGAGGTCTTTGTAATGTCATGTCAGTAGGCATCCAGTGTCTCTGGCCCTTTTCTGACTCCTAGACTGTTTAAGGATCGCTTCAAAAGACAGTAAGAGATTTTTTTCTCAATTAAACACAGATGAGGTCTTTGTGATGTCATGTCAGTAGGCCTCCTGTGTCCCTGTCCCTTTTCTGACTCCTAGACTGTTTAAGGATCGCTTCAAAAGACAGGTTTTTTTTCCTCAATTAAACACAGATGAGGTCTTTGTGATGTCATGTCAGTAGGCCTCCAGTGTCTCTGGCCCTTTTCTGACTCCTAGACTGTTTAAGGATGGCTTCAAAAGACAGTATGAGGTTTTTTTTCTCAATTAAACACAGATGAGGTCTTTGTGATGTCATGTCAGTAGGCATCCTGTGTCTCTGGCCCTTTTCTGACTCCTAGACTGTTTAAGGATCGCTTCAAAAGACAGTAAGAGGTTTTTTTTTCTCAATTAAACACAGATGAGGTCTTTGTGATGTCATGTCAGTAGGCATCCTGTGTCTCTGGCCCTTTTCTGTCTCCTAGACTGTTTAAGGATCGCTTCAAAAGACAGTAAGAGGTTTTTTTTCTCAATTAAACACAGATGAGGTCTTTATGATGTCATGTCAGTAGGCCTCCAGTGTCTCTGGCCCTTTTCTGACTCCTAGACTGTTTAAGGATCGCTTCAAAAGACAGGAAGTGGTTTTTTTTCTGAATTAAACACAGATGAGGTCTTTGTGATGTCATGTAAGTAGGCCTCCAGTGTCTCTGGACCTTTTCTGACTCCTAGACTGTTTAAGGATCGCTTCAAAAGACAGTAAGAGGTTTTTTTTCTCAATTAAACACAGATGAGGTCTTTGTGATGTCATGTCAGTAGGCCTCCAGTGTCTCTGGCCCTTTTCTGACTCCTAGACTGTTTAAGGATAGCTTCAAAAGACAGGAAGAGGTTTTTTTTCTGAATTAAACACAGGTGAGGTCTTTGTGATGTCATGTCAGTAGGCCTCCAGTGTCTCTGGACCTTTTCTGACTCCTAGACTGTTTAAGGATCGCTTCAAAAGACATTAAGAGGTTTTTTTCTTCTCAATTAAACACAGGTGAGGTCTTTGTGATGTCAGGTCAGTAGGTATCCAGTGTCTCTGGCCCTTTTCTGACTTTTTGTCTGTTTAAAGATCGCCCCAAAAGGCAGTAAGAGGTTTTTGTTTCTCAATTAAACACAGATGAGGTCTTTGTGATGTCATGTCAGTAGGCCTCCAGTGTCTCTGGCCCTTTTCTGACTCCTAGACTGTTTAAGGATAGCTTCAAAAGACAGTAAGAGGTTTCTTTTTCTCAATTAAACACAGATGAGGTCTTTGTGATGTCATGTCAGTAGGCCTCCAGTGTCTCTGGCCCTTTTCTGACTCCTAGACTGTTTAAGGATCGCTTCAAAAGACAGTAAGAGGTTTTTTTTTCTCAATTAAACACAGATGTGGTCTTTGTGATGTCATGTCAGTAGGCATCCTGTGTCTCTGGCCCTTTTCTGTCTCCTAGACTGTTTAAGGATCGCTTCAAAAGACAGTAAGAGGTTTTTTTTCTCAATTAAACACAGATGAGGTCTTTGTGATGTCATGTCAGTAGGCCTCCAGTGTCTCTGGCCCTTTTCTGACTCCTAGACTGTTTAAGGATCGCTTCAAAAGACAGGAAGAGTTTTTTTTTTCTGAATTAAACACAGATGAGGTCTTTGTGATGTCATGTCAGTAGGCCTCCAGTGTCTCTGGACCTTTTCTGACTCCTAGACTGTTTAAGGATCGCTTCAAAAGACAGTAGGAGGTTTTTTTTCTCAATTAAACACAGATGAGGTCTTTGTGATGTCATGTCAGTAGGCATCCAGTGTCTCTGGCCCTTTTCTGACTCCTAGACTGTTTAAGGATCGCTTCAAAAGACAGTAAGAGATTTTTTCTCAATTAAACACAGATGAGGTCTTTGTGATGTCATGTTAGTAGGCCTCCTGTGTCCCTGTCCCTTTTCTGACTCCTAGACTGTTTAAGGATCGCTTCAAAAGACAGTAAGAGGTTTTTTTTTCTCAATGAAACACAGATGAGGTCTTTGTGATGTCATGTCAGTAGGCCTCCAGTGTCTCTGGCCCTTTTCTGACTCCTAGACTGTTTAAGGATGGCTTCAAAAGACAGTAGGAGGTTTTTTTTCTCAATTAAACACAGATGAGGTCTTTGTGATGTCATGTCAGTAGGCATCCTGTGTCTCTGGCCCTTTTCTGACTCCTAGACTGTTTAAGGATCGCTTCAAAAGACAGGAAGAGGTTTTTTTTCTGAATTAAACACAGATGAGGTCTTTGTGATGTCATGTAAGTAGGCCTCCAGTGTCTCTGGACCTTTTCTGACTCCTAGACTGTTTAAGGATCGCTTCAAAAGACAGTAAGAGGTTTTTTTTCTCAATTAAACACAGATGAGGTCTTTGTGATGTCATGTCAGTAGGCCTCCAGTGTCTCTGGCCCTTTTCTGACTCCTAGACTGTTTAAGGATAGCTTCAAAAGACAGGAAGAGGTTTTTTTTCTGAATTAAACACAGGTGAGGTCTTTGTGATGTCATGTCAGTAGGCCTCCAGTGTCTCTGGACCTTTTCTGACTCCTAGACTGTTTAAGGATCGCTTCAAAAGACATTAAGAGGTTTTTTTCTTCTCAATTAAACACAGGTGAGGTCTTTGTGATGTCAGGTCAGTAGGTATCCAGTGTCTCTGGCCCTTTTCTGACTTTTTGTCTGTTTAAAGATCGCCCCAAAAGGCAGTAAGAGGTTTTTGTTTCTCAATTAAACACAGATGAGGTCTTTGTGATGTCATGTCAGTAGGCCTCCAGTGTCTCTGGCCCTTTTCTGACTCCTAGACTGTTTAAGGATAGCTTCAAAAGACAGTAAGAGGTTTCTTTTTCTCAATTAAACACAGATGAGGTCTTTGTGATGTCATGTCAGTAGGCCTCCAGTGTCTCTGGCCCTTTTCTGACTCCTAGACTGTTTAAGGATCGCTTCAAAAGACAGTAAGAGGTTTTTTTTTCTCAATTAAACACAGATGTGGTCTTTGTGATGTCATGTCAGTAGGCATCCTGTGTCTCTGGCCCTTTTCTGTCTCCTAGACTGTTTAAGGATCGCTTCAAAAGACAGTAAGAGGTTTTTTTTCTCAATTAAACACAGATGAGGTCTTTGTGATGTCATGTCAGTAGGCCTCCAGTGTCTCTGGCCCTTTTCTGACTCCTAGACTGTTTAAGGATCGCTTCAAAAGACAGGAAGAGTTTTTTTTTTCTGAATTAAACACAGATGAGGTCTTTGTGATGTCATGTCAGTAGGCCTCCAGTGTCTCTGGACCTTTTCTGACTCCTAGACTGTTTAAGGATCGCTTCAAAAGACAGTAGGAGGTTTTTTTTCTCAATTAAACACAGATGAGGTCTTTGTGATGTCATGTCAGTAGGCATCCAGTGTCTCTGGCCCTTTTCTGACTCCTAGACTGTTTAAGGATCGCTTCAAAAGACAGTAAGAGATTTTTTCTCAATTAAACACAGATGAGGTCTTTGTGATGTCATGTTAGTAGGCCTCCTGTGTCCCTGTCCCTTTTCTGACTCCTAGACTGTTTAAGGATCGCTTCAAAAGACAGTAAGAGGTTTTTTTTTCTCAATGAAACACAGATGAGGTCTTTGTGATGTCATGTCAGTAGGCCTCCAGTGTCTCTGGCCCTTTTCTGACTCCTAGACTGTTTAAGGATGGCTTCAAAAGACAGTAGGAGGTTTTTTTTCTCAATTAAACACAGATGAGGTCTTTGTGATGTCATGTCAGTAGGCATCCTGTGTCTCTGGCCCTTTTCTGACTCCTAGACTGTTTAAGGATCGCTTTAAAAGACAGTAAGAGGTTTTTTTCTTCTCAATTAAAAACAGGTGAGGTCTTTGTGATGTCAGGTCAGTAGGTATCCAGTGTCTCTGGCCCTTTTCTGACTTTTAGTCTGTTTAAAGATCGCCCCAAAAGGCAGTAAGAGGTTTTTTTTTCTCAATTAAACACAGATGAGGTCTTTGTAATGTCATGTCAGTAGGCATCCAGTGTCTCTGGCCCTTTTCTGACTCCTAGACTGTTTAAGGATCGCTTCAAAAGACAGTAAGAGGTTTTTTTTTCTCAATTAAACACAGATGAGGTCTTTGTGATGTCATGTCAGTAGGCATCCTGTGTCTCTGGCCCTTTTCTGTCTCCTAGACTGTTTAAGGATCGCTTCAAAAGACAGTAAGAGGTTTTTTTTCTCAATTAAACACAGATGAGGTCTTTATGATGTCATGTCAGTAGGCCTCCAGTGTCTCTGGCCCTTTTCTGACTCCTAGACTGTTTAAGGATCGCTTCAAAAGACAGGAAGAGGTTTTTTTTCTGAATTAAACACAGATGAGGTCTTTGTGATGTCATGTCAGTAGGCCTCCAGTGTCTCTGGACCTTTTCTGACTCCTAGACTGTTTAAGGATCGCTTCAAAAGACAGTAAGAGATTTTTTTCTCAATTAAACACAGATGAGGTCTTTGTGATGTCATGTCAGTAGGCCTCCTGTGTCCCTGTCCCTTTTCTGACTCCTAGACTGTTTAAGGATCGCTTCAAAAGACAGGTTTTTTTTTCTCAATTAAACACAGATGAGGTCTTTGTGATGTCATGTCAGTAGGCCTCCAGTGTCTCTGGCCCTTTTCTGACTCCTAGACTGTTTAAGGATGGCTTCAAAAGACAGTATGAGGTTTTTTTTCTCAATTAAACACAGATGAGGTCTTTGTGATGTCATGTCAGTAGGCATCCTGTGTCTCTGGCCCTTTTCTGACTCCTAGACTGTTTAAGGATCGCTTCAAAAGACAGTAAGAGGTTTTTTTTTCTCAATTAAACACAGATTAGGTCTTTGTGATGTCATGTCAGTAGGCATCCTGTGTCTCTGGCCCTTTTCTGTCTCCTAGACTGTTTAAGGATCGCTTCAAAAGACAGTAAGAGGTTTTTTTTCTCAATTAAACACAGATGAGGTCTTTATGATGTCATGTCAGTAGGCCTCCAGTGTCTCTGGCCCTTTTCTGACTCCTAGACTGTTTAAGGATCGCTTCAAAAGACAGGAAGAGGTTTTTTTTCTGAATTAAACACAGATGAGGTCTTTGTGATGTCATGTAAGTAGGCCTCCAGTGTCTCTGGACCTTTTCTGACTCCTAGACTGTTTAAGGATCGCTTCAAAAGACAGTAAGAGATTTTTTTCTCAATTAAACACAGATGAGGTCTTTGTGATGTCATGTCAGTAGGCCTCCTGTGTCCCTGTCCCTTTTCTGACTCCTAGACTGTTTAAGGATCGCTTCAAAAGACAGGTTTTTTTTTCTCAATTAAACACAGATGAGGTCTTTGTGATGTCATGTCAGTAGGCCTCCAGTGTCTCTGGCCCTTTTCTGACTCCTAGACTGTTTAAGGATGGCTTCAAAAGACAGTATGAGGTTTTTTTTCTCAATTAAACACAGATGAGGTCTTTGTGATGTCATGTCAGTAGGCATCCTGTGTCTCTGGCCCTTTTCTGACTCCTAGACTGTTTAAGGATCGCTTCAAAAGACAGTAAGAGGTTTTTTTTTCTCAATTAAACACAGATGAGGTCTTTGTGATGTCATGTCAGTAGGCATCCTGTGTCTCTGGCCCTTTTCTGTCTCCTAGACTGTTTAAGGATCGCTTCAAAAGACAGTAAGAGGTTTTTTTTCTCAATTAAACACAGATGAGGTCTTTATGATGTCATGTCAGTAGGCCTCCAGTTTCTCTGGCCCTTTTCTGACTCCTAGACTGTTTAAGGATCGCTTCAAAAGACAGGAAGAGGTTTTTTTTCTGAATTAAACACAGATGAGGTCTTTGTGATGTCATGTAAGTAGGCCTCCAGTGTCTCTGGACCTTTTCTGACTCCTAGACTGTTTAAGGATCGCTTCAAAAGACAGTAAGAGGTTTTTTTTCTCAATTAAACACAGATGAGGTCTTTGTGATGTCATGTCAGTAGGCCTCCAGTGTCTCTGGCCCTTTTCTGACTCCTAGACTGTTTAAGGATAGCTTCAAAAGACAGGAAGAGGTTTTTTTTCTGAATTAAACACAGATGAGGTCTTTGTGATGTCATGTCAGTAGGCCTCCAGTGTCTCTGGACCTTTTCTGACTCCTAGACTGTTTAAGGATCGCTTCAAAAGACATTAAGAGGTTTTTTTCTTCTCAATTAAACACAGGTGAGGTCTTTGTGATGTCAGGTCAGTAGGTATCCAGTGTCTCTGGCCCTTTTCTGACTTTTTGTCTGTTTAAAGATCGCCCCAAAAGGCAGTAAGAGGTTTTTGTTTCTCAATTAAACACAGATGAGGTCTTTGTGATGTCATGTCAGTAGGCCTCCAGTGTCTCTGGCCCTTTTCTGACTCCTAGACTGTTTAAGGATAGCTTCAAAAGACAGTAAGAGGTTTCTTTTTCTCAATTAAACACAGATGAGGTCTTTGTGATGTCATGTCAGTAGGCCTCCAGTGTCTCTGGCCCTTTTCTGACTCCTAGACTGTTTAAGGATCGCTTCAAAAGACAGTAAGAGGTTTTTTTTTCTCAATTAAACACAGATGAGGTCTTTGTGATGTCATGTCAGTAGGCATCCTGTGTCTCTGGCCCTTTTCTGTCTCCTAGACTGTTTAAGGATCGCTTCAAAAGACAGTAAGAGGTTTTTTTTCTCAATTAAACACAGATGAGGTCTTTGTGATGTCATGTCAGTAGGCCTCCAGTGTCTCTGGCCCTTTTCTGACTCCTAGACTGTTTAAGGATCGCTTCAAAAGACAGGAAGAGTTTTTTTTTTCTGAATTAAACACAGATGAGGTCTTTGTGATGTCATGTCAGTAGGCCTCCAGTGTCTCTGGACCTTTTCTGACTCCTAGACTGTTTAAGGATCGCTTCAAAAGACAGTAGGAGGTTTTTTTTCTCAATTAAACACAGATGAGGTCTTTGTGATGTCATGTCAGTAGGCATCCAGTGTCTCTGGCCCTTTTCTGACTCCTAGACTGTTTAAGGATCGCTTCAAAAGACAGTAAGAGATTTTTTCTCAATTAAACACAGATGAGGTCTTTGTGATGTCATGTTAGTAGGCCTCCTGTGTCCCTGTCCCTTTTCTGACTCCTAGACTGTTTAAGGATCGCTTCAAAAGACAGTAAGAGGTTTTTTTTTCTCAATTAAACACAGATGAGGTCTTTGTGATGTCATGTCAGTAGGCCTCCAGTGTCTCTGGCCCTTTTCTGACTCCTAGACTGTTTAAGGATGGCTTCAAAAGACAGTAGGAGGTTTTTTTTCTCAATTAAACACAGATGAGGTCTTTGTGATGTCATGTCAGTAGGCATCCTGTGTCTCTGGCCCTTTTCTGACTCCTAGACTGTTTAAGGATCGCTTTAAAAGACAGTAAGAGGTTTTTTTCTTCTCAATTAAAAACAGGTGAGGTCTTTGTGATGTCAGGTCAGTAGGTATCCAGTGTCTCTGGCCCTTTTCTGACTTTTAGTCTGTTTAAAGATCGCCCGAAAAGGCAGTAAGAGGTTTTTTTTTCTCAATTAAACACAGATGAGGTCTTTGTAATGTCATGTCAGTAGGCATCCAGTGTCTCTGGCCCTTTTCTGACTCCTAGACTGTTTAAGGATCGCTTCAAAAGACAGTAAGAGGTTTTTTTTTCTCAATTAAACACAGATGAGGTCTTTGTGATGTCATGTCAGTAGGCATCCTGTGTCTCTGGCCCTTTTCTGTCTCCTAGACTGTTTAAGGATCGCTTCAAAAGACAGTAAGAGGTTTTTTTTCTCAATTAAACACAGATGAGGTCTTTATGATGTCATGTCAGTAGGCCTCCAGTGTCTCTGGCCCTTTTCTGACTCCTAGACTGTTTAAGGATCGCTTCAAAAGACAGGAAGAGGTTTTTTTTCTGAATTAAACACAGATGAGGTCTTTGTGATGTCATGTAAGTAGGCCTCCAGTGTCTCTGGACCTTTTCTGACTCCTAGACTGTTTAAGGATCGCTTCAAAAGACATTAAGAGGTTTTTTTCTTCTCAATTAAACACAGGTGAGGTCTTTGTGATGTCAGGTCAGTAGGTATCCAGTGTCTCTGGCCCTTTTCTGACTTTTTGTCTGTTTAAAGATCGCCCCAAAAGGCAGTAAGAGGTTTTTGTTTCTCAATTAAACACAGATGAGGTCTTTGTGATGTCATGTCAGTAGGCCTCCAGTGTCTCTGGCCCTTTTCTGACTCCTAGACTGTTTAAGGATGGCTTCAAAAGACAGTAGGAGGTTTTTTTTCTCAATTAAACACAGATGAGGTCTTTGTGATGTCATGTCAGTAGGCATCCTGTGTCTCTGGCCCTTTTCTGACTCCTAGACTGTTTAAGGATCGCTTTAAAAGACAGTAAGAGGTTTTTTTCTTCTCAATTAAAAAAAGGTGAGGTCTTTGTGATGTCAGGTCAGTAGGTATCCAGTGTCTCTGGCCCTTTTCTGACTTTTAGTCTGTTTAAAGATCGCCCCAAAAGGCAGTAAGAGGTTTTTTTTTCTCAATTAAACACAGATGAGGTCTTTGTGATGTCATGTCAGTAGGCATCCTGTGTCTCTGGCCCTTTTCTGTCTCCTAGACTGTTTAAGGATCGCTTCAAAAGACAGTAAGAGGTTTTTTTTCTCAATTAAACACAGATGAGGTCTTTATGATGTCATGTCAGTAGGCCTCCAGTGTCTCTGGCCCTTTTCTGACTCCTAGACTGTTTAAGGATCGCTTCAAAAGACAGGAAGAGGTTTTTTTTCTGAATTAAACACAGATGAGGTCTTTGTGATGTCATGTAAGTAGGCCTCCAGTGTCTCTGGACCTTTTCTGACTCCTAGACTGTTTAAGGATCGCTTCAAAAGACATTAAGAGGTTTTTTTCTTCTCAATTAAACACAGGTGAGGTCTTTGTGATGTCAGGTCAGTAGGTATCCAGTGTCTCTGGCCCTTTTCTGACTTTTTGTCTGTTTAAAGATCGCCCCAAAAGGCAGTAAGAGGTTTTTGTTTCTCAATTAAACACAGATGAGGTCTTTGTGATGTCATGTCAGTAGGCCTCCAGTGTCTCTGGCCCTTTTCTGACTCCTAGACTGTTTAAGGATGGCTTCAAAAGACAGTAGGAGGTTTTTTTTCTCAATTAAACACAGATGAGGTCTTTGTGATGTCATGTCAGTAGGCATCCTGTGTCTCTGGCCCTTTTCTGACTCCTAGACTGTTTAAGGATCGCTTTAAAAGACAGTAAGAGGTTTTTTTCTTCTCAATTAAAAAAAGGTGAGGTCTTTGTGATGTCAGGTCAGTAGGTATCCAGTGTCTCTGGCCCTTTTCTGACTTTTAGTCTGTTTAAAGATCGCCCCAAAAGGCAGTAAGAGGTTTTTTTTTCTCAATTAAACACAGATGAGGTCTTTGTAATGTCATGTCAGTAGGCATCCAGTGTCTCTGGCCCTTTTCTGACTCCTAGACTGTTTAAGGATCGCTTCAAAAGACAGTAAGAGGTTTTTTTTTCTCAATTAAACACAGATGACGTCTTTGTGATGTCATGTCAGTAGGCATCCTGTGTCTCTGGCCCTTTTCTGTCTCCTAGACTGTTTAAGGATCGCTTCAAAAGACAGGAAGAGGTTTTTGTTTCTCAATTAAACACAGATGAGGTCTTTGTGATGTCATGTCAGTAGGCCTCCAGTGTCTCTGGCCCTTTTCTGACTCCTAGACTGTTTAAGGATGGTTTCAAAAGACAGTAGGAGGTTTTTTTTCTCAATTAAACACAGATAAGGTCTTTGTGATGTCATGTCAGTAGGCATCCTGTGTCTCTGGCCCTTTTCTGACTCCTAGACTGTTTAAGGATCGCTTTAAAAGACAGTAAGAGGTTTTTTTCTTCTCAATTAAAAACAGGTGAGGTCTTTGTGATGTCAGGTCAGTAGGCATCCAGTGTCTCTGGCCCCTTTCTGACTCCTAGACTGTTTAAGGATGGCTTCAAAAGACAGTAGGAGGTTTTTTTTCTCAATTAAACACAGATGAGGTCTTTGTGATGTCATGTCAGTAGGCATCCTGTGTCTCTGGCCCTTTTCTGACTCCTAGACTGTTTAAGGATCGCTTTAAAAGACAGTAAGAGGTTTTTTTCTTCTCAATTAAAAACAGGTGAGGTCTTTGTGATGTCAGGTCAGTAGGTATCCAGTGTCTCTGGCCCTTTTCTGACTTTTAGTCTGTTTAAAGATCGCCCCAAAAGGCAGTAAGAGGTTTTTTTTTCTCAATTAAACACAGATGAGGTCTTTGTAATGTCATGTCAGTAGGCATCCAGTGTCTCTGGCCCTTTTCTGACTCCTAGACTGTTTAAGGATCGCTTCAAAAGACAGTAAGAGGTTTTTTTTTCTCAATTAAACACAGATGAGGTCTTTGTGATGTCATGTCAGTAGGCATCCTGTGTCTCTGGCCCTTTTCTGTCTCCTAGACTGTTTAAGGATCGCTTCAAAAGACAGTAAGAGGTTTTTTTTCTCAATTAAACACAGATGAGGTCTTTGTGATGTCATGTCAGTAGGCCTCCAGTGTCTCTGGCCCTTTTCTGACTCCTAGACTGTTTAAGGATAGCTTCAAAAGACAGGAAGAGGTTTTTTTTCTGAATTAAACACAGATGAGGTCTTTGTGATGTCATGTCAGTAGGCCTCCAGTGTCTCTGGACCTTTTCTGACTCCTAGAATGTTTAAGGATCGCTTGAAAAGACATTAAGAGGTTTTTTTCTTCTCAATTAAACACAGGTGAGGTCTTTGTGATGTCAGGTCAGTAGGTATCCAGTGTCTCTGGCCCTTTTCTGACTTTTTGTCTGTTTAAAGATCGCCCCAAAAGGCAGTAAGAGGTTTTTGTTTCTCAATTAAACACAGATGAGGTCTTTGTGATGTCATGTCAGTAGGCATCCAGTGTCTCTGGCCCTTTTCTGACTCCTAGACTGTTTATCACTTCAAAAGAGAGAAAGAGGTTTTTTTTCTCAATTAAACACAGATGAGGTCTTTGTGATGTCATGTCAGTAGGCATCCAGTGTCTCTGGCCCTTTTCTGACTCCTAGATTGTTTAAGGATGGCTTCAAAAGACAGTAAGAGGTTTTTATCCCCAATTAAACACAGATGAGGTCTTTGTGATGTCATGTCAGTAGGCCTCCTGTGTCCCTGGCCCTTTTCTGACTCCTATACTGTTTAAGGATCGCTTCAAAAGACAGTAAGAGGTTTCTTTTTCTCAATTAAACACAGATGAGGTCTTTGTGATGTCATGTCAGTAGGCCTCCAGTGTCTCTGGCCCTTTTCTGACTCCTAGACTGTTTAAGGATCGCTTCAAAAGACAGTAGGAGGTTTTTTTTCTCAATTAAACACAGATGAGGTCTTTGTGATGTCATGTCAGTAGGCATCCAGTGTCTCTGGCCCTTTTCTGACTCCTAGACTGTTTAAGGATCGCTTCAAAAGACAGTAAGAGATTTTTTTCTCAATTAAACACAGATGAGGTCTTTGTGATGTCATGTCAGTAGGCATCCTGTGTCTCTGGCCCTTTTCTGACTCCTAGACTGTTTAAGGATCGCTTCAAAAGACAGTAAGAGGTTTTTTTTCTCAATTAAACACAGATGAGGTCTTTGTGATGTCATGTCCGTAGGCCTCCAGTGTCTCTGGCCCTTTTCTCACTCCTAGGCTGTTTAAAGATCGCCCCAAAAGGCAGTAAGAGGTTTTTTTCTTCTCAATTAAACAAAGGTGAGGTCTTTGTGATATCATGTCAGTAGGTATCCAGTGTCTCTGGCCCTTTTCTAACTTTTAGTCTGTTTAAAGATGGCCCCAAAAGGCAGTAAGAGGTTTTTTCTCCTCAATTAAACACAGGGGAGGTCTTTGTGATATCATGTCAGTAGGTATCCAGTGTCTCTGGCCATTTTCTAACTTTTAGTCTGTTTAAAGATCGCCCCAAAAGGCAGTAAAAGGTTTTTTTCTTCTCAATTAAACACAGATGAGGTCTTTGTGATGTCATGTCAGTAAGCATCCAGTGTCTCTGGCCCTTTTCTGACTCCTAGATTGTTTAAGGATCGCTTCAAAAGACAGTAAGAGGTTTTTTTCTCAATTAAACACAGATGAGGTCTTTGTGATGTCATGTCAGTAGGCATCCAGTGTCTCTGGCCCTTTTCTGACTCCTAGACTGTTTAAGGATCGCTTCAAAAGACAGTAAGAGGGTTTTTTTCTCAATTAAACACAGATGAGGTCTTTGTGATGTCATGTCAGTAGGCCTCCAGTGTCTCTGGCCCTTTTCTGACTCCTAGACTGTTTAAGGATCGCTTCAAAAGACAGTAAGAGGTTTTTTTTCTCAATTAAACACAGATGAGGTCTTTGTGATGTCATGTCAGTAGGCATCCAGTGTCTCTGGCCCTTTTCTGACTCCTAGAGTGTTTAAGGATCGCTTCAAAAGACAGTAAGAGGTTTTTTTTCTCAATTAAACACAGATGAGGTCTTTGTGATGTCATGTCAGTAGGCATCCAGTGTCTCTGGCCCTTTTCTGACTCCTAGACTGTTTAAGGATCGCTTCAAAAGACAGTAAGAGGGTTTTTTCTCAATTAAACACAGATGAGGTCTTTGTGATGTCATGTCAGTAGGCCTCCAGTGTCTCTGGCCCTTTTCTGACTCCTAGACTGTTTAAGGATCGCTTCAAAAGACAGTAGGAGGTTTTTTTTCTCAATTAAACACAGATGAGGTCTTTGTGATGTCATGTCAGTAGGCATCCAGTGTCTCTGGCCCTTTTCTGACTCCTAGACTGTTTAAGGATCGCTTCAAAAGAAAGTAAGAGGTTTTTTTTCTCAATTAAACACAGATGAGGTCTTTGTGATGTCATGTCAGTAGGCATCCTGTATCTCTGGCCCTTTTCTGACTCCTAGACAGTTTAAGGATCGCTTCAAAAGACAGTAAGAGGTTTTTTTCCTCAATAAAACACAGATGAGGTCTTTGTGATGTCATGTCAGTAAGCATCTAGTGTCTCTGGCCCTTTTCTGACTCCTAGATTGTTTAAGGATCGCTTCAAAAGACAGTAAGAGGTTTTTTTTCTCAATTAAACACAGATGAGGTCTTTGTGATGTCATGTCAGTAGGCATCCTGTGTCTCTGGCCCTTTTCTGACTCCTAGAGTGTTTAAGGATCGCTTCAAAAGACAGTAAGAGGTTTTTTTTTCTCAATTAAACACAGATGAGGTCTTTGTGATGTCATGTCAGTAGGCATCCTGAGTCCCTGGCCCTTTTCTGACTCCTAGACTGTTTAAGGATCGCTTCAAAAGACAGTAAGAGGTTTTTTTTCTCAATTAAACACAGATGAGGTCTTTGTGATGTCATGTCAGTAGGCATCCTGTGTCTCTGGCCCTTTTCTGACTCCTAGACTGTTTAAGGATCGCTTCAAAAGACAGTAAGAGGTTTTTTTCTCATTTAAACACAGATGAGGTCTTTGAGATGTCATGTCAGTAGGCCTCCAGTGTCTCTGGCCCTTTTCTGACTCCTAGGCTGTTTAAAGATCGCCCCAAAAGGCAGTAAGAGGTTTTTTTCTTCTCAATTAAACAAAGGTGAGGTCTTTGTGATGTCATGTCAGTAGGCCTCCAGTGTCTCTGGCCCTTTTCTGACTCCTAGACTGTTTAAGGATCGCTTCAAAAGACAGTAAGAGGTTTTTTTTCTCAATTAAACACAGATGAGGTCTTTGTGATGTCATGTCAGTAGGCATCCAGTGTCTCTGGCCCTTTTCTGACTCCTAGAGTGTTTAAGGATCGCTTCAAAAGACAGTAAGAGGTTTTTTTTCTCAATTAAACACAGATGAGGTCTTTGTGATGTCATGTCAGTAGGCATGCAGTGTCTCTGGCCCTTTTCTGACTCCTAGACTGTTTAAGGATCGCTTCAAAAGACAGTAAGAGGGTTTTTTCTCAATTAAACACAGATGAGGTCTTTGTGATGTCATGTCAGTAGGCCTCCAGTGTCTCTGGCCCTTTTCTGACTCCTAGACTGTTTAAGGATCGCTTCAAAAGACAGTAGGAGGTTTTTCTTCTCAATTAAACACAGATGAGGTCTTTGTGATGTCATGTCAGTAGGCATCCAGTGTCTCTGGCCCTTTTCTGACTCCTAGACTGTTTAAGGATCGCTTCAAAAGAAAGTAAGAGGTTTTTTTTCTCAATTAAACACAGATGAGGTCTTTGTGATGTCATGTCAGTAGGCATCCTGTATCTCTGGCCCTTTTCTGACTCCTAGACAGTTTAAGGATCGCTTCAAAAGACAGTAAGAGGTTTTTTTCCTCAATAAAACACAGATGAGGTCTTTGTGATGTCATGTCAGTAAGCATCTAGTGTCTCTGGCCCTTTTCTGACTCCTAGATTGTTTAAGGATCGCTTCAAAAGACAGTAAGAGGTTTTTTTTCTCAATTAAACACAGATGAGGTCTTTGTGATGTCATGTCAGTAGGCATCCTGTGTCTCTGGCCCTTTTCTGACTCCTAGAGTGTTTAAGGATCGCTTCAAAAGACAGTAAGAGGTTTTTTTTCTCAATTAAACACAGATGAGGTCTTTATGATGTCATGTCAGTAGGCCTCCAGTTTCTCTGGCCCTTTTCTGACTCCTAGACTGTTTAAGGATCGCTTCAAAAGACAGGAAGAGGTTTTTTTTCTGAATTAAACACAGATGAGGTCTTTGTGATGTCATGTAAGTAGGCCTCCAGTGTCTCTGGACCTTTTCTGACTCCTAGACTGTTTAAGGATCGCTTCAAAAGACAGTAAGAGGTTTTTTTTCTCAATTAAACACAGATGAGGTCTTTGTGATGTCATGTCAGTAGGCCTCCAGTGTCTCTGGCCCTTTTCTGACTCCTAGACTGTTTAAGGATAGCTTCAAAAGACAGGAAGAGGTTTTTTTTCTGAATTAAACACAGATGAGGTCTTTGTGATGTCATGTCAGTAGGCCTCCAGTGTCTCTGGACCTTTTCTGACTCCTAGACTGTTTAAGGATCGCTTCAAAAGACATTAAGAGGTTTTTTTCTTCTCAATTAAACACAGGTGAGGTCTTTGTGATGTCAGGTCAGTAGGTATCCAGTGTCTCTGGCCCTTTTCTGACTTTTTGTCTGTTTAAAGATCGCCCCAAAAGGCAGTAAGAGGTTTTTGTTTCTCAATTAAACACAGATGAGGTCTTTGTGATGTCATGTCAGTAGGCCTCCAGTGTCTCTGGCCCTTTTCTGACTCCTAGACTGTTTAAGGATAGCTTCAAAAGACAGTAAGAGGTTTCTTTTTCTCAATTAAACACAGATGAGGTCTTTGTGATGTCATGTCAGTAGGCCTCCAGTGTCTCTGGCCCTTTTCTGACTCCTAGACTGTTTAAGGATCGCTTCAAAAGACAGTAAGAGGTTTTTTTTTCTCAATTAAACACAGATGAGGTCTTTGTGATGTCATGTCAGTAGGCATCCTGTGTCTCTGGCCCTTTTCTGTCTCCTAGACTGTTTAAGGATCGCTTCAAAAGACAGTAAGAGGTTTTTTTTCTCAATTAAACACAGATGAGGTCTTTGTGATGTCATGTCAGTAGGCCTCCAGTGTCTCTGGCCCTTTTCTGACTCCTAGACTGTTTAAGGATCGCTTCAAAAGACAGGAAGAGTTTTTTTTTTCTGAATTAAACACAGATGAGGTCTTTGTGATGTCATGTCAGTAGGCCTCCAGTGTCTCTGGACCTTTTCTGACTCCTAGACTGTTTAAGGATCGCTTCAAAAGACAGTAGGAGGTTTTTTTTCTCAATTAAACACAGATGAGGTCTTTGTGATGTCATGTCAGTAGGCATCCAGTGTCTCTGGCCCTTTTCTGACTCCTAGACTGTTTAAGGATCGCTTCAAAAGACAGTAAGAGATTTTTTCTCAATTAAACACAGATGAGGTCTTTGTGATGTCATGTTAGTAGGCCTCCTGTGTCCCTGTCCCTTTTCTGACTCCTAGACTGTTTAAGGATCGCTTCAAAAGACAGTAAGAGGTTTTTTTTTCTCAATTAAACACAGATGAGGTCTTTGTGATGTCATGTCAGTAGGCCTCCAGTGTCTCTGGCCCTTTTCTGACTCCTAGACTGTTTAAGGATGGCTTCAAAAGACAGTAGGAGGTTTTTTTTCTCAATTAAACACAGATGAGGTCTTTGTGATGTCATGTCAGTAGGCATCCTGTGTCTCTGGCCCTTTTCTGACTCCTAGACTGTTTAAGGATCGCTTTAAAAGACAGTAAGAGGTTTTTTTCTTCTCAATTAAAAACAGGTGAGGTCTTTGTGATGTCAGGTCAGTAGGTATCCAGTGTCTCTGGCCCTTTTCTGACTTTTAGTCTGTTTAAAGATCGCCCGAAAAGGCAGTAAGAGGTTTTTTTTTCTCAATTAAACACAGATGAGGTCTTTGTAATGTCATGTCAGTAGGCATCCAGTGTCTCTGGCCCTTTTCTGACTCCTAGACTGTTTAAGGATCGCTTCAAAAGACAGTAAGAGGTTTTTTTTTCTCAATTAAACACAGATGAGGTCTTTGTGATGTCATGTCAGTAGGCATCCTGTGTCTCTGGCCCTTTTCTGTCTCCTAGACTGTTTAAGGATCGCTTCAAAAGACAGTAAGAGGTTTTTTTTCTCAATTAAACACAGATGAGGTCTTTATGATGTCATGTCAGTAGGCCTCCAGTGTCTCTGGCCCTTTTCTGACTCCTAGACTGTTTAAGGATCGCTTCAAAAGACAGGAAGAGGTTTTTTTTCTGAATTAAACACAGATGAGGTCTTTGTGATGTCATGTAAGTAGGCCTCCAGTGTCTCTGGACCTTTTCTGACTCCTAGACTGTTTAAGGATCGCTTCAAAAGACATTAAGAGGTTTTTTTCTTCTCAATTAAACACAGGTGAGGTCTTTGTGATGTCAGGTCAGTAGGTATCCAGTGTCTCTGGCCCTTTTCTGACTTTTTGTCTGTTTAAAGATCGCCCCAAAAGGCAGTAAGAGGTTTTTGTTTCTCAATTAAACACAGATGAGGTCTTTGTGATGTCATGTCAGTAGGCCTCCAGTGTCTCTGGCCCTTTTCTGACTCCTAGACTGTTTAAGGATGGCTTCAAAAGACAGTAGGAGGTTTTTTTTCTCAATTAAACACAGATGAGGTCTTTGTGATGTCATGTCAGTAGGCATCCTGTGTCTCTGGCCCTTTTCTGACTCCTAGACTGTTTAAGGATCGCTTTAAAAGACAGTAAGAGGTTTTTTTCTTCTCAATTAAAAAAAGGTGAGGTCTTTGTGATGTCAGGTCAGTAGGTATCCAGTGTCTCTGGCCCTTTTCTGACTTTTAGTCTGTTTAAAGATCGCCCCAAAAGGCAGTAAGAGGTTTTTTTTTCTCAATTAAACACAGATGAGGTCTTTGTGATGTCATGTCAGTAGGCATCCTGTGTCTCTGGCCCTTTTCTGTCTCCTAGACTGTTTAAGGATCGCTTCAAAAGACAGTAAGAGGTTTTTTTTCTCAATTAAACACAGATGAGGTCTTTATGATGTCATGTCAGTAGGCCTCCAGTGTCTCTGGCCCTTTTCTGACTCCTAGACTGTTTAAGGATCGCTTCAAAAGACAGGAAGAGGTTTTTTTTCTGAATTAAACACAGATGAGGTCTTTGTGATGTCATGTAAGTAGGCCTCCAGTGTCTCTGGACCTTTTCTGACTCCTAGACTGTTTAAGGATCGCTTCAAAAGACATTAAGAGGTTTTTTTCTTCTCAATTAAACACAGGTGAGGTCTTTGTGATGTCAGGTCAGTAGGTATCCAGTGTCTCTGGCCCTTTTCTGACTTTTTGTCTGTTTAAAGATCGCCCCAAAAGGCAGTAAGAGGTTTTTGTTTCTCAATTAAACACAGATGAGGTCTTTGTGATGTCATGTCAGTAGGCCTCCAGTGTCTCTGGCCCTTTTCTGACTCCTAGACTGTTTAAGGATGGCTTCAAAAGACAGTAGGAGGTTTTTTTTCTCAATTAAACACAGATGAGGTCTTTGTGATGTCATGTCAGTAGGCATCCTGTGTCTCTGGCCCTTTTCTGACTCCTAGACTGTTTAAGGATCGCTTTAAAAGACAGTAAGAGGTTTTTTTCTTCTCAATTAAAAAAAGGTGAGGTCTTTGTGATGTCAGGTCAGTAGGTATCCAGTGTCTCTGGCCCTTTTCTGACTTTTAGTCTGTTTAAAGATCGCCCCAAAAGGCAGTAAGAGGTTTTTTTTTCTCAATTAAACACAGATGAGGTCTTTGTAATGTCATGTCAGTAGGCATCCAGTGTCTCTGGCCCTTTTCTGACTCCTAGACTGTTTAAGGATCGCTTCAAAAGACAGTAAGAGGTTTTTTTTTCTCAATTAAACACAGATGACGTCTTTGTGATGTCATGTCAGTAGGCATCCTGTGTCTCTGGCCCTTTTCTGTCTCCTAGACTGTTTAAGGATCGCTTCAAAAGACAGGAAGAGGTTTTTGTTTCTCAATTAAACACAGATGAGGTCTTTGTGATGTCATGTCAGTAGGCCTCCAGTGTCTCTGGCCCTTTTCTGACTCCTAGACTGTTTAAGGATGGTTTCAAAAGACAGTAGGAGGTTTTTTTTCTCAATTAAACACAGATAAGGTCTTTGTGATGTCATGTCAGTAGGCATCCTGTGTCTCTGGCCCTTTTCTGACTCCTAGACTGTTTAAGGATCGCTTTAAAAGACAGTAAGAGGTTTTTTTCTTCTCAATTAAAAACAGGTGAGGTCTTTGTGATGTCAGGTCAGTAGGCATCCAGTGTCTCTGGCCCCTTTCTGACTCCTAGACTGTTTAAGGATGGCTTCAAAAGACAGTAGGAGGTTTTTTTTCTCAATTAAACACAGATGAGGTCTTTGTGATGTCATGTCAGTAGGCATCCTGTGTCTCTGGCCCTTTTCTGACTCCTAGACTGTTTAAGGATCGCTTTAAAAGACAGTAAGAGGTTTTTTTCTTCTCAATTAAAAACAGGTGAGGTCTTTGTGATGTCAGGTCAGTAGGTATCCAGTGTCTCTGGCCCTTTTCTGACTTTTAGTCTGTTTAAAGATCGCCCCAAAAGGCAGTAAGAGGTTTTTTTTTCTCAATTAAACACAGATGAGGTCTTTGTAATGTCATGTCAGTAGGCATCCAGTGTCTCTGGCCCTTTTCTGACTCCTAGACTGTTTAAGGATCGCTTCAAAAGACAGTAAGAGGTTTTTTTTTCTCAATTAAACACAGATGAGGTCTTTGTGATGTCATGTCAGTAGGCATCCTGTGTCTCTGGCCCTTTTCTGTCTCCTAGACTGTTTAAGGATCGCTTCAAAAGACAGTAAGAGGTTTTTTTTCTCAATTAAACACAGATGAGGTCTTTGTGATGTCATGTCAGTAGGCCTCCAGTGTCTCTGGCCCTTTTCTGACTCCTAGACTGTTTAAGGATAGCTTCAAAAGACAGGAAGAGGTTTTTTTTCTGAATTAAACACAGATGAGGTCTTTGTGATGTCATGTCAGTAGGCCTCCAGTGTCTCTGGACCTTTTCTGACTCCTAGAATGTTTAAGGATCGCTTGAAAAGACATTAAGAGGTTTTTTTCTTCTCAATTAAACACAGGTGAGGTCTTTGTGATGTCAGGTCAGTAGGTATCCAGTGTCTCTGGCCCTTTTCTGACTTTTTGTCTGTTTAAAGATCGCCCCAAAAGGCAGTAAGAGGTTTTTGTTTCTCAATTAAACACAGATGAGGTCTTTGTGATGTCATGTCAGTAGGCATCCAGTGTCTCTGGCCCTTTTCTGACTCCTAGACTGTTTATCACTTCAAAAGAGAGAAAGAGGTTTTTTTTCTCAATTAAACACAGATGAGGTCTTTGTGATGTCATGTCAGTAGGCATCCAGTGTCTCTGGCCCTTTTCTGACTCCTAGATTGTTTAAGGATGGCTTCAAAAGACAGTAAGAGGTTTTTATCCCCAATTAAACACAGATGAGGTCTTTGTGATGTCATGTCAGTAGGCCTCCTGTGTCCCTGGCCCTTTTCTGACTCCTATACTGTTTAAGGATCGCTTCAAAAGACAGTAAGAGGTTTCTTTTTCTCAATTAAACACAGATGAGGTCTTTGTGATGTCATGTCAGTAGGCCTCCAGTGTCTCTGGCCCTTTTCTGACTCCTAGACTGTTTAAGGATCGCTTCAAAAGACAGTAGGAGGTTTTTTTTCTCAATTAAACACAGATGAGGTCTTTGTGATGTCATGTCAGTAGGCATCCAGTGTCTCTGGCCCTTTTCTGACTCCTAGACTGTTTAAGGATCGCTTCAAAAGACAGTAAGAGATTTTTTTCTCAATTAAACACAGATGAGGTCTTTGTGATGTCATGTCAGTAGGCATCCTGTGTCTCTGGCCCTTTTCTGACTCCTAGACTGTTTAAGGATCGCTTCAAAAGACAGTAAGAGGTTTTTTTTCTCAATTAAACACAGATGAGGTCTTTGTGATGTCATGTCCGTAGGCCTCCAGTGTCTCTGGCCCTTTTCTCACTCCTAGGCTGTTTAAAGATCGCCCCAAAAGGCAGTAAGAGGTTTTTTTCTTCTCAATTAAACAAAGGTGAGGTCTTTGTGATATCATGTCAGTAGGTATCCAGTGTCTCTGGCCCTTTTCTAACTTTTAGTCTGTTTAAAGATGGCCCCAAAAGGCAGTAAGAGGTTTTTTCTCCTCAATTAAACACAGGGGAGGTCTTTGTGATATCATGTCAGTAGGTATCCAGTGTCTCTGGCCATTTTCTAACTTTTAGTCTGTTTAAAGATCGCCCCAAAAGGCAGTAAAAGGTTTTTTTCTTCTCAATTAAACACAGATGAGGTCTTTGTGATGTCATGTCAGTAAGCATCCAGTGTCTCTGGCCCTTTTCTGACTCCTAGATTGTTTAAGGATCGCTTCAAAAGACAGTAAGAGGTTTTTTTCTCAATTAAACACAGATGAGGTCTTTGTGATGTCATGTCAGTAGGCATCCAGTGTCTCTGGCCCTTTTCTGACTCCTAGACTGTTTAAGGATCGCTTCAAAAGACAGTAAGAGGGTTTTTTTCTCAATTAAACACAGATGAGGTCTTTGTGATGTCATGTCAGTAGGCCTCCAGTGTCTCTGGCCCTTTTCTGACTCCTAGACTGTTTAAGGATCGCTTCAAAAGACAGTAAGAGGTTTTTTTTCTCAATTAAACACAGATGAGGTCTTTGTGATGTCATGTCAGTAGGCATCCAGTGTCTCTGGCCCTTTTCTGACTCCTAGAGTGTTTAAGGATCGCTTCAAAAGACAGTAAGAGGTTTTTTTTCTCAATTAAACACAGATGAGGTCTTTGTGATGTCATGTCAGTAGGCATCCAGTGTCTCTGGCCCTTTTCTGACTCCTAGACTGTTTAAGGATCGCTTCAAAAGACAGTAAGAGGGTTTTTTCTCAAATAAACACAGATGAGGTCTTTGTGATGTCATGTCAGTAGGCCTCCAGTGTCTCTGGCCCTTTTCTGACTCCTAGACTGTTTAAGGATCGCTTCAAAAGACAGTAGGAGGTTTTTTTTCTCAATTAAACACAGATGAGGTCTTTGTGATGTCATGTCAGTAGGCATCCAGTGTCTCTGGCCCTTTTCTGACTCCTAGACTGTTTAAGGATCGCTTCAAAAGAAAGTAAGAGGTTTTTTTTCTCAATTAAACACAGATGAGGTCTTTGTGATGTCATGTCAGTAGGCATCCTGTATCTCTGGCCCTTTTCTGACTCCTAGACAGTTTAAGGATCGCTTCAAAAGACAGTAAGAGGTTTTTTTCCTCAATAAAACACAGATGAGGTCTTTGTGATGTCATGTCAGTAAGCATCTAGTGTCTCTGGCCCTTTTCTGACTCCTAGATTGTTTAAGGATCGCTTCAAAAGACAGTAAGAGGTTTTTTTTCTCAATTAAACACAGATGAGGTCTTTGTGATGTCATGTCAGTAGGCATCCTGTGTCTCTGGCCCTTTTCTGACTCCTAGAGTGTTTAAGGATCGCTTCAAAAGACAGTAAGAGGTTTTTTTTTCTCAATTAAACACAGATGAGGTCTTTGTGATGTCATGTCAGTAGGCATCCTGAGTCCCTGGCCCTTTTCTGACTCCTAGACTGTTTAAGGATCGCTTCAAAAGACAGTAAGAGGTTTTTTTTCTCAATTAAACACAGATGAGGTCTTTGTGATGTCATGTCAGTAGGCATCCTGTGTCTCTGGCCCTTTTCTGACTCCTAGACTGTTTAAGGATCGCTTCAAAAGACAGTAAGAGGTTTTTTTCTCATTTAAACACAGATGAGGTCTTTGAGATGTCATGTCAGTAGGCCTCCAGTGTCTCTGGCCCTTTTCTGACTCCTAGGCTGTTTAAAGATCGCCCCAAAAGGCAGTAAGAGGTTTTTTTCTTCTCAATTAAACAAAGGTGAGGTCTTTGTGATATCATGTCAGTAAGCATCCAGTGTCTCTGGCCCTTTTCTAACTTTTAGTCTGTTTAAAGATCGCCCCAAAAGGCAGTAAAAGGTTTTTTTCTTCTCAATTAAACACAGATGAGGTCTTTGTGATGTCATGTCAGTAAGCATCCAGTGTCTCTGGCCCTTTTCTGACTCCTAGATTGTTTAAGGATCGCTTCAAAAGACAGTAAGAGGTTTTTTTCTCAATTAAACACAGATGAGGTCTTTGTGATGTCATGTCAGTAGGCATCCAGTGTCTCTGGCCCTTTTCTGACTCCTAGACTGTTTAAGGATCGCTTCAAAAGACAGTAAGAGGGTTTTTTTCTCAATTAAACACAGATGAGGTCTTTGTGATGTCATGTCAGTAGGCCTCCAGTGTCTCTGGCCCTTTTCTGACTCCTAGACTGTTTAAGGATCGCTTCAAAAGACAGTAAGAGGTTTTTTTTCTCAATTAAACACAGATGAGGTCTTTGTGATGTCATGTCAGTAGGCATCCAGTGTCTCTGGCCCTTTTCTGACTCCTAGAGTGTTTAAGGATCGCTTCAAAAGACAGTAAGAGGTTTTTTTTCTCAATTAAACACAGATGAGGTCTTTGTGATGTCATGTCAGTAGGCATGCAGTGTCTCTGGCCCTTTTCTGACTCCTAGACTGTTTAAGGATCGCTTCAAAAGACAGTAAGAGGGTTTTTTCTCAATTAAACACAGATGAGGTCTTTGTGATGTCATGTCAGTAGGCCTCCAGTGTCTCTGGCCCTTTTCTGACTCCTAGACTGTTTAAGGATCGCTTCAAAAGACAGTAGGAGGTTTTTCTTCTCAATTAAACACAGATGAGGTCTTTGTGATGTCATGTCAGTAGGCATCCAGTGTCTCTGGCCCTTTTCTGACTCCTAGACTGTTTAAGGATCGCTTCAAAAGAAAGTAAGAGGT
The DNA here is from genome assembly GCF_049243985.1 of Paroedura picta. Lineage (NCBI taxonomy): Eukaryota > Metazoa > Chordata > Lepidosauria > Squamata > Gekkonidae > Paroedura > Paroedura picta. The sequence continues at coordinate 12,802,895 of NC_135385.1, read as the reverse complement.
TTTTTTTCTCAATTAAACACAGATGAGGTCTTTGTGATGTCATGTCAGTAGGCATCCTGTATCTCTGGCCCTTTTCTGACTCCTAGACAGTTTAAGGATCGCTTCAAAAGACAGTAAGAGGTTTTTTTCCTCAATAAAACACAGATGAGGTCTTTGTGATGTCATGTCAGTAAGCATCTAGTGTCTCTGGCCCTTTTCTGACTCCTAGATTGTTTAAGGATCGCTTCAAAAGACAGTAAGAGGTTTTTTTTCTCAATTAAACACAGATGAGGTCTTTGTGATGTCATGTCAGTAGGCATCCTGTGTCTCTGGCCCTTTTCTGACTCCTAGAGTGTTTAAGGATCGCTTCAAAAGACAGTAAGAGGTTTTTTTTTCTCAATTAAACACAGATGAGGTCTTTGTGATGTCATGTCAGTAGGCATCCTGAGTCCCTGGCCCTTTTCTGACTCCTAGACTGTTTAAGGATCGCTTCAAAAGACAGTAAGAGGTTTTTTTTCTCAATTAAACACAGATGAGGTCTTTGTGATGTCATGTCAGTAGGCATCCTGTGTCTCTGGCCCTTTTCTGACTCCTAGACTGTTTAAGGATCGCTTCAAAAGACAGTAAGAGGTTTTTTTCTCATTTAAACACAGATGAGGTCTTTGAGATGTCATGTCAGTAGGCCTCCAGTGTCTCTGGCCCTTTTCTGACTCCTAGGCTGTTTAAAGATCGCCCCAAAAGGCAGTAAGAGGTTTTTTTCTTCTCAATTAAACAAAGGTGAGGTCTTTGTGATATCATGTCAGTAAGCATCCAGTGTCTCTGGCCCTTTTCTAACTTTTAGACTGTTTAAAGATGGCCCCAAAAGGCAGTAAGAGGTTTTTTTCTTCTCAATTAAACACAGGGGAGGTCTTTGTGATATCATGTCAGTAGGTATCCAGTGTCTCTGGCCCTTTTCTAACTTTTAGTCTGTTTAAAGATCGCCCCAAAAGGCAGTAAAAGGTTTTTTTCTTCTCAATTAAACACAAATGAGGTCTTTGTGATGTCATGTCAGTAAGCATCCAGTGTCTCTGGCCCTTTTCTGACTCCTAGACTGTTTAAGGATCGCTTCAAAAGACAGTAAGAGGTTTTTTTTCTCAATTAAACACAGATGAGGTCTTTGTGATGTCATGTCAGTAGGCATCCTGTGTCTCTGGCCCTTTTCTGACTCCTAGACTGTTTAAGGATCGCTTCAAAAGACAGTAAGAGGTTTTTTTTCTCAATTAAACACAGATGAGGTCTTTGTGATGTCATGTCAGTAGGCCTCCAGTGTCTCTGGCCCTTTTCTGACTCCTAGGCTGTTTAAAGATCGCCCCAAAAGGCAGTAAGAGGTTTTTTTCTTCTCAATTAAACAAAGGTGAGGTCTTTGTGATATCATGTCAGTAGGTATCCAGTGTCTGGCCCTTTTCTAACTTTTAGACTGTTTAAAGATGGCCCCAAAAGGCAGTAAGAGGTTTTTTTCTTCTCAATTAAACACAAATGAGGTCTTTGTGATGCCATGTCAGTAAGCATCCAGTGTCTCTGGCCCTTTTCTGACTCCTAGATTGTTTAAGGATGGCTTCAAAAGACAGTAAGAGGTTTTTATCCCCAATTAAACATAGATGAGGTCTTTGTGATGTCATGTCAGTAGGCATCCAGTGTCTCTGGCCCTTTTCTGACTCCTAGACTGTTTAAGGATCGCTTCAAAAGACAGTAAGAGGTTTTTTTTCTCAATTAAACACAGATGAGGTCTTTGTGATGTCATGTCAGTAGGCATCCTGTGTCTCTGGCCCTTTTCTGACTCCTAGACTGTTTAAGGATCGCTTCAAAAGACAGTAAGAGGTTTTTTTTCTCAATTAAACACAGATGAGGTCTTTGTGATGTCATGTCAGTAGGCATCCTGAATCCCTGGCCCTTTTCTGACTCCTAGACTGTTTAAGGATGGCTTTAAAAGACAGTAAGAGGGTTTTTTTCTCAATTAAACACAGATGAGGTCTTTGTGATGTCATGTCAGTAGGCCTCCAGTGTCTCTGGCCCTTTTCTGACTCCTAGACTGTTTAAGGATCGCTTCAAAAGACAGTAGGAGGTTTTTTTTCTCAATTAAACACTGATGAGGTCTTTGTGATGTCATGTCAGTAGGCATGCAGTGTCTCTGGCCCTTTTCTGACTCCTAGACTGTTTAAGGATCGCTTCAAAAGACAGTAAGAGGTTTTTTTCTCAATTAAACACAGATGAGGTCTTTGTGATGTCATGTCAGTAAGCATCCAGTGTCTCTGGCCCTTTTCTGACTCCTAGACTGTTTAAGGATCGCTTCAAAAGACAGTAAGAGGTTTTTCTTCTCAATTAAACACAGATGAGGTCTTTGTGATGTCATGTCAGTAAGCATCCAGTGTCTCTGGCCCTTTTCTGACTCCTAGATTGTTTAAGGATCGCTTCAAAAGACAGTAAGAGGTTTTTTTTCTCAATTAAACACAGATGAGGTCTTTGTGATGTCATGTCAGTAGGCATCCAGTGTCTCTGGCCCTTTTCTGACTCCTAGACTGTTTAAGGATCGCTTCAAAAGACAGTAAGAGGTTTTTTTTCTCAATTAAACACAGATGAGGTCTTTGTGATGTCATGTCAGTAGGCATCCAGTGTCTCTGGCCCTTTTCTGACTTTTAGTCTGTTTAAAGATCGCCCCAAAAGGCAGTAAGAGGTTTTTTTCTCAATTAAACACAGATGAGGTCTTTGTGATGTCATGTCAGTAGGCATCCAGTGTCTCTGGCCCTTTTCCGACTCCTAGATTGTTTAAGGATGGCTTCAAAAGACAGTAAGAGGTTTTTTTTCTCAATTAAACACAGATGAGGTCTTTGTGATGTCATGTCATTAGGCATCCTGTGTCTCTGGCCCTTTTCTGACTCCTAGACTGTTTAAGGATCGCTTCAAAAGACATTAAGAGGTTTTTTTCTTCTCAATTAAACACAGGTGAGGTCTTTGTGATGTCAGGTCAGTAGGTATCCAGTGTCTCTGGCCCTTTTCTGACTTTTAGTCTGTTTAAAGATCGCCCCAAAAGGCAGTAAGAGGTTTTTTTTTCTCAATTAAACACAGATGAGGTCTTTGTGATGTCATGTCAGTAGGCATCCAGTGTCTCTGGCCCTTTTCTGACTCCTAGACTGTTTAAGGATCGCTTCAAAAGACAGTAAGAGGTTTTTTTTTCTCAATTAAACACAGGTGAGGTCTTTGTGATGTCAGGTCAGTAGGTATCCAGTGTCTCCGGCCCTTTTCTGACTTTTAGTCTGTTTAAAGATCGCCCCAAAAGGCAGTAAGAGGTTTTTTTCTCAATTAAACACAGATGAGGTCTTTGTGATGTCATGTCAGTAGGCATCCAGTGTCTCTGGCCCTTTTCTGACTCCTAGATTGTTTAAGGATGGCTTCAAAAGACAGTAAGAGGTTTTTATCCCCAATTAAACACAGATGAGGTCTTTGTGATGTCATGTCAGTATGCCTCCAGTGTCTCTGGCCCTTTTCTGACTCCTAGACTGTTTAAGGATCGCTTCAAAAGACAGTAAGAGGTTTTTTTTTCTCAATTAAACACAGATGAGGTCTTTGTGATGTCATGTCAGTAGGCATCCTGTGTCTCTGGCCCTTTTCTGACTCCTAGACTGTTTAAGGATCGCTTCAAAAGACAGTAAGAGGTTTTTTTCTCAATTAAACACAGATGAGGTCTTTGTGATGTCATGTCAGTAGGCATCCTGTGTCCCTGGCCCTTTTCTGACTCCTAGACTGTTTAAGGATCGCTTCAAAAGACAGTAAGAGGGTTTTTTCTCAATTAAACACAGATGAGGTCTTTGTGATGTCATGTCAGTAGGCCTCCAGTGTCCCTGGCCCTTTTCTGACTTTTAGTCTGTTTAAAGATCACCCCAAAAGGCAGTAAGAGGTTTTTTTCTCAATTAAACACAGATGAGGTCTTTGTGATGTCATGTCAGTAGGCCTCCAGTGTCTCTGGCCCTTTTCTGACTCCTAGACTGTTTAAGGATCGCTTCAAAAGACAGTAAGAGGGTTTTTTCTCAATTAAACACAGATGAGGTCTTTGTGATGTCATGTCAGTAGGCCTCCAGTGTCTCTTGCCCTTTTCTGACTCCTAGACTGTTTAAGGATCGCTTCAAAAGACAGTAGGAGGTTTTTTTTTCTCAATTAAACACAGATGAGGTCTTTGTGATGTCATGTCAGTAGGCATCCAGTGTCTCTGGCCCTTTTCTGACTCCTAGACTGTTTAAGGATCGCTTCAAAAGACAGTAAGAGGTTTTTTTTCTCAATTAAACACAGATGAGGTCTTTGTGATGTCATGTCAGTAGGCATCCTGTATCTCTGGCCCTTTTCTGACTCCTAGACAGTTTAAGGATCGCTTCAAAAGACAGTAAGAGGTTTTTTTCCTCAATAAAACACAGATGAGGTCTTTGTGATGTCATGTCAGTAGGCATCCTGTGTCTCTGGCCCTTTTCTGACTCCTAGACTGTTTAAGGATCGCTTCAAAAGACAGTAAGAGGTTTTTTTCTCAATTAAACACAGATGAGGTCTTTGTGATGTCATGTCAGTAGGCATCCTGTGTCCCTGGCCCTTTTCTGACTCCTAGACTGTTTAAGGATCGCTTCAAAAGACAGTAAGAGGGTTTTTTCTCAATTAAACACAGATGAGGTCTTTGTGATGTCATGTCAGTAGGCCTCCAGTGTCCCTGGCCCTTTTCTGACTTTTAGTCTGTTTAAAGATCACCCCAAAAGGCAGTAAGAGGTTTTTTTCTCAATTAAACACAGATGAGGTCTTTGTGATGTCATGTCAGTAGGCCTCCAGTGTCTCTGGCCCTTTTCTGACTCCTAGACTGTTTAAGGATCGCTTCAAAAGACAGTAAGAGGGTTTTTTCTCAATTAAACACAGATGAGGTCTTTGTGATGTCATGTCAGTAGGCCTCCAGTGTCTCTTGCCCTTTTCTGACTCCTAGACTGTTTAAGGATCGCTTCAAAAGACAGTAGGAGGTTTTTTTTTCTCAATTAAACACAGATGAGGTCTTTGTGATGTCATGTCAGTAGGCATCCAGTGTCTCTGGCCCTTTTCTGACTCCTAGACTGTTTAAGGATCGCTTCAAAAGACAGTAAGAGGTTTTTTTTCTCAATTAAACACAGATGAGGTCTTTGTGATGTCATGTCAGTAGGCATCCTGTATCTCTGGCCCTTTTCTGACTCCTAGACAGTTTAAGGATCGCTTCAAAAGACAGTAAGAGGTTTTTTTCCTCAATAAAACACAGATGAGGTCTTTGTGATGTCATGTCAGTAAGCATCTAGTGTCTCTGGCCCTTTTCTGACTCCTAGATTGTTTAAGGATCGCTTCAAAAGACAGTAAGAGGTTTTTTTTCTCAATTAAACACAGATGAGGTCTTTGTGATGTCATGTCAGTAGGCATCCTGTGTCTCTGGCCCTTTTCTGACTCCTAGACTGTTTAAGGATCGCTTCAAAAGACAGTAAGAGGTTTTTTTCTCATTTAAACACAGATGAGGTCTTTGTGATGTCATGTCAGTAGGCCTCCAGTGTCTCTGGCCCTTTTCTGACTCCTAGGCTGTTTAAAGATCGCCCCAAAAGGCAGTAAGAGGTTTTTTTCTTCTCAATTAAACAAAGGTGAGGTCTTTGTGATATCATGTCAGTAGGTATCCAGTGTCTCTGTCCCTTTTCTAACTTTTAGACTGTTTAAAGATGGCCCCAAAAGGCAGTAAGAGGTTTTTTTCTTCTCAATTAAACACAGGGGAGGTCTTTGTGATATCATGTCAGTAGGTATCCAGTGTCTCTGGCCCTTTTCTAACTTTTAGTCTGTTTAAAGATCGCTTCAAAAGACAGTAGGAGGTTTTTTTTCTCAATTAAACACAGATGAGGTCTTTGTGATGTCATGTCAGTAGGCCTCCAGTGTCTCTGGCCCTTTTCTGACTCCTAGACTGTTTAAGGATCGCTTCAAAAGACAGTAGGAGGTTTTTTTTCTCAATTAAACACAGATGAGGTCTTTGTGATGTCATGTCAGTAGGCATCCAGTGTCTCTGGTCCTTTTCTGACTCCTAGACTGTTTAAGGATCGCTTCAAAAGACAGTAAGAGGGTTTTTTTCTCAATTAAACACAGATGAGGTCTTTGTGATGTCATGTCAGTAGGCATCCTGTGTCTCTGGCCCTTTTCTGATTCCTAGACTGTTTAAGGATCGCTTCAAAAGACAGTAAGAGGTTTTTTTTCTCAAACACAGATGAGGTCTTTGTGATGTCATGTCAGTAGGCCTCCAGTGTCTCTGGCCCTTTTCTGACTCCTAGGCTGTTTAAAGATCGGCCCAAAAGGCAGTAAGAGGTTTTTTTCTTCTCAATTAAACAAAGGTGAGGTCTTTGTGATATCATGTCAGTAAGCATCCAGTGTCTCTGGCCCTTTTCTAACTTTTAGACTGTTTAAAGATGGCCCCAAAAGGCAGTAAGAGGTTTTTTTCTTCTCAATTAAACACAGGGGAGGTCTTTGTGATATCATGTCAGTAGGTATCCAGTGTCTCTGGCCCTTTTCTAACTTTTAGTCTGTTTAAAGATCGCCCCAAAAGGCAGTAAAAGTTTTTTTTCTTCTCAATTAAACATAGATGAGGTCTTTGTGATGTCATGTCAGTAGGCATCCAGTGTCTCTGGCCCTTTTCTGACTCCTAGACTGTTTAAGGATCGCTTCAAAAGACAGTAAGAGGTTTTTTTTCTCAATTAAACACAGATGAGGTCTTTGTGATGTCATGTCAGTAGGGATCCTGTGTCTCTGGCCCTTTTCTGACTCCTAGACTGTTTAAGGATCGCTTCAAAAGACAGTAAGAGGTTTTTTTTCTCAATTAAACACAGATGAGGTCTTTGTGATGTCATGTCAGTAGGCATCCTGAATCCCTGGCCCTTTTCTGACTCCTAGACTGTTTAAGGATGGCTTTAAAAGACAGTAAGAGGGTTTTTTTCTCAATTAAACACAGATGAGGTCTTTGTGATGTCATGTCAGTAGGCATCCTGAGTCCCTGGCCCTTTTCTGACTCCTAGACTGTTTAAGGATCGCTTCAAAAGACAGTAAGAGGGTTTTTTTCTCAATTAAACACAGATGAGGTCTTTGTGATGTCATGTCAGTAGGCCTCCAGTGTCTCTGGCCCTTTTCTGACTCCTAGACTGTTTAAGGATCGCTTCAAAAGACAGTAGGAGGTTTTTTTTTCTCAATTAAACACTGATGAGGTCTTTGTGATGTCATGTCAGTAGGCATGCAGTGTCTCTGGCCCTTTTCTGACTCCTAGACTGTTTAAGGATCGCTTCAAAAGACAGTAAGAGGGTTTTTTTCTCAATTACAGATGAGGTCTTTGTGATGTCATGTCAGTAGGCCTCCAGTGTCTCTGGCCCTTTTCTGACTCCTAGACTGTTTAAGGATCGCTTCAAAAGACAGTAAGAGGTTTTTTTTCTCAATTAAACACAGATGAGGTCTTTGTGATGTCATGTCAGTAGGCCTCCAGTGTCTCTGGCCCTTTTCTGACTCCTAGGCTGTTTAAAGATCGCCCCAAAAGGCAGTAAGAGGTTTTTTTCTTCTCAATTAAACAAAGGTGAGGTCTTTGTGATATCATGTCAGTAGGTATCCAGTGTCTCTGGCGCTTTTCTAACTTTTAGTCTGTTTAAAGATGGCCCCAAAAGGCAGTAAGAGGTTTTTTCTCCTCAATTAAACACAGGGGAGGTCTTTGTGATATCATGTCAGTAGGTATCCAGTGTCTCTGGCCATTTTCTAACTTTTAGTCTGTTTAAAGATCGCCCCAAAAGGCAGTAAAAGGTTTTATTCTTCTCAATTAAACACAGATGAGGTCTTTGTGATGTCATGTCAGTAGGCCTCCAGTGTCTCTGGCCCTTTTCTGACTCCTAGACTGTTTAAGGATCGCTTCAAAAGACAGTAGGAGGTTTTTTTTCTCAATTAAACACAGATGAGGACTTTGTGATGTCATGTCAGTAGGCCTCCAGTGTCTCTGGCCCATTTCTGACTCCTATACTGTTTAAGGATCGCTTCAAAAGACAGTAAGAGGTTTTTTTTCTCAATTAAACACAGATGAGGTCTTTGTGATGTCATGTCAGTAGGCATCCTGTGTCTCTGGCCCTTTTCTGACTCCTAGACTGTTTAAGGATCGCTTCAAAAGACAGTAAGAGGTTTTTTTTCTCAATTAAACACAGATGAGGTCTTTGTGATGTCATGTCAGTAGGCATCCTGTGTCTCTGGCCCTTTTCTGACTCCTAGACTGTTTAAGGATCGCTTCAAAAGACAGTAAGAGGTTTTTTTCCTCAATTAAACACAGATGAGGTCTTTGTGATGTCATGTCAGTAGGCCTCCAGTGTCTCTGGCCCTTTTCTGACTCCTAGACTGTTTAAGGATCGCTTCAAAAGACAGTAAGAGGTTTTTTTTCTCAATTAAACACAGATGAGGTCTTTGTGATGTCATGTCAGTAGGCATCCTGTGTCCCTGGCCCTTTTCTGACTCCTAGACTGTTTAAGGATCGCTTCAAAAGACAGTAAGAGGTTTTTTTCCTCAATTAAACACAGATGAGGTCTTTGTGATGTCATGTCAGTAGGCCTCCAGTGTCTCTGGCCCTTTTCTGACTCCTAGACTGTTTAAGGATCGCTTCAAAAGACAGTAAGAGGTTTTTTTTCTCAATTAAACACAGATGAGGTCTTTGTGATGTCATGTCAGTAGGCATCCTGTGTCTCTGGCCCTTTTCTGACTCCTAGACTGTTTAAGGATCGCTTCAAAAGACAGTAAGAGGTTTTTTTTCTCAATTAAACACAGATGAGGTCTTTGTGATGTCATGTCAGTAGGCATCCTGTGTCCCTGGCCCTTTTCTGACTCCTAGACTGTTTAAGGATCGCTTCAAAAGACAGTAAGAGGGTTTTTTCTCAATTAAACACAGATGAGGTCTTTGTGATGTCATGTCAGTAGGCCTCCAGTGTCTCTGGCCCTTTTCTGACTCCTAGACTGTTTAAGGATCGCTTCAAAAGACAGTAGGAGGTTTTTTTTCTCAATTAAACACAGATGAGGTCTTTGTGATGTCATGTCAGTAGGCATCCAGTGTCTCTGGCCCTTTTCTGACTCCTAGACTGTTTAAGGATCGCTTCAAAAGACAGTAGGAGGTTTTTTTTTCTCAATTAAACACCGATGAGGTCTTTGTGATGTCATGTCAGTAGGCATCCAGTGTCTCTGGCCCTTTTCTGACTCCTAGACTGTTTAAGGATCGCTTCAAAAGACAGTAAGAGGTTTTTTTTCTCAATTAAACACAGATGAGGTCTTTGTGATGTCATGTCAGTAGGCATCCTGTGTCTCTGGCCCTTTTCTGACTCCTAGGCTGTTTAAAGATCGCCCCAAAAGGCAGTAAGAGGTTTTTTTCTTCTCAATTAAACAAAGGTGAGGTCTTTGTGATATCATGTCAGTAGGTATCCAGTGTCTCTGGCCCTTTTCTAACTTTTAGTCTGTTTAAAGATCGCCCCAAAAGGCAGTAAACGGTTTTTTTCTTCTCAATTAAACACAGGTGAGGTCTTTGTGATGTCATGTCAGTAAGCATCCAGTGTCTCTGGCCCTTTTCTGACTCCTAGACTGTTTAAGGATCGCTTCAAAAGACAGTAAGAGGTTTTTTTCCTCAATTAAACACAGATGAGGTCTTTGTGATGTCATGTCAGTAGGCATCCTGTGTCTCTGGCCCTTTTCTGACTCCTAGATTGTTTAAGGATGGCTTCAAAAGACAGTAAGAGGTTTTTATCCCCAATTAAACACAGATGAGGTCTTTGTGATGTCATGTCAGTAGGCATCCAGTGTCTCTGGCCCTTTTCTGACTCCTAGACTGTTTAAGGATCGCTTCAAAAGACAGTAAGAGGTTTTTTTTCTCAATTAAACACAGATGAGGTCTTTGTGATGTCATGTCAGTAGGCCTCCAGTGTCTCTGGCCCTTTTCTGACTCCTAGACTGTTTAAGGATCGCTTCAAAAGACAGTAGGAGGTTTTTTTTCTCAATTAAACACTGATGAGGTCTTTGTGATGTCATGTCAGTAGGCATGCAGTGTCTCTGGCCCTTTTCTGACTCCTAGACTGTTTAAGGATCGCTTCAAAAGACAGTAAGAGGTTTTTTTTCTCAATTAAACACAGATGAGGTCTTTGTGATGTCATGTCAGTAAGCATCCAGTGTCTCTGGCCCTTTTCTGACTCCTAGACTGTTTATGGATCGCTTCAAAAGACAGTAAGAGGTTTTTTTTCTCAATTAAACACAGATGAGGTCTTTCTGATGTCATGTCTGTAGGCATCCTGAGTCCCTGGCCCTTTTCTGACTCCTAGACTGTTTAAGGATCGCTTCAAAAGACAGTAAGAGGGTTTTTTTCTCAATTAAACACAGATGAGGTCTTTGTGATGTCATGTCAGTAGGCATCCTGTGTCTCTGGCCCTTTTCTGACTCCTAGACTGTTTAAGGATCGCTTCAAAAGACAGTAAGAGGTTTTTTATCTCAATTAAACACAGATGAGGTCTTTGTGATGTCATGTCAGTAGGCCTCCAGTGTCTCTGGCCCTTTTCTGACTCCTAGGCTGTTTAAAGATCGCCCCAAAAGGCAGTAAGAGGTTTTATTCTTCTCAAATAAACAAAGGTGAGGTCTTTGTGATATCATGTCAGTAGGTATCCAGTGTCTCTGTCCCTTTTCTAACTTTTCGACTGTTTAAAGATGGCCCAAAAGGCAGTAAGAGGTTTTTTTCTTCTCAATTAAACACAGGGGAGGTCTTTGTGATATCATGTCAGTAGGTATCCAGTGTCTCTGGCCCTTTTCTAACTTTTAGTATGTTTAAAGATCTCCCCAAAAGGCAGTAAAAGGTTTTTTTCTTCTCAATTAAACACAAATGAGGTCTTTGTGATGTCATGTCAGTAAGCATCCAGTGTCTCTGGCCCTTTTCTGACTGCTAGACTGTTTAAGGATCGCTTCAAAAGACAGTAAGAGGTTTTTTTTCTCAATTAAACACAGATGAGGTCTTTGTGATGTCATGTCAGTAGGCATCCTGAGTCCCTGGCCCTTTTCTGACTCCTAGACTGTTTAAGGATCGCTTCAAAAGACAGTAAGAGGGTTTTTTTCTCAATTAAACACAGATGAGATCTTTGTGATGTCATGTCAGTAGGCCTCCAGTGTCTCTGGCCCTTTTCTGACTCCTAGACTGTTTAAGGATCACTTCAAAAGAGAGAAAGAGGTTTTTTTTTTCTCAATTAAACACAGATGAGGTCTTTGTGATGTCATGTCAGTAGGCCTCCTGTGTCCCTGGCCCTTTTCTGACTCCTATACTGTTTAAGGATCGCTTCAAAAGACAGTAAGAGGTTTCTTTTTCTCAATTAAACACAGATGAGGTCTTTGTGATGTCATGTCAGTAGGCCTCCAGTGTCTCTGGCCCTTTTCTGACTCCTAGACTGTTTAAGGATTGCTTCAAAAGACAGTAAGAGGTTTCTTTTTCTCAATTAAACACAGATGAGGTCTTTGTGATGTCATGTCAGTAGGCCTCCAGTGTCTCTGGCCCTTTTCTGACTCCTAGACTGTTTAAGGATCGCTTCAAAAGACAGTAAGAGGTTTTTTTTCTCAATTAAACACAGATGAGGTCTTTGTGATGTCATGTCAGTAGGCATCCTGTGTCTCTGGCCCTTTTCTGACTCCTATACTGTTTAAGGATCGCTTCAAAAGACAGTAAGAGGTTTCTTTTTCTCAATTAAACACAGATGAGGTCTTTGTGATGTCATGTCAGTAGGCCTCCAGTGTCTCTGGCCCTTTTCTGACTCTTAGACTGTTTAAGGATCGCTTCAAAAGACAGTAAGAGGTTTTTTTTCTCAATTAAACACAGATGAGGTCTTTGTGATGTCATGTCAGTAGGCATCCTGTGTCTCTGGCCCTTTTCTGACTCCTATACTGTTTAAGGATCGCTTCAAAAGACAGTAAGAGGTTTCTTTTTCTCAATTAAACACAGAGGAGGTCTTTGTGATGTCATGTCAGTAGGCCTCCAGTGTCTCTGGCCCTTTTCTGACTCCTATACTGTTTAAGGATCGCTTCAAAAGACAGTAGGAGGTTTTTTTTCTCAATTAAACACAGATGAGGTCTTTGTGATGTCATGTCAGTAGGCCTCCAGTGTCTCTGGCCCTTTTCTGACTCTTAGACTGTTTAAGGATGGCTTCAAAAGACAGTAAGAGGTTTTTATCCCCAATTAAACACAGATGAGGTCTTTGTGATGTCATGTCAGTAAGGCCTCCTGTGTCCCTGGCCCTTTTCTGACTCCTATACTGTTTAAGGATCGCTTCAAAAGACAGTAAGAGGTTTCTTTTTCTCAATTAAACACAGATGAGGTCTTTGTGATGTCATGTCAGTAGGCCTCCAGTGTCTCTGGCCCTTTTCTGACTCCTAGACTGTTTAAGGATCGCTTCAAAAGACAGTAGGAGGTTTTTTTTCTCAATTAAACACAGATGAGGTCTTTGTGATGTCATGTCAGTAGGCCTCCAGTGTCTCTGGCCCTTTTCTGACTCTTAGACTGTTTAAGGATCGCTTCAAAAGACAGTAAGAGGTTTTTTTTCTCAATTAAACACAGATGAGGTCTTTGTGATGTCATGTCAGTAGGCATCCTGTGTCTCTGGCCCTTTTCTGACTCCTAGACTGTTTAAGGATCGCTTCAAAAGACAGTAAGAGGTTTTTTTTCTCCATTAAACACAGATGAGGTCTTTGTGATGTCATGTCAGTAGGCCTCCAGTGTCTCTGGCCCTTTTCTGACTCCTAGGCTGTTTAAAGATCGCCCCAAAAGGCAGTAAGAGGTTTTTTTCTTCTCAATTAAACAAAGGTGAGGTCTTTGTGATATCATGTCAGTAGGCATCCAGTGTCTCTGGCGCTTTTCTAACTTTTAGTCTGTTTAAAGATGGCCCCAAAAGGCAGTAAGAGGTTTTTTCTCCTCAATTAAACACAGGGGAGGTCTTTGTGATATCATGTCAGTAGGTATCCAGTGTCTCTGGCCATTTTCTAACTTTTAGTCTGTTTAAAGATCGCCCCAAAAGGCAGTAAAAGGTTTTATTCTTCTCAATTAAACACAGATGAGGTCTTTGTGATGTCATGTCAGTAGGCCTCCAGTGTCTCTGGCCCTTTTCTGACTCCTAGACTGTTTAAGGATCGCTTCAAAAGACAGTAGGAGGTTTTTTTTCTCAATTAAACACAGATGAGGACTTTGTGATGTCATGTCAGTAGGCATCCAGTGTCTCTGGCCCTTTTCTGACTCCTAGACTGTTTAAGGATCGCTTCAAAAGACAGTAAGAGGTTTTTTTTCTCAATTAAACACAGATGAGGTCTTTGTGATGTCATGTCAGTAGGCCTCCTGTGTCTCTGGCCCTTTTCTGACTCCTAGACTGTTTAAGGATCGCTTCAAAAGACAGTAAGAGGTTTTTTTTCTCAATTAAACACAGATGAGGTCTTTGTGATGTCATGTCAGTAGGCATCCTGTGTCTCTGGCCCTTTTCTGACTCCTAGACTGTTTAAGGATCGCTTCAAAAGACAGTAAGAGGTTTTTTTCCTCAATTAAACACAGATGAGGTCTTTGTGATGTCATGTCAGTAGGCATCCAGTGTCTCTGGCCCTTTTCTGACTCCTAGATTGTTTAAGGATGGCTTCAAAAGACAGTAAGAGGTTTTTATCCCCAATTAAACACAGATGAGGTCTTTGTGATGTCATGTCAGTAGGCATCCAGTGTCTCTGGCCCTTTTCTGACTCCTAGACTGTTTAAGGATCGCTTCAAAAGACAGTAAGAGGTTTTTTTTCTCAATTAAACACAGATGAGGTCTTTGTGATGTCATGTCAGTAGGCATCCTGTGTCTCTGGCCCTTTTCTGACTCCTAGACTGTTTAAGGATCGCTTCAAAAGACAGTAAGAGGGTTTTTTCTCAATTAAACACAGATGAGGTCTTTGTGATGTCATGTCAGTAGGCCTCCAGTGTCTCTGGCCCTTTTCTGACTCCTAGACTGTTTAAGGATCGCTTCAAAAGACAGTAGGAGGTTTTTTTTCTCAATTAAACACAGATGAGGTCTTTGTGATGTCATGTCAGTAGGCATCCTGTGTCTCTGGCCCTTTTCTGACTCCTAGACTGTTTAAGGATCGCTTCAAAAGACAGTAAGAGGGTTTTTTCTCAATTAAACACAGATGAGGTCTTTGTGATGTCATGTCAGTAGGCCTCCAGTGTCTCTGGCCCTTTTCTGACTCCTAGACTGTTTAAGGATCGCTTCAAAAGACAGTAGGAGGTTTTTTTTCTCAATTAAACACAGATGAGGTCTTTGTGATGTCATGTCAGTAGGCATCCAGTGTCTCTGGCCCTTTTCTGACTCCTAGACTGTTTAAGGATCGCTTCAAAAGACAGTAGGAGGTTTTTTTTCTCAATTAAACACAGATGAGGTCTTTGTGATGTCATGTCAGTAGGCCTCCAGTGTCTCTGGCCCTTTTCTGACTCCTAGACTGTTTAAGGATCGCTTCAAAAGACAGTAGGACGTTTTTTTTCTCAATTAAACACAGATGAGTTCTTTGTGATGTCATGTCAGTAGGCATCCTGTGTCTCTGGCCCTTTTCTGACTCCTAGGCTGTTTAAAGATCGCCCCAAAAGGCAGTAAGAGGTTTTTTTCTTCTCAATTAAACAAAGGTGAGGTCTTTGTGATATCATGTCAGTAGGTATCCAGTGTCTCTGGCCCTTTTCTAACTTTTAGTCTGTTTAAAGATCGCCCCAAAAGGCAGTAAACGGTTTTTTTCTTCTCAATTAAACACAGATGAGGTCTTTGTGAAGTCATGTCAGTAGGCATCCTGTGTCTCTGGCCCTTTTCTGACTCCTAGACTGTTTAAGGATCGCTTCAAAAGACAGTAAGAGGTTTTTTTTTCTCAATTAAACACAGATGAGGTCTTTGTGATGTCATGTCAGTAGGCATCCTGTGTCTCTGGCCCTTTTCTGACTCCTAGACTGTTTAAGGATCGCTTCAAAAGACAGTAAGAGGTTTTTTTTCTCAATTAAACACAGATGAGGTCTTTGTGATGTCATGTCAGTAGGCATCCTGTGTCTCTGGCCCTTTTCTGACTCCTAGACTGTTTAAGGATCGCTTCAAAAGACAGTAAGAGGGTTTTTTCTCAATTAAACACAGATGAGGTCTTTGTGATGTCATGTCAGTAGGCCTCCAGTGTCTCTGGCCCTTTTCTGACTCCTAGACTGTTTAAGGATCGCTTCAAAAGACAGTAGGAGGTTTTTTTTCTCAATTAAACACAGATGAGGTCTTTGTGATGTCATGTCAGTAGGCATCCTGTGTCTCTGGCCCTTTTCTGACTCCTAGACTGTTTAAGGATCGCTTCAAAAGACAGTAAGAGGGTTTTTTCTCAATTAAACACAGATGAGGTCTTTGTGATGTCATGTCAGTAGGCCTCCAGTGTCTCTGGCCCTTTTCTGACTCCTAGACTGTTTAAGGATCGCTTCAAAAGACAGTAGGAGGTTTTTTTTCTCAATTAAACACAGATGAGGTCTTTGTGATGTCATGTCAGTAGGCATCCAGTGTCTCTGGCCCTTTTCTGACTCCTAGACTGTTTAAGGATCGCTTCAAAAGACAGTAGGAGGTTTTTTTTCTCAATTAAACACAGATGAGGTCTTTGTGATGTCATGTCAGTAGGCCTCCAGTGTCTCTGGCCCTTTTCTGACTCCTAGACTGTTTAAGGATTGCTTCAAAAGACAGTAAGAGGTTTCTTTTTCTCAATTAAACACAGATGAGGTCTTTGTGATGTCATGTCAGTAGGCCTCCAGTGTCTCTGGCCCTTTTCTGACTCCTAGACTGTTTAAGGATCGCTTCAAAAGACAGTAAGAGGTTTTTTTTCTCAATTAAACACAGATGAGGTCTTTGTGATGTCATGTCAGTAGTCATCCTGAGTCCCTGGCCCTTTTCTGACTCCTAGACTGTTTAAGGATCGCTTCAAAAGACAGTAAGAGGGTTTTTTTCTCAATTAAACACAGATGAGGTCTTTGTGATGTCATGTCAGTAGGCCTCCAGTGTCTCTGGCCCTTTTCTGACTCCTAGACTGTTTAAGGATCGCTTCAAAAGACAGTAAGAGGTTTTTTTTCTCAATTAAACACAGATGAGGTCTTTGTGATGTCATGTCAGTAGGCATCCTGTGTCTCTGGCCCTTTTCTGACTCCTATACTGTTTAAGGATCGCTTCAAAAGACAGTAAGAGGTTTCTTTTTCTCAATTAAACACAGAGGAGGTCTTTGTGATGTCATGTCAGTAGGCCTCCAGTGTCTCTGGCCCTTTTCTGACTCCTATACTGTTTAAGGATCGCTTCAAAAGACAGTAGGAGGTTTTTTTTCTCAATTAAACACAGATGAGGTCTTTGTGATGTCATGTCAGTAGGCCTCCAGTGTCTCTGGCCCTTTTCTGACTCTTAGACTGTTTAAGGATGGCTTCAAAAGACAGTAAGAGGTTTTTATCCCCAATTAAACACAGATGAGGTCTTTGTGATGTCATGTCAGTAAGGCCTCCTGTGTCCCTGGCCCTTTTCTGACTCCTATACTGTTTAAGGATCGCTTCAAAAGACAGTAAGAGGTTTCTTTTTCTCAATTAAACACAGATGAGGTCTTTGTGATGTCATGTCAGTAGGCCTCCAGTGTCTCTGGCCCTTTTCTGACTCCTAGACTGTTTAAGGATCGCTTCAAAAGACAGTAGGAGGTTTTTTTTCTCAATTAAACACAGATGAGGTCTTTGTGATGTCATGTCAGTAGGCCTCCAGTGTCTCTGGCCCTTTTCTGACTCTTAGACTGTTTAAGGATCGCTTCAAAAGACAGTAAGAGGTTTTTTTTCTCAATTAAACACAGATGAGGTCTTTGTGATGTCATGTCAGTAGGCATCCTGTGTCTCTGGCCCTTTTCTGACTCCTAGACTGTTTAAGGATCGCTTCAAAAGACAGTAAGAGGTTTTTTTTCTCCATTAAACACAGATGAGGTCTTTGTGATGTCATGTCAGTAGGCCTCCAGTGTCTCTGGCCCTTTTCTGACTCCTAGGCTGTTTAAAGATCGCCCCAAAAGGCAGTAAGAGGTTTTTTTCTTCTCAATTAAACAAAGGTGAGTGTGATATCATGTCAGTAGGCATCCAGTGTCTCTGGCGCTTTTCTAACTTTTAGTCTGTTTAAAGATGGCCCCAAAAGGCAGTAAGAGGTTTTTTCTCCTCAATTAAACACAGGGGAGGTCTTTGTGATATCATGTCAGTAGGTATCCAGTGTCTCTGGCCATTTTCTAACTTTTAGTCTGTTTAAAGATCGCCCCAAAAGGCAGTAAAAGGTTTTATTCTTCTCAATTAAACACAGATGAGGTCTTTGTGATGTCATGTCAGTAGGCCTCCAGTGTCTCTGGCCCTTTTCTGACTCCTAGACTGTTTAAGGATCGCTTCAAAAGACAGTAGGAGGTTTTTTTTCTCAATTAAACACAGATGAGGACTTTGTGATGTCATGTCAGTAGGCATCCAGTGTCTCTGGCCCTTTTCTGACTCCTAGACTGTTTAAGGATCGCTTCAAAAGACAGTAAGAGGGTTTTTTTCTCAATTAAACACAGATGAGGTCTTTGTGATGTCATGTCAGTAGGCCTCCTGTGTCTCTGGCCCTTTTCTGACTCCTAGACTGTTTAAGGATCGCTTCAAAAGACAGTAAGAGGTTTTTTTTCTCAATTAAACACAGATGAGGTCTTTGTGATGTCATGTCAGTAGGCATCCTGTGTCTCTGGCCCTTTTCTGACTCCTAGACTGTTTAAGGATCGCTTCAAAAGACAGTAAGAGGTTTTTTTCCTCAATTAAACACAGATGAGGTCTTTGTGATGTCATGTCAGTAGGCATCCAGTGTCTCTGGCCCTTTTCTGACTCCTAGATTGTTTAAGGATGGCTTCAAAAGACAGTAAGAGGTTTTTATCCCCAATTAAACACAGATGAGGTCTTTGTGATGTCATGTCAGTAGGCATCCAGTGTCTCTGGCCCTTTTCTGACTCCTAGACTGTTTAAGGATCGCTTCAAAAGACAGTAAGAGGTTTTTTTTCTCAATTAAACACAGATGAGGTCTTTGTGATGTCATGTCAGTAGGCATCCTGTGTCTCTGGCCCTTTTCTGACTCCTAGACTGTTTAAGGATCGCTTCAAAAGACAGTAAGAGGGTTTTTTCTCAATTAAACACAGATGAGGTCTTTGTGATGTCATGTCGGTAGGCCTCCAGTGTCTCTGGCCCTTTTCTGACTCCTAGACTGTTTAAGGATCGCTTCAAAAGACAGTAGGAGGTTTTTTTTCTCAATTAAACACAGATGAGGTCTTTGTGATGTCATGTCAGTAGGCATCCTGTGTCTCTGGCCCTTTTCTGACTCCTAGACTGTTTAAGGATCGCTTCAAAAGACAGTAAGAGGGTTTTTTCTCAATTAAACACAGATGAGGTCTTTGTGATGTCATGTCAGTAGGCCTCCAGTGTCTCTGGCCCTTTTCTGACTCCTAGACTGTTTAAGGATCGCTTCAAAAGACAGTAGGAGGTTTTTTTTCTCAATTAAACACAGATGAGGTCTTTGTGATGTCATGTCAGTAGGCATCCAGTGTCTCTGGCCCTTTTCTGACTCCTAGACTGTTTAAGGATCGCTTCAAAAGACAGTAGGAGGTTTTTTTTCTCAATTAAACACAGATGAGGTCTTTGTGATGTCATGTCAGTAGGCCTCCAGTGTCTCTGGCCCTTTTCTGACTCCTAGACTGTTTAAGGATCGCTTCAAAAGACAGTAGGACGTTTTTTTTCTCAATTAAACACAGATGAGTTCTTTGTGATGTCATGTCAGTAGGCATCCTGTGTCTCTGGCCCTTTTCTGACTCCTAGGCTGTTTAAAGATCGCCCCAAAAGGCAGTAAGAGGTTTTTTTCTTCTCAATTAAACAAAGGTGAGGTCTTTGTGATATCATGTCAGTAGGTATCCAGTGTCTCTGGCCCTTTTCTAACTTTTAGTCTGTTTAAAGATCGCCCCAAAAGGCAGTAAACGGTTTTTTTCTTCTCAATTAAACACAGATGAGGTCTTTGTGATGTCATGTCAGTAGGCCTCCAGTGTCTCTGGCCCTGTTCTGACTCCTAAACTGTTTAAGGATCGCTTCAAAAGACAGTAGGAGGTTTTTTTTTCTCAATTAAACACAGATGAGGTCTTTGTGATGTCATGTCAGTAGGCATCCAGTGTCTCTGGCCCTTTTCTGACTCCTAGACTGTTTAAGGATCGCTTCAAAAGACAGTAAGAGGTTTTTTTTCTCAATTAAACACAGATGAGGTCTTTGTGAAGTCATGTCAGTAGGCATCCTGTGTCTCTGGCCCTTTTCTGACTCCTAGACTGTTTAAGGATCGCTTCAAAAGACAGTAAGAGGTTTTTTTTTCTCAATTAAACACAGATGAGGTCTTTGTGATGTCATGTCAGTAGGCATCCTGTGTCTCTGGCCCTTTTCTGACTCCTAGACTGTTTAAGGATCGCTTCAAAAGACAGTAAGAGGTTTTTTTTCTCAATTAAACACAGATGAGGTCTTTGTGATGTCATGTCAGTAGGCATCCTGTGTCTCTGGCCCTTTTCTGACTCCTAGACTGTTTAAGGATCGCTTCAAAAGACAGTAAGAGGGTTTTTTCTCAATTAAACACAGATGAGGTCTTTGTGATGTCATGTCAGTAGGCCTCCAGTGTCTCTGGCCCTTTTCTGACTCCTAGATTGTTTAAGGATCGCTTCAAAAGACAGTAGGAGGTTTTTTTTCTCAATTAAACACAGATGAGGTCTTTGTGATGTCATGTCAGTAGGCATCCTGTGTCTCTGGCCCTTTTCTGACTCCTAGACTGTTTAAGGATCGCTTCAAAAGACAGTAAGAGGGTTTTTTCTCAATTAAACACAGATGAGGTCTTTGTGATGTCATGTCAGTAGGCCTCCAGTGTCTCTGGCCCTTTTCTGACTCCTAGACTGTTTAAGGATCGCTTCAAAAGACAGTAGGAGGTTTTTTTTCTCAATTAAACACAGATGAGGTCTTTGTGATGTCATGTCAGTAGGCATCCAGTGTCTCTGGCCCTTTTCTGACTCCTAGACTGTTTAAGGATCGCTTCAAAAGACAGTAGGAGGTTTTTTTTTCTCAATTAAACACAGATGAGGTCTTTGTGATGTCATGTCAGTAGGCCTCCAGTGTCTCTGGCCCTTTTCTGACTCCTAGACTGTTTAAGGATCGCTTCAAAAGACAGTAGGACGTTTTTTTTCTCAATTAAACACAGATGAGTTCTTTGTGATGTCATGTCAGTAGGCATCCTGTGTCTCTGGCCCTTTTCTGACTCCTAGGCTGTTTAAAGATCGCCCCAAAAGGCAGTAAGAGGTTTTTTTCTTCTCAATTAAACAAAGGTGAGGTCTTTGTGATATCATGTCAGTAGGTATCCAGTGTCTCTGGCCGTTTTCTAACTTTTAGTCTGTTTAAAGATCGCCCCAAAAGGCAGTAAACGGTTTTTTTCTTCTCAATTAAACACAGATGAGGTCTTTGTGATGTCATGTCAGTAGGCCTCCAGTGTCTCTGGCCCTGTTCTGACTCCTAAACTGTTTAAGGATCGCTTCAAAAGACAGTAGGAGGTTTTTTTTCTCAATTAAACACAGATGAGGTCTTTGTGAAGTCATGTCAGTAGGCATCCTGTGTCTCTGGCCCTTTTCTGACTCCTAGACTGTTTAAGGATCGCTTCAAAAGACAGTAAGAGGTTTTTTTTCTCAATTAAACACAGATGAGGTCTTTGTGATGTCATGTCAGTAGGCCTCCAGTGTCTCTGGCCCTTTTCTGACTCCTAAACTGTTTAAGGATCGCTTCAAAAGATAGTAGGAGGTTTTTTTTTCTCAATTAAACACAGATGAGGTCTTTGTGATGTCATGTCAGTAGGCATCCAGTGTCTCTGGCCCTTTTCTGACTCCTAGACTGTTTAAGGATCGCTTCAAAAGACAGTAAGAGGTTTTTTTTCTCAATTAAACACAGATGAGGTCTTTGTGATGTCATGTCAGTAGGCATCCAGTGTCTCTGGCCCTTTTCTGACTCCTAGACTGTTTAAGGATCGCTTTAAAAGACAGTAAGAGGTTTTTTTTCTCAATTAAACACAGATGAGGTCTTTGTGATGTCATGTCAGTAGGCATCCTGTGTCTCTGGCCCTTTTCTGACTCCTAGACTGTTTAAGGATCGCTTCAAAAGACAGTAAGAGGTTTTTTTCCTCAATTAAACACAGATGAGGTCTTTGTGATGTCATGTCAGTAAGCATCTAGTGTCTCTGGCCCTTTTCTGACTCCTAGACTGTTTAAGGATGGCTTCAAAAGACAGTAAGAGGTTTTTTTTCTCAATTAAACACAGATGAGGTCTTTGTGATGTCATGTCAGTAGGCATCCTGTGTCTCTGGCCCTTTTCTGACTCCTAGACTGTTTAAGGATCGCTTCAAAAGACAGTAAGAGGTTTTTTTTCTCAATTAAACACAGATGAGGTCATTGTGATGTCATGTCAGTAGGCCTCCAGTGTCTGTGGCCCTTTTCTGACTCCTAGGCTGTTTAAAGATCGCCCCAAAAGGCAGTAAGAGGTTTTTTTCTTCTCAATTAAACAAAGGTGAGGTCTTTGTGATATCATGTCAGTAGGTATCCAGTGTCTCTGGCCCTTTTCTAACTTTTAGTCTGTTTAAAGATCGCCCCAAAAGGCAGTAAAAGGTTTTTTTCTTCTCAATTAAACACAGATGAGGTCTTTGTGATGTCATGTCAGTAAGCATCCAGTGTCTCTGGCCCTTTTCTGACTCCTAGACTGTTTAAGGATCGCTTCAAAAGACAGTAAGAGGTTTTTTTTCTCAATTAAACACAGATGAGGTCTTTGTGATGTCATGTCAGTAGGCCTCCAGTGTCTCTGGCCCTTTTCTGACTCCTAAACTGTTTAAGGATCGCTTCAAAAGATAGTAGGAGGTTTTTTTTTCTCAATTAAACACAGATGAGGTCTTTGTGATGTCATGTCAGTAGGCATCCAGTGTCTCTGGCCCTTTTCTGACTCCTAGACTGTTTAAGGATCGCTTCAAAAGACAGTAAGAGGTTTTTTTTCTCAATTAAACACAGATGAGGTCTTTGTGATGTCATGTCAGTAGGCATCCAGTGTCTCTGGCCCTTTTCTGACTCCTAGACTGTTTAAGGATCGCTTTAAAAGACAGTAAGAGGTTTTTTTTCTCAATTAAACACAGATGAGGTCTTTGTGATGTCATGTCAGTAGGCATCCTGTGTCTCTGGCCCTTTTCTGACTCCTAGACTGTTTAAGGATCGCTTCAAAAGACAGTAAGAGGTTTTTTTCCTCAATTAAACACAGATGAGGTCTTTGTGATGTCATGTCAGTAAGCATCTAGTGTCTCTGGCCCTTTTCTGACTCCTAGACTGTTTAAGGATGGCTTCAAAAGACAGTAAGAGGTTTTTTTTCTCAATTAAACACAGATGAGGTCTTTGTGATGTCATGTCAGTAGGCATCCTGTGTCTCTGGCCCTTTTCTGACTCCTAGACTGTTTAAGGATCGCTTCAAAAGACAGTAAGAGGTTTTTTTTCTCAATTAAACACAGATGAGGTCATTGTGATGTCATGTCAGTAGGCCTCCAGTGTCTGTGGCCCTTTTCTGACTCCTAGGCTGTTTAAAGATCGCCCCAAAAGGCAGTAAGAGGTTTTTTTCTTCTCAATTAAACAAAGGTGAGGTCTTTGTGATATCATGTCAGTAGGTATCCAGTGTCTCTGGCCCTTTTCTAACTTTTAGTCTGTTTAAAGATCGCCCCAAAAGGCAGTAAAAGGTTTTTTTCTTCTCAATTAAACACAGATGAGGTCTTTGTGATGTCATGTCAGTAAGCATCCAGTGTCTCTGGCCCTTTTCTGACTCCTAGACTGTTTAAGGATCGCTTCAAAAGACAGTAAGAGGTTTTTTTTCTCAATTAAACACAGATGAGGTCTTTGTGATGTCATGTCAGTAGGCCTCCAGTGTCTCTGGCCCTTTTCTGACTCCTAAACTGTTTAAGGATCGCTTCAAAAGACAGTAGGAGGGTTTTTTTCTCAATTAAACACAGATGAGGTCTTTGTGATGTCATGTCAGTAAGCATCCAGTGTCTCTGGCCCTTTTCTGACTCCTAGACTGTTTAAGGATCGCTTCAAAAGACAGTAAGAGGTTTTTTTTCTCAATTAAACACAGATGAGGTCTTTGTGATGTCATGTCAGTAGGCCTCCAGTGTCTCTGGCCCTTTTCTGACTCCTAAACTGTTTAAGGATCGCTTCAAAAGATAGTAGGAGGTTTTTTTTTCTCAATTAAACACAGATGAGGTCTTTGTGATGTCATGTCAGTAGGCATCCAGTGTCTCTGGCCCTTTTCTGACTCCTAGACTGTTTAAGGATCGCTTCAAAAGACAGTAAGAGGTTTTTTTTCTCAATTAAACACAGATGAGGTCTTTGTGATGTCATGTCAGTAGGCATCCAGTGTCTCTGGCCCTTTTCTGACTCCTAGACTGTTTAAGGATCGCTTTAAAAGACAGTAAGAGGTTTTTTTTCTCAATTAAACACAGATGAGGTCTTTGTGATGTCATGTCAGTAGGCATCCTGTGTCTCTGGCCCTTTTCTGACTCCTAGACTGTTTAAGGATCGCTTCAAAAGACAGTAAGAGGTTTTTTTCCTCAATTAAACACAGATGAGGTCTTTGTGATGTCATGTCAGTAAGCATCTAGTGTCTCTGGCCCTTTTCTGACTCCTAGACTGTTTAAGGATGGCTTCAAAAGACAGTAAGAGGTTTTTTTTCTCAATTAAACACAGATGAGGTCTTTGTGATGTCATGTCAGTAGGCATCCTGTGTCTCTGGCCCTTTTCTGACTCCTAGACTGTTTAAGGATCGCTTCAAAAGACAGTAAGAGGTTTTTTTTCTCAATTAAACACAGATGAGGTCATTGTGATGTCATGTCAGTAGGCCTCCAGTGTCTGTGGCCCTTTTCTGACTCCTAGGCTGTTTAAAGATCGCCCCAAAAGGCAGTAAGAGGTTTTTTTCTTCTCAATTAAACAAAGGTGAGGTCTTTGTGATATCATGTCAGTAGGTATCCAGTGTCTCTGGCCCTTTTCTAACTTTTAGTCTGTTTAAAGATCGCCCCAAAAGGCAGTAAAAGGTTTTTTTCTTCTCAATTAAACACAGATGAGGTCTTTGTGATGTCATGTCAGTAAGCATCCAGTGTCTCTGGCCCTTTTCTGACTCCTAGACTGTTTAAGGATCGCTTCAAAAGACAGTAAGAGGTTTTTTTTCTCAATTAAACACAGATGAGGTCTTTGTGATGTCATGTCAGTAGGCCTCCAGTGTCTCTGGCCCTTTTCTGACTCCTAAACTGTTTAAGGATCGCTTCAAAAGATAGTAGGAGGTTTTTTTTTCTCAATTAAACACAGATGAGGTCTTTGTGATGTCATGTCAGTAGGCATCCAGTGTCTCTGGCCCTTTTCTGACTCCTAGACTGTTTAAGGATCGCTTCAAAAGACAGTAAGAGGTTTTTTTTCTCAATTAAACACAGATGAGGTCTTTGTGATGTCATGTCAGTAGGCATCCAGTGTCTCTGGCCCTTTTCTGACTCCTAGACTGTTTAAGGATCGCTTTAAAAGACAGTAAGAGGTTTTTTTTCTCAATTAAACACAGATGAGGTCTTTGTGATGTCATGTCAGTAGGCATCCTGTGTCTCTGGCCCTTTTCTGACTCCTAGACTGTTTAAGGATCGCTTCAAAAGACAGTAAGAGGTTTTTTTTCTCAATTAAACACAGATGAGGTCTTTGTGATGTCATGTCAGTAGGCCTCCAGTGTCTCTGGCCCTTTTCTGACTCCTAAACTGTTTAAGGATCGCTTCAAAAGACAGTAGGAGGGTTTTTTTCTCAATTAAACACAGATGAGGTCTTTGTGATGTCATGTCAGTAAGCATCCAGTGTCTCTGGCCCTTTTCTGACTCCTAGACTGTTTAAGGATCGCTTCAAAAGACAGTAAGAGGTTTTTTTTCTCAATTAAACACAGATGAGGTCTTTGTGATGTCATGTCAGTAGGCCTCCAGTGTCTCTGGCCCTTTTCTGACTCCTAGGCTGTTTAAATGTCGCCCCAAAAGGCAGTAAGAGGTTTTTTTCTTCTCAATTAAACAAAGGTGAGGTCTTTGTGATATCATGTCAGTAGGCATCCAGTGTCTCTGGCCCTTTTCTAACTTTTAGACTGTTTAAAGATGGCCCCAAAAGGCAGTAAGAGGTTTTTTTCTTCTCAATTAAACACAGGGGAGGTCTTTGTGATATCATGTCAGTAGGTATCCAGTGTCTCTGGCCCTTTTCTAACTTTTAGTCTGTTTAAAGATCGCCCCAAAAGGCAGTAAAAGGTTTTTTTCTTCTCAATTAAACACAAATGAGGTCTTTGTGATGTCATGTCAGTAAGCATCCAGTGTCTCTGGCCCTTTTCTGACTCCTAGACTGTTTAAGGATCGCTTCAAAAGACAGTAAGAGTTTTTTTTCTCAATTAAACACAGATGAGGTCTTTGTGATGTCATGTCAGTAGGCATCCTGAGTCCCTGGCCCTTTTCTGACTCCTAGACTGTTTAAGGATCGCTTCAAAAGACAGTAAGAGGGTTTTTTTCTCAATTAAACACAGATGAGGTCTTTGTGATGTCATGTCAGTAGGCCTCCAGTGTCTCTGGCCCTTTTCTGACTCCTAGACTGTTTAAGGATCGCTTCAAAAGACAGTAGGAGGTTTTTTTTCTCAATTAAACACAGATGAGGTCTTTGTGATGTCATGTCAGTAGGCATCCTGTGTCTCTGGCCCTTTTCTGACTCCTAGACTGTTTAAGGATCGCTTCAAAAGACAGTAAGAGGTTTTTTTTCTCAATTAAACACAGATGAGGTCTTTGTGATGTCATGTCAGTAGGCATCCTGTGTCTCTGGCCCTTTTCTGACTCCTAGGCTGTTTAAAGATCGCCCCAAAAGGCAGTAAGAGGTTTTTTTCTTCTCAATTAAACAAAGGTGAGGTCTTTGTGATATCATGTCAGTAGGTATCCAGTGTCTCTGGCCCTTTTCTAACTTTTAGTCTGTTTAAAGATTGCCCCAAAAGGCAGTAAACGGTTTTTTTCTTCTCAATTAAACACAGATGAGGTCTTTGTGATGTCATGTCAGTAAGCATCCAGTGTCTCTGGCCCTTTTCTGACTCCTAGACTGTTTAAGGATCGCTTCAAAAGACAGTAAGAGGTTTTTTTTCTCAATTAAACACAGATGAGGTCTTTGTGATGTCATGTCAGTAGGCCTCCAGTGTCTCTGGCCCTTTTCTGACTCCTAAACTGTTTAAGGATCGCTTCAAAAGATAGTAGGAGGTTTTTTTTTCTCAATTAAACACAGATGAGGTCTTTGTGATGTCATGTCAGTAGGCATCCAGTGTCTCTGGCCCTTTTCTGACTCCTAGACTGTTTAAGGATCGCTTCAAAAGACAGTAAGAGGTTTTTTTCCTCAATTAAACACAGATGAGGTCTTTGTGATGTCATGTCAGTAAGCATCTAGTGTCTCTGGCCCTTTTCTGACTCCTAGACTGTTTAAGGATGGCTTCAAAAGACAGTAAGAGGTTTTTTTTCTCAATTAAACACAGATGAGGTCTTTGTGATGTCATGTCAGTAGGCATCCTGTGTCTCTGGCCCTTTTCTGACTCCTAGACTGTTTAAGGATCGCTTCAAAAGACAGTAGGAGGGTTTTTTTCTCAATTAAACACAGATGAGGTCTTTGTGATGTCATGTCAGTAAGCATCCAGTGTCTCTGGCCCTTTTCTGACTCCTAGACTGTTTAAGGATCGCTTCAAAAGACAGTAAGAGGTTTTTTTTCTCAATTAAACACAGATGAGGTCTTTGTGATGTCATGTCAGTAGGCATCCTGTGTCTCTGGCCCTTTTCTGACTCCTAGACTGTTTAAGGATCGCTTCAAAAGACAGTAAGTGGTTTTTTTTTCTCAATTAAACACAGATGAGGTCTTTGTGATGTCATGTCAGTAGGCCTCCAGTGTCTCTGGCCCTTTTCTGACTCCTAGGCTGTTTAAATGTCGCCCCAAAAGGCAGTAAGAGGTTTTTTTCTTCTCAATTAAACAAAGGTGAGGTCTTTGTGATATCATGTCAGTAGGCATCCAGTGTCTCTGGCCCTTTTCTAACTTTTAGACTGTTTAAAGATGGCCCCAAAAGGCAGTAAGAGGTTTTTTTCTTCTCAATTAAACACAGGGGAGGTCTTTGTGATATCATGTCAGTAGGTATCCAGTGTCTCTGGCCCTTTTCTAACTTTTAGTCTGTTTAAAGATCGCCCCAAAAGGCAGTAAAAGGTTTTTTTCTTCTCAATTAAACACAAATGAGGTCTTTGTGATGTCATGTCAGTAAGCATCCAGTGTCTCTGGCCCTTTTCTGACTCCTAGACTGTTTAAGGATCGCTTCAAAAGACAGTAAGAGTTTTTTTTCTCAATTAAACACAGATGAGGTCTTTGTGATGTCATGTCAGTAGGCATCCTGAGTCCCTGGCCCTTTTCTGACTCCTAGACTGTTTAAGGATCGCTTCAAAAGACAGTAAGAGGGTTTTTTTCTCAATTAAACACAGATGAGGTCTTTGTGATGTCATGTCAGTAGGCATACAGTGTCTCTGGCCCTTTTCTGACTCCTAGACTGTTTAAGGATCGCTTCAAAAGACAGTAGGAGGTTTTTTTTTCTCAATTAAACACAGATGAGGTCTTTGTGATGTCATGTCAGTAGGCATCCAGTGTCTCTGGCCCTTTTCTGACTCCTAGACTGTTTAAGGATCGCTTCAAAAGACAGTAAGAGGTTTTTTTTCTCAATTAAACACAGATGAGGTCTTTGTGATGTCATGTCAGTAGGCATCCAGTGTCTCTGGCCCTTTTCTGACTCCTAGACTGTTTAAGGATCGCTTCAAAAGACAGTAAGAGGTTTTTTTTCTCAATTAAACACAGATGAGGTCTTTGTGATGTCATGTCAGTAGGCATCCTGTGTCTCTGGCCCTTTTCTGACTCCTAGACTGTTTAAGGATCGCTTCAAAAGACAGTAAGAGGTTTTTTTCCTCAATTAAACACAGATGAGGTCTTTGTGATGTCATGTCAGTAAGCATCTAGTCTCTCTGGCCCTTTTCTGACTCCTAGACTGTTTAAGGATCGCTTCAAAAGACAGTAAGAGGTTTTTTTTCTCAATTAAACACAGATGAGGTCTTTGTGATGTCATGTCAGTAGGCATCCAGTGTCTCTGGCCCTTTTCTGACTCCTAGACTGTTTAAGGATCGCTTCAAAAGACAGTAGGAAGTTTTTTTTCTCAATTAAACACAGATGAGGTCTTTGTGATGTCATGTCAGTAGGCCTCCAGTGTCTCTGGCCCTTTTCTGACTCCTAGACTGTTTAAGGATCGCTTCAAAAGACAGTAGGAGGTTTTTTTTCTCAATTAAACACAGATGAGGTCTTTGTGATGTCATGTCAGTAGGCCTCCAGTGTCTCTGGCCCTTTTCTGACTCCTAGACTGTTTAAGGATCGCTTCAAAAGACAGTAAGAGGTTTTTTTTCTCAATTAAACACAGATGAGGTCTTTGTGATGTCATGTCAGTAGGCATCCTGTGTCTCTGGCCCTTTTCTGACTCCTAGACTGTTTAAGGATCGCTTCAAAAGACAGTAAGAGGTTTTTTTTCTCAATTAAACACAGATGAGGCCTTTGTGATGTCATGTCAGTAGGCATCCTGTGTCTCTGGCCCTTTTCTGACTCCTAGACTGTTTAAGGATCGCTTCAAAAGACAGTAAGAGGTTTTTTTTCTCAATTAAACACAGATGAGGTCTTTGTGATGTCATGTCAGTAGGCCTCCAGTGTCTCTGGCCCTTTTCTGACTCCTAGGCTGTTTAAAGATCTCCCCAAAAGGTAGTAAGAGGTTTTTTTCTTCTCAATTAAACAAAGGTGAGGTCTTTGTGATATCATGTCAGTAGGTATCCAATGTCTCTGGCCCTTTTCTAACTTTTAGACTGTTTAAAGATGGCCCCAAAAGGCAGTAAGAGGTTTTTTTCTTCTCAATTAAACACAGGGGAGGTCTTTGTGATATCGTGTCAGTACGTATCCTGTGTCTCTGGCCCTTTTCTAACTTTTAGTCTGTTTAAAGATCGCCCCAAAAGGCAGTAAAAGGTTTTTTTCTTCTCAATTAAACACAAATGAGGTCTTTGTGATGTCATGTCAGTAAGCACCCAGTGTCTCTGGCCCTTTTCTGACTCCTAGACTGTTTAAGGATCGCTTCAAAAGACAGTAAGAGGTTTTTTTTCTCAAACACAGATGAGGTCTTTGTGATGTCATGTCAGTAGGCATCCTGAGTCCCTGGCCCTTTTCTGACTCCTAGACTGTTTAAGGATGGCTTCAAAAGACAGTAAGAGGGTTTTTTTCTCAATTAAACACAGATGAGGTCTTTGTGATGTCATGTCAGTAGGCCTCCAGTGTCTCTGGCCCTTTTCTGACTCCTAGGCTGTTTAAGGATCGCTTCAAAAGACAGTAGGAGGTTTTTTTTCTCAATTAAACACAGATGAGGCCTTTGTGATGTCATGTCAGTAGGCATCCTGTGTATCTGGCTCTTTTCTGACTCCTAGACTGTTTAAGGATCGCCCCAAAAGGCAGTAAGAGGTTTTTTTTCTCAATTAAACACAGATGAGGTCTTTGTGATGTCATGTCAGTAAGCATCCAGTGTCTCTGGCCCTTTTCTGACTCCTAGACTGTTTAAGGATCGCCCCAAAAGGCAGTAAGAGGTTTTTTTTCTCAATTAAACACAGATGAGGTCTTTGTGATGTCATGTCAGTAAGCATCCAGTGTCTCTGGCCCTTTTCTGACTCCTAGACTGTTTAAGGATCGCTTCAAAAGACAGTAAGAGTTTTTTTTCTCAATTAAACACAGATGAGGTCTTTGTGATGTCATGTCAGTAGGCATCCTGAGTCCCTGGCCCTTTTCTGACTCCTAGACTGTTTAAGGATCGCTTCAAAAGACAGTAAGAGGGTTTTTTTCTCAATTAAACACAGATGAGGTCTTTGTGATGTCATGTCAGTAGGCATACAGTGTCTCTGGCCCTTTTCTGACTCCTAGACTGTTTAAGGATCGCTTCAAAAGACAGTAGGAGGTTTTTTTTTCTCAATTAAACACAGATGAGGTCTTTGTGATGTCATGTCAGTAGGCATCCAGTGTCTCTGGCCCTTTTCTGACTCCTAGACTGTTTAAGGATCGCTTCAAAAGACAGTAAGAGGTTTTTTTTCTCAATTAAACACAGATGAGGTCTTTGTGATGTCATGTCAGTAGGCATCCTGTGTCTCTGGCCCTTTTCTGACTCTTAGACTGTTTAAGGATCGCTTCAAAAGACAGTAAGAGGTTTTTTTTCTCAATTAAACACAGATGAGGTCTTTGTGATGTCATGTCAGTAAGCATCTAGTCTCTCTGGCCCTTTTCTGACTCCTAGACTGTTTAAGGATCGCTTCAAAAGACAGTAAGAGGTTTTTTTTCTCAATTAAACACAGATGAGGTCATTGTGATGTCATGTCAGTAGGCCTCCAGTGTCTGTGGCCCTTTTCTGACTACTAGGCTGTTTAAAGATCGCCCCAAAAGGCAGTAAGAGGTTTTTTTCTTCTCAATTAAACAAAGGTGAGGTCTTTGTGATATCATGTCAGTAGGTATCCAGTGTCTCTGGCCCTTTTCTAACTTTTAGTCTGTTTAAAGATCGCCCCAAAAGGCAGTAAAAGGTTTTTTTCTTCTCAATTAAACACAGATGAGGTCTTTGTGATGTCATGTCAGTAAGCATCCAGTGTCTCTGGCCCTTTTCTGACTCCTAGACTGTTTAAGGATCGCTTCAAAAGACAGTAAGAGGTTTTTTTTCTCAATTAAACACAGATGAGGTCTTTGTGATGTCATGTCAGTAGGCCTCCAGTGTCTCTGGCCCTTTTCTGACTCCTAAACTGTTTAAGGATCGCTTCAAAAGACAGTAGGAGGGTTTTTTTCTCAATTAAACACAGATGAGGTCTTTGTGATGTCATGTCAGTAAGCATCCAGTGTCTCTGGCCCTTTTCTGACTCCTAGACTGTTTAAGGATCGCTTCAAAAGACAGTAAGAGGTTTTTTTTCTCAATTAAACACAGATGAGGTCTTTGTGATGTCATGTCAGTAGGCATCCTGTGTCTCTGGCCCTTTTCTGACTCCTAGACTGTTTAAGGATCGCTTCAAAAGACAGTAAGTGGTTTTTTTTTCTCAATTAAACACAGATGAGGTCTTTGTGATGTCATGTCAGTAGGCCTCCAGTGTCTCTGGCCCTTTTCTGACTCCTAGGCTGTTTAAATGTCGCCCCAAAAGGCAGTAAGAGGTTTTTTTCTTCTCAATTAAACAAAGGTGAGGTCTTTGTGATATCATGTCAGTAGGCATCCAGTGTCTCTGGCCCTTTTCTAACTTTTAGACTGTTTAAAGATGGCCCCAAAAGGCAGTAAGAGGTTTTTTTCTTCTCAATTAAACACAGGGGAGGTCTTTGTGATATCATGTCAGTAGGTATCCAGTGTCTCTGGCCCTTTTCTAACTTTTAGTCTGTTTAAAGATCGCCCCAAAAGGCAGTAAAAGGTTTTTTTCTTCTCAATTAAACACAAATGAGGTCTTTGTGATGTCATGTCAGTAAGCATCCAGTGTCTCTGGCCCTTTTCTGACTCCTAGACTGTTTAAGGATCGCTTCAAAAGACAGTAAGAGTTTTTTTTCTCAATTAAACACAGATGAGGTCTTTGTGATGTCATGTCAGTAGGCATCCTGAGTCCCTGGCCCTTTTCTGACTCCTAGACTGTTTAAGGATCGCTTCAAAAGACAGTAAGAGGGTTTTTTTCTCAATTAAACACAGATGAGGTCTTTGTGATGTCATGTCAGTAGGCATCCTGTGTCTCTGGCCCTTTTCTGACTCCTAGACTGTTTAAGGATCGCTTCAAAAGACAGTAAGAGGTTTTTTTTCTCAATTAAACACAGATGAGGTCATTGTGATGTCATGTCAGTAGGCCTCCAGTGTCTGTGGCCCTTTTCTGACTACTAGGCTGTTTAAAGATCGCCCCAAAAGGCAGTAAGAGGTTTTTTTCTTCTCAATTAAACAAAGGTGAGGTCTTTGTGATATCATGTCAGTAGGTATCCAGTGTCTCTGGCCCTTTTCTAACTTTTAGTCTGTTTAAAGATCGCCCCAAAAGGCAGTAAAAGGTTTTTTTCTTCTCAATTAAACACAGATGAGGTCTTTGTGATGTCATGTCAGTAAGCATCCAGTGTCTCTGGCCCTTTTCTGACTCCTAGACTGTTTAAGGATCGCTTCAAAAGACAGTAAGAGGTTTTTTTTCTCAATTAAACACAGATGAGGTCTTTGTGATGTCATGTCAGTAGGCCTCCAGTGTCTCTGGCCCTTTTCTGACTCCTAAACTGTTTAAGGATCGCTTCAAAAGACAGTAGGAGGGTTTTTTTCTCAATTAAACACAGATGAGGTCTTTGTGATGTCATGTCAGTAAGCATCCAGTGTCTCTGGCCCTTTTCTGACTCCTAGACTGTTTAAGGATCGCTTCAAAAGACAGTAAGAGGTTTTTTTTCTCAATTAAACACAGATGAGGTCTTTGTGATGTCATGTCAGTAGGCATCCTGTGTCTCTGGCCCTTTTCTGACTCCTAGACTGTTTAAGGATCGCTTCAAAAGACAGTAAGTGGTTTTTTTTTCTCAATTAAACACAGATGAGGTCTTTGTGATGTCATGTCAGTAGGCCTCCAGTGTCTCTGGCCCTTTTCTGACTCCTAGGCTGTTTAAATGTCGCCCCAAAAGGCAGTAAGAGGTTTTTTTCTTCTCAATTAAACAAAGGTGAGGTCTTTGTGATATCATGTCAGTAGGCATCCAGTGTCTCTGGCCCTTTTCTAACTTTTAGACTGTTTAAAGATGGCCCCAAAAGGCAGTAAGAGGTTTTTTTCTTCTCAATTAAACACAGGGGAGGTCTTTGTGATATCATGTCAGTAGGTATCCAGTGTCTCTGGCCCTTTTCTAACTTTTAGTCTGTTTAAAGATCGCCCCAAAAGGCAGTAAAAGGTTTTTTTCTTCTCAATTAAACACAAATGAGGTCTTTGTGATGTCATGTCAGTAAGCATCCAGTGTCTCTGGCCCTTTTCTGACTCCTAGACTGTTTAAGGATCGCTTCAAAAGACAGTAAGAGTTTTTTTTCTCAATTAAACACAGATGAGGTCTTTGTGATGTCATGTCAGTAGGCATCCTGAGTCCCTGGCCCTTTTCTGACTCCTAGACTGTTTAAGGATCGCTTCAAAAGACAGTAAGAGGGTTTTTTTCTCAATTAAACACAGATGAGGTCTTTGTGATGTCATGTCAGTAGGCATACAGTGTCTCTGGCCCTTTTCTGACTCCTAGACTGTTTAAGGATCGCTTCAAAAGACAGTAGGAGGTTTTTTTTTCTCAATTAAACACAGATGAGGTCTTTGTGATGTCATGTCAGTAGGCATCCAGTGTCTCTGGCCCTTTTCTGACTCCTAGACTGTTTAAGGATCGCTTCAAAAGACAGTAAGAGGTTTTTTTTCTCAATTAAACACAGATGAGGTCTTTGTGATGTCATGTCAGTAGGCATCCAGTGTCTCTGGCCCTTTTCTGACTCCTAGACTGTTTAAGGATCGCTTCAAAAGACAGTAAGAGGTTTTTTTTCTCAATTAAACACAGATGAGGTCTTTGTGATGTCATGTCAGTAGGCATCCTGTGTCTCTGGCCCTTTTCTGACTCCTAGACTGTTTAAGGATCGCTTCAAAAGACAGTAAGAGGTTTTTTTCCTCAATTAAACACAGATGAGGTCTTTGTGATGTCATGTCAGTAAGCATCTAGTCTCTCTGGCCCTTTTCTGACTCCTAGACTGTTTAAGGATCGCTTCAAAAGACAGTAAGAGGTTTTTTTTCTCAATTAAACACAGATGAGGTCTTTGTGATGTCATGTCAGTAGGCATCCAGTGTCTCTGGCCCTTTTCTGACTCCTAGACTGTTTAAGGATCGCTTCAAAAGACAGTAGGAGGTTTTTTTTCTCAATTAAACACAGATGAGGTCTTTGTGATGTCATGTCAGTAGGCCTCCAGTGTCTCTGGCCCTTTTCTGACTCCTAGACTGTTTAAGGATCGCTTCAAAAGACAGTAGGAGGTTTTTTTTCTCAATTAAACACAGATGAGGTCTTTGTGATGTCATGTCAGTAGGCCTCCAGTGTCTCTGGCCCTTTTCTGACTCCTAGACTGTTTAAGGATCGCTTCAAAAGACAGTAAGAGGTTTTTTTTCTCAATTAAACACAGATGAGGTCTTTGTGATGTCATGTCAGTAGGCATCCTGTGTCTCTGGCCCTTTTCTGACTCCTAGACTGTTTAAGGATCGCTTCAAAAGACAGTAAGAGGTTTTTTTTCTCAATTAAACACAGATGAGGCCTTTGTGATGTCATGTCAGTAGGCATCCTGTGTCTCTGGCCCTTTTCTGACTCCTAGACTGTTTAAGGATCGCTTCAAAAGACAGTAAGAGGTTTTTTTTCTCAATTAAACACAGATGAGGTCTTTGTGATGTCATGTCAGTAGGCCTCCAGTGTCTCTGGCCCTTTTCTGACTCCTAGGCTGTTTAAAGATCTCCCCAAAAGGTAGTAAGAGGTTTTTTTTCTTCTCAATTAAACAAAGGTGAGGTCTTTGTGATATCATGTCAGTAGGTATCCAATGTCTCTGGCCCTTTTCTAACTTTTAGACTGTTTAAAGATGGCCCCAAAAGGCAGTAAGAGGTTTTTTTCTTCTCAATTAAACACAGGGGAGGTCTTTGTGATATCGTGTCAGTACGTATCCTGTGTCTCTGGCCCTTTTCTAACTTTTAGTCTGTTTAAAGATCGCCCCAAAAGGCAGTAAAAGGTTTTTTTCTTCTCAATTAAACACAAATGAGGTCTTTGTGATGTCATGTCAGTAAGCACCCAGTGTCTCTGGCCCTTTTCTGACTCCTAGACTGTTTAAGGATCGCTTCAAAAGACAGTAAGAGGTTTTTTTTTCTCAAACACAGATGAGGTCTTTGTGATGTCATGTCAGTAGGCATCCTGAGTCCCTGGCCCTTTTCTGACTCCTAGACTGTTTAAGGATGGCTTCAAAAGACAGTAAGAGGGTTTTTTTCTCAATTAAACACAGATGAGGTCTTTGTGATGTCATGTCAGTAGGCCTCCAGTGTCTCTGGCCCTTTTCTGACTCCTAGGCTGTTTAAGGATCGCTTCAAAAGACAGTAGGAGGTTTTTTTTCTCAATTAAACACAGATGAGGCCTTTGTGATGTCATGTCAGTAGGCATCCTGTGTATCTGGCTCTTTTCTGACTCCTAGACTGTTTAAGGATCGCCCCAAAAGGCAGTAAGAGGTTTTTTTTCTCAATTAAACACAGATGAGGTCTTTGTGATGTCATGTCAGTAAGCATCCAGTGTCTCTGGCCCTTTTCTGACTCCTAGACTGTTTAAGGATCGCCCCAAAAGGCAGTAAGAGGTTTTTTTTCTCAATTAAACACAGATGAGGTCTTTGTGATGTCATGTCAGTAAGCATCCAGTGTCTCTGGCCCTTTTCTGACTCCTAGACTGTTTATGGATCGCTTCAAAAGACAGTAAGAGGTTTTTTTTCTCAATTAAACACAGATGAGGTCTTTGTGATGTCATGTCAGTAGGCCTCCAGTGTCTCTGGCCCTTTTCTGACTCCTAGGCTGTTTAAGGATCGCTTTAAAAGACAGTAAGAGGTTTTTTTTCTCAATTAAACACAGATGAGGTCTTTGTGATGTCATGTCAGTAGGCCTCCAGTGTCTCTGGCCCTTTTCTGACTCCTAGGCTGTTTAAAGATCGCCCCAAAAGGCAGTAAGAGTTTTTATTCTTCTCAATTAAACAAAGGTGAGGTCTTTGTGATATCATGTCAGTAGGTATCCAGTGTCTCTGGCCCTTTTCTAACTTTTAGACTGTTTAAAGATGGCCCCCAAAGGCAGTAAGAGGTTTTTTTCTTCTCAATTAAACACAGGGGAGGTCTTTGTGATATCATGTCAGTAGGTATCCAGTGTCTCTGGCCCTTTTCTAACTTTTAGTCTGTTTAAAGATCGCCCCAAAAGGCAGTAAAAGGTTTTTTTCTTCTCAATTAAACACAAATGAGGTCTTTGTGATGTCATGTCAGTAAGCATCCTGTGTCTCTGGCCCTTTTCTGACTCCTAGACTGTTTAAGGATCGCTTCAAAAGACAGTAAGAGGTTTTTTTTCTCAATTAAACACAGATGAGGTCTTTGTGATGTCATGTCAGAAGGCATCCTGAGTCCCTGGCCCTTTTCTGACTCCTAGACTGTTTAAGGATCGCTTCAAAAGACAGTAAGAGGGTTTTTTTCTCAATTAAACACAGATGAGGTCTTTGTGATGTCATGTCAGTAGGCATACAGTGTCTCTGGCCCTTTTCTGACTCCTAGACTGTTTAAGGATCGCTTCAAAAGACAGTAGGAGGTTTTGTTTTCTCAATTAAACACAGATGAGGTCTTTGTGATGTCATGTCAGTAGGCATCCAGTGTCTCTGGCCCTTTTCTGACTCCTAGACTGTTTAAGGATCGCTTCAAAAGACAGTAAGAGGTTTTTTTTCTCAATTAAACACAGATGAGGTCTTTGTGATGTCATGTCAGTAGGCATCCAGTGTCTCTGGCCCTTTTCTGACTCCTAGACTGTTTAAGGATCGCTTCAAAAGACAGTAAGAGGTTTTTTTTCTCAATTAAACACAGATGAGGTCTTTGTGATGTCATGTCAGTAGGCATCCTGTGTCTCTGGCCCTTTTCTGACTCCTAGACTGTTTAAGGATCGCTTCAAAAGACAGTAAGAGGTTTTTTTCCTCAATTAAAAACAGATGAGGTCTTTGTGATGTCATGTCAGTAAGCATCTAGTCTCTCTGGCCCTTTTCTGACTCCTAGACTGTTTAAGGATCGCTTCAAAAGACAGTAAGAGGTTTTTTTTCTCAATTAAACACAGATGAGGTCTTTGTGATGTCATGTCAGTAGGCATCCTGTGTCTCTGGCCCTTTTCTGACTCCTAGACTGTTTAAGGATCGCTTCAAAAGACAGTAAGAGGTTTTTTTTCTCAATTAAACACAGATGAGGTCATTGTGATGTCATGTCAGTAGGCCTCCAGTGTCTGTGGCCCTTTTCTGACTCCTAGGCTGTTTAAAGATCGCCCCAAAAGGCAGTAAGAGGTTTTTTTCTTCTCAATTAAACAAAGGTGAGGTCTTTGTGATATCATGTCAGTAGGTATCCAGTGTCTCTGGCCCTTTTCTAACTTTTAGTCTGTTTAAAGATCGCCCCAAAAGGCAGTAAAAGGTTTTTTTCTTCTCAATTAAACACAGATGAGGTCTTTGTGATGTCATGTCAGTAAGCATCCAGTGTCTCTGGCCCTTTTCTGACTCCTAGACTGTTTAAGGATCGCTTCAAAAGACAGTAAGAGGTTTTTTTTCTCAATTAAACACAGATGAGGTCTTTGTGATGTCATGTCAGTAGGCCTCCAGTGTCTCTGGCCCTTTTCTGACTCCTAAACTGTTTAAGGATCGCTTCAAAAGACAGTAGGAGGGTTTTTTTCTCAATTAAACACAGATGAGGTCTTTGTGATGTCATGTCAGTAAGCATCCAGTGTCTCTGGCCCTTTTCTGACTCCTAGACTGTTTAAGGATCGCTTCAAAAGACAGTAAGAGGTTTTTTTTCTCAATTAAACACAGATGAGGTCTTTGTGATGTCATGTCAGTAGGCATCCTGTGTCTCTGGCCCTTTTCTGACTCCTAGACTGTTTAAGGATCGCTTCAAAAGACAGTAAGAGGTTTTTTTTCTCAATTAAACACAGATGAGGTCTTTGTGATGTCTTGTCAGTAGGCCTCCAGTGTCTCTGGCCCTTTTCTGACTCCTAGGCTGTTTAAATGTCGCCCCAAAAGGCAGTAAGAGGTTTTTTTCTTCTCAATTAAACAAAGGTGAGGTCTTTGTGATATCATGTCAGTAGGCATCCAGTGTCTCTGGCCCTTTTCTAACTTTTAGACTGTTTAAAGATGGCCCCAAAAGGCAGTAAGAGGTTTTTTTCTTCTCAATTAAACACAGGGGAGGTCTTTGTGATATCATGTCAGTAGGTATCCAGTGTCTCTGGCCCTTTTCTAACTTTTAGTCTGTTTAAAGATCGCCCCAAAAGGCAGTAAAAGGTTTTTTTCTTCTCAATTAAACACAAATGAGGTCTTTGTGATGTCATGTCAGTAAGCATCCAGTGTCTCTGGCCCTTTTCTGACTCCTAGACTGTTTAAGGATCGCTTCAAAAGACAGTAAGAGTTTTTTTTCTCAATTAAACACAGATGAGGTCTTTGTGATGTCATGTCAGTAGGCCTCCAGTGTCTCTGGCCCTTTTCTGACTCCTAGACTGTTTAAGGATCGCTTCAAAAGACAGTAGGAGGTTTTGTTTTCTCAATTAAACACAGATGAGGTCTTTGTGATGTCATGTCAGTAGGCATCCAGTGTCTCTGGCCCTTTTCTGACTCCTAGACTGTTTAAGGATCGCTTCAAAAGACAGTAAGAGGTTTTTTTTCTCAATTAAACACAGATGAGGTCTTTGTGATGTCATGTCAGTAGGCATCCTGTGTCTCTGGCCCTTTTCTGACTCCTAGACTGTTTAAGGATCGCTTCAAAAGACAGTAAGAGGTTTTTTTCCTCAATTAAACACAGATGAGGTCTTTGTGATGTCATGTCAGTAAGCATCTAGTCTCTCTGGCCCTTTTCTGACTCCTAGACTGTTTAAGGATCGCTTCAAAAGACAGTAAGAGGTTTTTTTTCTCAATTAAACACAGATGAGGTCTTTGTGATGTCATGTCAGTAGGCATCCTGTGTCTCTGGACCTTTTCTGACTCCTAGACTGTTTAAGGATCGCTTCAAAAGACAGTAAGAGGTTTTTTTTCTCAATTAAACACAGATGAGGTCATTGTGATGTCATGTCAGTAGGCCTCCAGTGTCTGTGGCCCTTTTCTGACTCCTAGGCTGTTTAAAGATCGCCCCAAAAGGCAGTAAGAGGTTTTTTTCTTCTCAATTAAACAAAGGTGAGGTCTTTGTGATATCATGTCAGTAGGTATCCAGTGTCTCTGGCCCTTTTCTAACTTTTAGTCTGTTTAAAGATCGCCCCAAAAGGCAGTAAAAGGTTTTTTTCTTCTCAATTAAACACAGATGAGGTCTTTGTGATGTCATGTCAGTAAGCATCCAGTGTCTCTGGCCCTTTTCTGACTCCTAGACTGTTTAAGGATCGCTTCAAAAGACAGTAAGAGGTTTTTTTTCTCAATTAAACACAGATGAGGTCTTTGTGATGTCATGTCAGTAGGCCTCCAGTGTCTCTGGCCCTTTTCTGACTCCTAAACTGTTTAAGGATCGCTTCAAAAGACAGTAGGAGGGTTTTTTTCTCAATTAAACACAGATGAGGTCTTTGTGATGTCATGTCAGTAAGCATCCAGTGTCTCTGGCCCTTTTCTGACTCCTAGACAGTTTAAGGATCGCTTCAAAAGACAGTAAGAGGTTTTTTTTCTCAATTAAACACAGATGAGGTCTTTGTGATGTCATGTCAGTAGGCATCCTGTGTCTCTGGCCCTTTTCTGACTCCTAGACTGTTTAAGGATCGCTTCAAAAGACAGTAAGAGGTTTTTTTTCTCAATTAAACACAGATGAGGTCTTTGTGATGTCTTGTCAGTAGGCCTCCAGTGTCTCTGGCCCTTTTCTGACTCCTAGGCTGTTTAAATGTCGCCCCAAAAGGCAGTAAGAGGTTTTTTTCTTCTCAATTAAACAAAGGTGAGGTCTTTGTGATATCATGTCAGTAGGCATCCAGTGTCTCTGGCCCTTTTCTAACTTTTAGACTGTTTAAAGATGGCCCCAAAAGGCAGTAAGAGGTTTTTTTCTTCTCAATTAAACACAGGGGAGGTCTTTGTGATATCATGTCAGTAGGTATCCAGTGTCTCTGGCCCTTTTCTAACTTTTAGTCTGTTTAAAGATCGCCCCAAAAGGCAGTAAAAGGTTTTTTTCTTCTCAATTAAACACAAATGAGGTCTTTGTGATGTCATGTCAGTAAGCATCCAGTGTCTCTGGCCCTTTTCTGACTCCTAGACTGTTTAAGGATCGCTTCAAAAGACAGTAAGAGTTTTTTTTCTCAATTAAACACAGATGAGGTCTTTGTGATGTCATGTCAGTAGGCATCCTGAGTCCCTGGCCCTTTTCTGACTCCTAGACTGTTTAAGGATCGCTTCAAAAGACAGTAAGAGGGTTTTTTTCTCAATTAAACACAGATGAGGTCTTTGTGATGTCATGTCAGTAGGCATCCAGTGTCTCTGGCCCTTTTCTGACTCCTAGACTGTTTAAGGATCGCTTCAAAAGACAGTAGGAGGTTTTTTTTTCTCAATTAAACACAGATGAGGTCTTTGTGATGTCATGTCAGTAGGCATCCAGTGTCTCTGGCCCTTTTCTGACTCCTAGACTGTTTAAGGATCGCTTCAAAAGACAGTAAGAGGTTTTTTTTCTCAATTAAACACAGATGAGGTCTTTGTGATGTCATGTCAGTAAGCATCTAGTCTCTCTGGCCCTTTTCTGACTCCTAGACTGTTTAAGGATCGCTTCAAAAGACAGTAAGAGGTTTTTTTTCTCAATTAAACACAGATGAGGTCTTTGTGATGTCATGTCAGTAGGCATCCTGTGTCTCTGGCCCTTTTCTGACTCCTAGACTGTTTAAGGATCGCTTCAAAAGACAGTAAGAGGTTTTTTTTCTCAATTAAACACAGATGAGGTCATTGTGATGTCATGTCAGTAGGCCTCCAGTGTCTGTGGCCCTTTTCTGACTCCTAGGCTGTTTAAAGATCGCCCCAAAAGGCAGTAAGAGGTTTTTTTCTTCTCAATTAAACAAAGGTGAGGTCTTTGTGATATCATGTCAGTAGGTATCCAGTGTCTCTGGCCCTTTTCTAACTTTTAGTCTGTTTAAAGATCGCCCCAAAAGGCAGTAAAAGGTTTTTTTCTTCTCAATTAAACACAGATGAGGTCTTTGTGATGTCATGTCAGTAAGCATCCAGTGTCTCTGGCCCTTTTCTGACTCCTAGACTGTTTAAGGATCGCTTCAAAAGACAGTAAGAGGTTTTTTTTCTCAATTAAACACAGATGAGGTCTTTGTGATGTCATGTCAGTAGGCCTCCAGTGTCTCTGGCCCTTTTCTGACTCCTAAACTGTTTAAGGATCGCTTCAAAAGACAGTAGGAGGGTTTTTTTCTCAATTAAACACAGATGAGGTCTTTGTGATGTCATGTCAGTAAGCATCCAGTGTCTCTGGCCCTTTTCTGACTCCTAGACTGTTTAAGGATCGCTTCAAAAGACAGTAAGAGGTTTTTTTTCTCAATTAAACACAGATGAGGTCTTTGTGATGTCATGTCAGTAGGCCTCCAGTGTCTCTGGCCCTTTTCTGACTCCTAGACTGTTTAAGGATCGCTTCAAAAGACAGTAAGAGGTTTTTTTTCTCAATTAAACACAGATGAGGTCTTTGTGATGTCATGTCAGTAGGCCTCCAGTGTCTCTGGCCCTTTTCTGACTCCTAGGCTGTTTAAATGTCGCCCCAAAAGGCAGTAAGAGGTTTTTTTCTTCTCAATTAAACAAAGGTGAGGTCTTTGTGATATCATGTCAGTAGGCATCCAGTGTCTCTGGCCCTTTTCTAACTTTTAGACTGTTTAAAGATGGCCCCAAAAGGCAGTAAGAGGTTTTTTTCTTCTCAATTAAACACAGGGGAGGTCTTTGTGATATCATGTCAGTAGGTATCCAGTGTCTCTGGCCCTTTTCTAACTTTTAGTCTGTTTAAAGATCGCCCCAAAAGGCAGTAAAAGGTTTTTTTCTTCTCAATTAAACACAAATGAGGTCTTTGTGATGTCATGTCAGTAAGCATCCAGTGTCTCTGGCCCTTTTCTGACTCCTAGACTGTTTAAGGATCGCTTCAAAAGACAGTAAGAGTTTTTTTTCTCAATTAAACACAGATGAGGTCTTTGTGATGTCATGTCAGTAGGCATCCTGAGTCCCTGGCCCTTTTCTGACTCCTAGACTGTTTAAGGATCGCTTCAAAAGACAGTAAGAGGGTTTTTTTCTCAATTAAACACAGATGAGGTCTTTGTGATGTCATGTCAGTAGGCATACAGTGTCTCTGGCCCTTTTCTGACTCCTAGACTGTTTAAGGATCGCTTCAAAAGACAGTAGGAGGTTTTTTTTTCTCAATTAAACACAGATGAGGTCTTTGTGATGTCATGTCAGTAGGCATCCAGTGTCTCTGGCCCTTTTCTGACTCCTAGACTGTTTAAAGATCGCTTCAAAAGACAGTAAGAGGTTTTTTTTCTCAATTAAACACAGATGAGGTCTTTGTGATGTCATGTCAGTAGGCATCCAGTGTCTCTGGCCCTTTTCTGACTCCTAGACTGTTTAAGGATCGCTTCAAAAGACAGTAAGAGGTTTTTTTTCTCAATTAAACACAGATGAGGTCTTTGTGATGTCATGTCAGTAGGCATCCTGTGTCTCTGGCCCTTTTCTGACTCCTAGACTGTTTAAGGATCGCTTCAAAAGACAGTAAGAGGTTTTTTTCCTCAATTAAACACAGATGAGGTCTTTGTGATGTCATGTCAGTAAGCATCTAGTCTCTCTGGCCCTTTTCTGACTCCTAGACTGTTTAAGGATCGCTTCAAAAGACAGTAAGAGGTTTTTTTTCTCAATTAAACACAGATGAGGTCTTTGTGATGTCATGTCAGTAGGCATCCAGTGTCTCTGGCCCTTTTCTGACTCCTAGACTGTTTAAGGATCGCTTCAAAAGACAGTAGGAGGTTTTTTTTCTCAATTAAACACAGATGAGGTCTTTGTGATGTCATGTCAGTAGGCCTCCAGTGTCTCTGGCCCTTTTCTGACTCCTAGACTGTTTAAGGATCGCTTCAAAAGACAGTAGGAGGTTTTTTTTCTCAATTAAACACAGATGAGGTCTTTGTGATGTCATGTCAGTAGGCCTCCAGTGTCTCTGGCCCTTTTCTGACTCCTAGACTGTTTAAGGATCGCTTCAAAAGACAGTAAGAGGTTTTTTTTCTCAATTAAACACAGATGAGGTCTTTGTGATGTCATGTCAGTAGGCATCCTGTGTCTCTGGCCCTTTTCTGACTCCTAGACTGTTTAAGGATCGCTTCAAAAGACAGTAAGAGGTTTTTTTTCTCAATTAAACACAGATGAGGCCTTTGTGATGTCATGTCAGTAGGCATCCTGTGTCTCTGGCCCTTTTCTGACTCCTAGACTGTTTAAGGATCGCTTCAAAAGACAGTAAGAGGTTTTTTTTCTCAATTAAACACAGATGAGGTCTTTGTGATGTCATGTCAGTAGGCCTCCAGTGTCTCTGGCCCTTTTCTGA
Organism: Paroedura picta; assembly: GCF_049243985.1. Classification (NCBI taxonomy): domain Eukaryota; kingdom Metazoa; phylum Chordata; class Lepidosauria; order Squamata; family Gekkonidae; genus Paroedura; species Paroedura picta. Next base: position 12,759,364 of record NC_135385.1, on the reverse strand, counting down.
CTCCTAGGCTGTTTAAAGATCTCCCCAAAAGGTAGTAAGAGGTTTTTTTCTTCTCAATTAAACAAAGGTGAGGTCTTTGTGATATCATGTCAGTAGGTATCCAATGTCTCTGGCCCTTTTCTAACTTTTAGACTGTTTAAAGATGGCCCCAAAAGGCAGTAAGAGGTTTTTTTCTTCTCAATTAAACACAGGGGAGGTCTTTGTGATATCGTGTCAGTACGTATCCTGTGTCTCTGGCCCTTTTCTAACTTTTAGTCTGTTTAAAGATCGCCCCAAAAGGCAGTAAAAGGTTTTTTTCTTCTCAATTAAACACAAATGAGGTCTTTGTGATGTCATGTCAGTAAGCACCCAGTGTCTCTGGCCCTTTTCTGACTCCTAGACTGTTTAAGGATCGCTTCAAAAGACAGTAAGAGGTTTTTTTTCTCAATTAAACACAGATGAGGTCTTTGTGATGTCATGTCAGTAGGCATCCTGAGTCCCTGGCCCTTTTCTGACTCCTAGACTGTTTAAGGATCGCTTCAAAAGACAGTAAGAGGGTTTTTTTCTCAATTAAACACAGATGAGGTCTTTGTGATGTCATGTCAGTAGGCATACAGTGTCTCTGGCCCTTTTCTGACTCCTAGACTGTTTAAGGATCGCTTCAAAAGACAGTAGGAGGTTTTTTTTTCTCAATTAAACACAGATGAGGCCTTTGTGATGTCATGTCAGTAGGCATCCAGTGTCTCTGGCCCTTTTCTGACTCCTAGACTGTTTAAGGATCGCCCCAAAAGGCAGTAAGAGGTTTTTTTTCTCAATTAAACACAGATGAGGTCTTTGTGATGTCATGTCAGTAAGCATCCAGTGTCTCTGGCCCTTTTCTGACTCCTAGACTGTTTAAGGATCGCCCCAAAAGGCAGTAAGAGGTTTTTTTTCTCAATTAAACACAGATGAGGTCTTTGTGATGTCATGTCAGTAAGCATCCAGTGTCTCTGGCCCTTTTCTGACTCCTAGACTGTTTATGGATCGCTTCAAAAGACAGTAAGAGGTTTTTTTTCTCAATTAAACACAGATGAGGTCTTTGTGATGTCATGTCAGTAGGCCTCCAGTGTCTCTGGCCCTTTTCTGACTCCTAGGCTGTTTAAGGATCGCTTTAAAAGACAGTAAGAGGTTTTTTTTCTCAATTAAACACAGATGAGGTCTTTGTGATGTCATGTCAGTAGGCCTCCAGTGTCTCTGGCCCTTTTCTGACTCCTAGGCTGTTTAAAGATCGCCCCAAAAGGCAGTAAGAGGTTTTATTCTTCTCAATTAAACAAAGGTGAGGTCTTTGTGATATCATGTCAGTAGGCATCCAGTGTCTCTGGCCCTTTTCTAACTTTTAGACTGTTTAAAGATGGCCCCAAAAGGCAGTAAGAGGTTTTTTTCTTCTCAATTAAACACAGGGGAGGTCTTTGTGATATCATGTCAGTAGGTATCCAGTGTCTCTGGCCCTTTTCTAACTTTTAGTCTGTTTAAAGATCGCCCCAAAAGGCAGTAAAAGGTTTTTTTCTTCTCAATTAAACACAAATGAGGTCTTTGTGATGTCATGTCAGTAAGCATCCAGTGTCTCTGGCCCTTTTCTGACTCCTAGACTGTTTAAGGATCGCTTCAAAAGACAGTAAGAGGTTTTTTTTCTCAATTAAACACAGATGAGGTCTTTGTGATGTCATGTCAGTAGGCCTCCAGTGTCTCTGGCCGTTTTCTGACTCCTAGACTGTTTAAGGATCACTTCAAAAGACAGTAGGAGGTTTTTTTCTCAATTAAACACAGATGAGGTCTTTGTGATGTCATGTCAGTAGGCCTCCAGTGTCTCTGGCCCTTTTCTGACTCCTAGGCTGTTTAAGGATCGCTTCAAAAGACAGTAAGAGGGTTTTTTTCTCAATTAAACTCAGATGAGGTCTTTGTGATGTCATGTCAGTAGGCATCCTGTGTCTCTGGCCCTTTTCTGACTCCTAGACTGTTTAAGGATCGCTTCAAAAGACAGTAAGAGGTTTTTTTTCTCAATTAAACACAGATGAGGTCTTTGTGATGTCATGTCAGTAGGCATCCTGAGTCCCTGGCCCTTTTCTGACCTAGACTGTTTAAGGATCGCTTCAAAAGACAGTAAGAGGGTTTTTTTCTCAATTAAACACAGATGAGGTCTTTGTGATGTCATGTCAGTAGGCATCCTGTGTCTCTGGCCCTTTTCTGACTCCTAGACTGTTTAAGGATCGCTTCAAAAGACAGTAAGAGGTTTTTTTTCTCAATTAAACACAGATGAGGTCTTTGTGATGTCATGTCAGTAGGCATCCTGTGTCTCTGGCCCTTTTCTGACTCCTAGGCTGTTTAAAGATCGCCCCAAAAGGCAGTAAGAGGTTTTATTCTTCTCAATTAAACAAAGGTGAGGTCTTTGTGATATCATGTCAGTAGGTATCCAGTGTCTCTGGCCCTTTTCTAACTTTTAGACTGTTTAAAGATGGCCCCAAAAGGCAGTAAGAGGTTTTTTTCTTCTCAATTAAACACAGGGGAGGTCTTTGTGATATCATGTCAGTAGGTATCCAGTGTCTCTGGCCCTTTTCTAACTTTTAGTCTGTTTAAAGATCGCCCCAAAAGGCAGTAAAAGGTTTTTTTCTTCTCAATTAAACACAAATGAGGTCTTTGTGATGTCATGTCAGTAAGCATCCAGTGTCTCTGGCCCTTTTCTGACTCCTAGACTGTTTAAGGATCGCTTCAAAAGACAGTAAGAGGTTTTTTTTCTCAATTAAACACAGATGAGGTCTTTGTGATGTCATGTCAGTAGGCCTCCAGTGTCTCTGGCCATTTTCTGACTCCTAGACTGTTTAAGGATCACTTCAAAAGACAGTAGGAGGTTTTTTTTCTCAATTAAACACAGATAAGGTCTTTGTGATGTCATGTCAGTAGGCCTCCAGTGTCTCTGGCCCTTTTCTGACTCCTAGGCTGTTTAAAGATCGCCCCAAAAGGCAGTAAGAGGTTTTATTCTTCTCAATTAAACAAAGGTGAGGTCTTTGTGATATCATGTCAGTAGGTATCCAGTGTCTCTGGCCCTTTTCTAACTTTTAGACTGTTTAAAGATGGCCCCAAAAGGCAGTAAGAGGTTTTTTTTCTCAATTAAACACAGATGAGGTCTTTGTGATGTCATGTCAGTAGGCATCCAGTGTCTCTGGCCCTTTTCTGACTCCTAGACTGTTTAAGGATCGCTTCAAAAGACAGTAGGAGGTTTTTTTTCTCAATTAAACACAGATGAGGTCTTTGTGATGTCATGTCAGTAGGCATCCAGTGTCTCTGGCCCTTTTCTGACTCCTAGACTGTTTAAGGATCGCTTCAAAAGACAGTAGGAGGTTTTTTTTTCTCAATTAAACACAGATGAGGTCTTTGTGATGTCATGTCAGTAGGCATCCTGTGTCTCTGGCCCTTTTCTGACTCCTAGACTGTTTAAGGATCGCTTCAAAAGACAGTAAGAGGGTTTTTTTCTCAATTAAACACAGTTGAGGTCTTTGTGATGTCATGTCAGTAGGCATCCTGTGTCTCTGGCCCTTTTCTGACTCCTAGACTGTTTAAGGATCGCTTCAAAAGACAGTAAGAGGGTTTTTTTCTCAATTAAACACAGTTGAGGTCTTTGTGATGTCATGTCAGTAGGCCTCCAGTGTCTCTGGCCCTTTTCTGACTCCTAGACTGTTTAAGGATCGCTTCAAAAGACAGTAAGAGGTTTTTTTCTCAATTAAACACAGATGAGGACTTTGTGATGTCATGTCAGTAGGCATCCTGTGTCTCTGGCCCTTTTCTGACTCCTAGACTGTTTAAGGATCGCTTCAAAAGACAGTAGGAGGGTTTTTTTCTCAATTAAACACAGATGAGGACTTTGTGATGTCATGTCAGTAGGCATCCTGTGTCTCTGGCCCTTTTCTGACTCCTAGACTGTTTAAGGATCGCTTCAAAAGACTGTAAGAGGTTTTTTTTCTCAATTAAACACAGATGAGGCCTTTGTGATGTCATGTCAGTAGGCCTCCAGTGTCTCTGGCCGTTTTCTGACTCCTAGACTCTTTAAGGATCGCTTCAAAAGACAGTAGGAGGTTTTTTTTCTCAATTAAACACAGATGAGGTCTTTGTGATGTCATGTCAGTAGGCCTCCAGTGTCCCTGGCCCTTTTCTGACTCCTAGGCTGTTTAAAGATCGCCCCAAAAGGCAGTAAGAGGTTTTATTCTTCTCAATTAAACAAAGGTGAGGTCTTTGTGATATCATGTCAGTACGTATCCAGTGTCTCTGGCCCTTTTCTAACTTTTAGACTATTTAAAGATGGCCCCAAAAGGCAGTAAGAGGTTTTTTTTCTCAATTAAACACAGATGAGGTCTTTGTGATGTCATGTCAGTAGGCATCCAGTGTCTCTGGCCGTTTTCTGACTCCTAGACTCTTTAAGGATCGCTTCAAAAGACAGTAGGAGGTTTTTTTTCTCAATTAAACACAGATGAGGTCTTTGTGATGTCATGTCAGTAGGCCTCCAGTGTCTCTGGCCCTTTTCTGACTCCTAGGCTGTTTAAAGATCGCCCCAAAAGGCAGTAAGAGGTTTTATTCTTCTCAATTAAACAAAGGTGAGGTCTTTGTGATATCATGTCAGTAGGTATCCAGTGTCTCTGGCCCTTTTCTAACTTTTAGACTGTTTAAAGATGGCCCCAAAAGGCAGTAAGAGGTTTTTTTTCTCAATTAAACACAGATGAGGTCTTTGTGATGTCATGTCAGTAGGCATCCAGTGTCTCTGGCCGTTTTCTGACTCCTAGACTGTTTAAGGATCGCTTCAAAAGACAGTAGGAGGTTTTTTTTCTGAATTAAACACAGATGAGGTCTTTGTGATGTCATGTCAGTAGGCATCCAGTGTCTCTGGCCCTTTTCTGACTCCTAGACTGTTTAAGGATCGCTTCAAAAGACAGTAAGAGGTTTTTTTTCTCAATTAAACACAGATGAGGTCTTTGTGATGTCATGTCAGTAAGCATCCAGTGTCTCTGGCCCTTTTCTGACTCCTAGACTGTTTATGGATCGCTTCAAAAGACAGTAAGAGGGTTTTTTTTCTCAATTAAACACAGATGAGGTCTTTGTGATGTCATGTCAGTAGGTATCCAGTGTCTCTGGCCCTTTTCTGACTCCTAGACTATTTAAGGACCGCTTCAAAAGACAGTAAGAGGTTTTTTTTCTCAATTAAACACAGATGAGGTCTTTGTGATGTCATGTCAGTAGGCATCCTGTGTCTCTGGCCCTTTTCTGACTCCTAGACTGTTTAAGGATCGCTTCAAAAGACATTAAGAGGTTTTTTTTCTCAATTAAACACAGATGAGGTCTTTGTGATGTCATGTCAGTAGGCATCCTGTGTCTCTGGCCCTTTTCTGACTCCTAGGCTGTTTAAGGATCGCTTCAAAAGACAGTAAGAGGGTTTTTTTTCTCAATTAAACACAGATGAGGTCTTTGTGATGTCATGTCAGTAGGCATCCTGTGTCTCTGGCCCTTTTCTGACTCCTAGACTGTTTAAGGATCGCTTCAAAAGACATTAAGAGGTTTTTTTTCTCAATTAAACACAGATGAGGTCTTTGTGATGTCATGTCAGTAGGCATCCTGTGTCTCTGGCCCTTTTCTGACTCCTAGGCTGTTTAAGGATCGCTTCAAAAGACAGTAAGAGGGTTTTTTTTCTCAATTAAACACAGATGAGGTCTTTGTGATGTCATGTCAGTAGGCATCCTGAGTCCCTGGCCCTTTTCTGACCTAGACTGTTTAAGGATCGCTTCAAAAGACAGTAAGAGGGTTTTTTTCTCAATTAAACACAGATGAGGTCTTTGTGATGTCATGTCAGTAGGCATCCTGTGTCTCTGGCCCTTTTCTGACTCCTAGACTGTTTAAGGATCGCTTCAAAAGACAGTAAGAGGTTTTTTTTCTCAATTAAACACAGATGAGGTCTTTGTGATGTCATGTCAGTAGGCCTCCAGTGTCTCTGGCCATTTTCTGACTCCTAGACTGTTTAAGGATCACTTCAAAAGACAGTAGGAGGTTTTTTTTCTCAATTAAACACAGATGAGGTCTTTGTGATGTCATGTCAGTAGGCCTCCAGTGTCTCTGGCCCTTTTCTGACTCCTAGGCTGTTTAAAGATCGCCCCAAAAGGCAGTAAGAGGTTTTATTCTTCTCAATTAAACAAAGGTGAGGTCTTTGTGATATCATGTCAGTAGGTATCCAGTGTCTCTGGCCCTTTTCTAACTTTTAGACTGTTTAAAGATGGCCCCAAAAGGCAGTAAGAGGTTTTTTTTCTCAATTAAACACAGATGAGGTCTTTGTGATGTCATGTCAGTAGGCATCCAGTGTCTCTGGCCCTTTTCTGACTCCTAGACTGTTTAAGGATCGCTTCAAAAGACAGTAGGAGGTTTTTTTTCTCAATTAAACACAGATGAGGTCTTTGTGATGTCATGTCAGTAGGCATCCTGTGTCTCTGGCCCTTTTCTGACTCCTAGACTGTTTAAGGATCGCTTCAAAAGACAGTAAGAGGGTTTTTTTCTCAATTAAACACAGTTGAGGTCTTTGTGATGTCATGTCAGTAGGCCTCCAGTGTCTCTGGCCCTTTTCTGACTCCTAGACTGTTTAAGGATCGCTTCAAAAGACAGTAAGAGGTTTTTTTCTCAATTAAACACAGATGAGGACTTCGTGATGTCATGTCAGTAGGCATCCTGTGTCTCTGGCCCTTTTCTGACTCCTAGACTGTTTAAGGATCGCTTCAAAAGACAGTAGGAGGGTTTTTTTCTCAATTAAACACAGATGAGGACTTTGTGATGTCATGTCAGTAGGCATCCTGTGTCTCTGGCCCTTTTCTGACTCCTAGACTGTTTAAGGATCGCTTCAAAAGACTGTAAGAGGTTTTTTTTCTCAATTAAACACAGATGAGGCCTTTGTGATGTCATGTCAGTAGGCCTCCAGTGTCTCTGGCCGTTTTCTGACTCCTAGACTCTTTAAGGATCGCTTCAAAAGACAGTAGGAGGTTTTTTTTCTCAATTAAACACAGATGAGGTCTTTGTGATGTCATGTCAGTAGGCCTCCAGTGTCCCTGGCCCTTTTCTGACTCCTAGGCTGTTTAAAGATCGCCCCAAAAGGCAGTAAGAGGTTTTATTCTTCTCAATTAAACAAAGGTGAGGTCTTTGTGATATCATGTCAGTAGGTATCCAGTGTCTCTGGCCCTTTTCTAACTTTTAGACTGTTTAAAGATGGCCCCAAAAGGCAGTAAGAGGTTTTTTTTCTCAATTAAACACAGATGAGGTCTTTGTGATGTCATGTCAGTAGGCATCCAGTGTCTCTGGCCGTTTTCTGACTCCTAGACTCTTTAAGGATCGCTTCAAAAGACAGTAGGAGGTTTTTTTTCTCAATTAAACACAGATGAGGTCTTTGTGATGTCATGTCAGTAGGCCTCCAGTGTCTCTGGCCCTTTTCTGACTCCTAGGCTGTTTAAAGATCGCCCCAAAAGGCAGTAAGAGGTTTTATTCTTCTCAATTAAACAAAGGTGAGGTCTTTGTGATATCATGTCAGTAGGTATCCAGTGTCTCTGGCCCTTTTCTAACTTTTAGACTGTTTAAAGATGGCCCCAGAAGGCAGTAAGAGGTTTTTTTTCTCAATTAAACACAGATGAGGTCTTTGTGATGTCATGTCAGTAGGCATCCAGTGTCTCTGGCCGTTTTCTGACTCCTAGACTGTTTAAGGATCGCTTCAAAAGACAGTAGGAGGTTTTTTTTTCTGAATTAAACACAGATGAGGTCTTTGTGATGTCATGTCAGTAGGCATCCAGTGTCTCTGGCCCTTTTCTGACTCCTAGACTGTTTAAGGATCGCTTCAAAAGACAGTAAGAGGTTTTTTTTCTCAATTAAACACAGATGAGGTCTTTGTGATGTCATGTCAGTAAGCATCCAGTGTCTCTGGCCCTTTTCTGACTCCTAGACTGTTTATGGATCGCTTCAAAAGACAGTAAGAGGGTTTTTTTTCTCAATTAAACACAGATGAGGTCTTTGTGATGTCATGTCAGTAGGTATCCAGTGTCTCTGGCCCTTTTCTGACTCCTAGACTATTTAAGGACCGCTTCAAAAGACAGTAAGAGGTTTTTTTTCTCAATTAAACACAGATGAGGTCTTTGTGATGTCATGTCAGTAGGCATCCTGTGTCTCTGGCCCTTTTCTGACTCCTAGACTGTTTAAGGATCGCTTCAAAAGACATTAAGAGGTTTTTTTTCTCAATTAAACACAGATGAGGTCTTTGTGATGTCATGTCAGTAGGCATCCTGTGTCTCTGGCCCTTTTCTGACTCCTAGGCTGTTTAAGGATCGCTTCAAAAGACAGTAAGAGGGTTTTTTTTCTCAATTAAACACAGATGAGGTCTTTGTGATGTCATGTCAGTAGGCATCCTGTGTCTCTGGCCCTTTTCTGACTCCTAGACTGTTTAAGGATCGCTTCAAAAGACATTAAGAGGTTTTTTTTCTCAATTAAACACAGATGAGGTCTTTGTGATGTCATGTCAGTAGGCATCCTGTGTCTCTGGCCCTTTTCTGACTCCTAGGCTGTTTAAGGATCGCTTCAAAAGACAGTAAGAGGGTTTTTTTTCTCAATTAAACACAGATGAGGTCTTTGTGATGTCATGTCAGTAGGCATCCTGAGTCCCTGGCCCTTTTCTGACCTAGACTGTTTAAGGATCGCTTCAAAAGACAGTAAGAGGGTTTTTTTCTCAATTAAACACAGATGAGGTCTTTGTGATGTCATGTCAGTAGGCATCCAGTGTCTCTGGCCCTTTTCTGACTCCTAGACTGTTTAAGGATCGCTTCAAAAGACAGTAAGAGGTTTTTTTTCTCAATTAAACACAGATGAGGTCTTTGTGATGTCATGTCAGTAAGCATCCAGTGTCTCTGGCCCTTTTCTGACTCCTAGACTGTTTATGGATCGCTTCAAAAGACAGTAAGAGGGTTTTTTTTCTCAATTAAACACAGATGAGGTCTTTGTGATGTCATGTCAGTAGGTATCCAGTGTCTCTGGCCCTTTTCTGACTCCTAGACTATTTAAGGACCGCTTCAAAAGACAGTAAGAGGTTTTTTTTCTCAATTAAACACAGATGAGGTCTTTGTGATGTCATGTCAGTAGGCATCCTGTGTCTCTGGCCCTTTTCTGACTCCTAGACTGTTTAAGGATCGCTTCAAAAGACATTAAGAGGTTTTTTTTCTCAATTAAACACAGATGAGGTCTTTGTGATGTCATGTCAGTAGGCATCCTGTGTCTCTGGCCCTTTTCTGACTCCTAGGCTGTTTAAGGATCGCTTCAAAAGACAGTAAGAGGGTTTTTTTTCTCAATTAAACACAGATGAGGTCTTTGTGATGTCATGTCAGTAGGCATCCTGTGTCTCTGGCCCTTTTCTGACTCCTAGACTGTTTAAGGATCGCTTCAAAAGACATTAAGAGGTTTTTTTTCTCAATTAAACACAGATGAGGTCTTTGTGATGTCATGTCAGTAGGCATCCTGTGTCTCTGGCCCTTTTCTGACTCCTAGGCTGTTTAAGGATCGCTTCAAAAGACAGTAAGAGGGTTTTTTTTCTCAATTAAACACAGATGAGGTCTTTGTGATGTCATGTCAGTAGGCATCCTGAGTCCCTGGCCCTTTTCTGACCTAGACTGTTTAAGGATCGCTTCAAAAGACAGTAAGAGGGTTTTTTTCTCAATTAAACACAGATGAGGTCTTTGTGATGTCATGTCAGTAGGCATCCTGTGTCTCTGGCCCTTTTCTGACTCCTAGACTGTTTAAGGATCGCTTCAAAAGACAGTAAGAGGTTTTTTTTCTCAATTAAACACAGATGAGGTCTTTGTGATGTCATGTCAGTAGGCCTCCAGTGTCTCTGGCCATTTTCTGACTCCTAGACTGTTTAAGGATCACTTCAAAAGACAGTAGGAGGTTTTTTTTCTCAATTAAACACAGATGAGGTCTTTGTGATGTCATGTCAGTAGGCCTCCAGTGTCTCTGGCCCTTTTCTGACTCCTAGGCTGTTTAAAGATCGCCCCAAAAGGCAGTAAGAGGTTTTATTCTTCTCAATTAAACAAAGGTGAGGTCTTTGTGATATCATGTCAGTAGGTATCCAGTGTCTCTGGCCCTTTTCTAACTTTTAGACTGTTTAAAGATGGCCCCAAAAGGCAGTAAGAGGTTTTTTTTCTCAATTAAACACAGATGAGGTCTTTGTGATGTCATGTCAGTAGGCATCCAGTGTCTCTGGCCCTTTTCTGACTCCTAGACTGTTTAAGGATCGCTTCAAAAGACAGTAGGAGGTTTTTTTTCTCAATTAAACACAGATGAGGTCTTTGTGATGTCATGTCAGTAGGCATCCTGTGTCTCTGGCCCTTTTCTGACTCCTAGACTGTTTAAGGATCGCTTCAAAAGACAGTAAGAGGGTTTTTTTCTCAATTAAACACAGTTGAGGTCTTTGTGATGTCATGTCAGTAGGCCTCCAGTGTCTCTGGCCCTTTTCTGACTCCTAGACTGTTTAAGGATCGCTTCAAAAGACAGTAAGAGGTTTTTTTCTCAATTAAACACAGATGAGGACTTCGTGATGTCATGTCAGTAGGCATCCTGTGTCTCTGGCCCTTTTCTGACTCCTAGACTGTTTAAGGATCGCTTCAAAAGACAGTAGGAGGGTTTTTTTCTCAATTAAACACAGATGAGGACTTTGTGATGTCATGTCAGTAGGCATCCTGTGTCTCTGGCCCTTTTCTGACTCCTAGACTGTTTAAGGATCGCTTCAAAAGACTGTAAGAGGTTTTTTTTCTCAATTAAACACAGATGAGGCCTTTGTGATGTCATGTCAGTAGGCCTCCAGTGTCTCTGGCCGTTTTCTGACTCCTAGACTCTTTAAGGATCGCTTCAAAAGACAGTAGGAGGTTTTTTTTCTCAATTAAACACAGATGAGGTCTTTGTGATGTCATGTCAGTAGGCCTCCAGTGTCCCTGGCCCTTTTCTGACTCCTAGGCTGTTTAAAGATCGCCCCAAAAGGCAGTAAGAGGTTTTATTCTTCTCAATTAAACAAAGGTGAGGTCTTTGTGATATCATGTCAGTAGGTATCCAGTGTCTCTGGCCCTTTTCTAACTTTTAGACTGTTTAAAGATGGCCCCAAAAGGCAGTAAGAGGTTTTTTTTCTCAATTAAACACAGATGAGGTCTTTGTGATGTCATGTCAGTAGGCATCCAGTGTCTCTGGCCGTTTTCTGACTCCTAGACTCTTTAAGGATCGCTTCAAAAGACAGTAGGAGGTTTTTTTTCTCAATTAAACACAGATGAGGTCTTTGTGATGTCATGTCAGTAGGCCTCCAGTGTCTCTGGCCCTTTTCTGACTCCTAGGCTGTTTAAAGATCGCCCCAAAAGGCAGTAAGAGGTTTTATTCTTCTCAATTAAACAAAGGTGAGGTCTTTGTGATATCATGTCAGTAGGTATCCAGTGTCTCTGGCCCTTTTCTAACTTTTAGACTGTTTAAAGATGGCCCCAGAAGGCAGTAAGAGGTTTTTTTTCTCAATTAAACACAGATGAGGTCTTTGTGATGTCATGTCAGTAGGCATCCAGTGTCTCTGGCCGTTTTCTGACTCCTAGACTGTTTAAGGATCGCTTCAAAAGACAGTAGGAGGTTTTTTTTTCTGAATTAAACACAGATGAGGTCTTTGTGATGTCATGTCAGTAGGCATCCAGTGTCTCTGGCCCTTTTCTGACTCCTAGACTGTTTAAGGATCGCTTCAAAAGACAGTAAGAGGTTTTTTTTCTCAATTAAACACAGATGAGGTCTTTGTGATGTCATGTCAGTAAGCATCCAGTGTCTCTGGCCCTTTTCTGACTCCTAGACTGTTTATGGATCGCTTCAAAAGACAGTAAGAGGGTTTTTTTTCTCAATTAAACACAGATGAGGTCTTTGTGATGTCATGTCAGTAGGTATCCAGTGTCTCTGGCCCTTTTCTGACTCCTAGACTATTTAAGGACCGCTTCAAAAGACAGTAAGAGGTTTTTTTTCTCAATTAAACACAGATGAGGTCTTTGTGATGTCATGTCAGTAGGCATCCTGTGTCTCTGGCCCTTTTCTGACTCCTAGACTGTTTAAGGATCGCTTCAAAAGACATTAAGAGGTTTTTTTTCTCAATTAAACACAGATGAGGTCTTTGTGATGTCATGTCAGTAGGCATCCTGTGTCTCTGGCCCTTTTCTGACTCCTAGGCTGTTTAAGGATCGCTTCAAAAGACAGTAAGAGGGTTTTTTTTCTCAATTAAACACAGATGAGGTCTTTGTGATGTCATGTCAGTAGGCATCCTGTGTCTCTGGCCCTTTTCTGACTCCTAGACTGTTTAAGGATCGCTTCAAAAGACATTAAGAGGTTTTTTTTCTCAATTAAACACAGATGAGGTCTTTGTGATGTCATGTCAGTAGGCATCCTGTGTCTCTGGCCCTTTTCTGACTCCTAGGCTGTTTAAGGATCGCTTCAAAAGACAGTAAGAGGGTTTTTTTTCTCAATTAAACACAGATGAGGTCTTTGTGATGTCATGTCAGTAGGCATCCTGAGTCCCTGGCCCTTTTCTGACCTAGACTGTTTAAGGATCGCTTCAAAAGACAGTAAGAGGGTTTTTTTCTCAATTAAACACAGATGAGGTCTTTGTGATGTCATGTCAGTAGGCATCCTGTGTCTCTGGCCCTTTTCTGACTCCTAGACTGTTTAAGGATCGCTTCAAAAGACAGTAAGAGGTTTTTTTTCTCAATTAAACACAGATGAGGTCTTTGTGATGTCATGTCAGTAGGCATCCTGTGTCTCTGGCCCTTTTCTGACTCCTAGGCTGTTTAAAGATCGCCCCAAAAGGCAGTAAGAGGTTTTATTCTTCTCAATTAAACAAAGGTGAGGTCTTTGTGATATCATGTCAGTAGGTATCCAGTGTCTCTGGCCCTTTTCTAACTTTTAGACTGTTTAAAGATGGCCCTAAAAGGCAGTAAGAGGTTTTTTTCTTCTCAATTAAACACAGGTGAGGTCTTTGTGATATCATGTCAGTAGGTATCCAGTGTCTCTGGCCCTTCTCTAACTTTTAGACTGTTTAAAGATGGCCCCAAAAGGCACTAAGAGGTTTTTTTCTTCTCAATTAAACACAGGGGAGGTCTTTGTGATATCATGTCAGTAGGTATCCAGTGTCTCTGGCCCTTTTCTAACTTTTAGTCTGTTTAAAGATCGCCCCAAAAGGCAGTAAAAGGTTTTTTTCTTCTCAATTAAACACAAATGAGGTCTTTGTGATGTCATGTCAGTAAGCATCCAGTGTCTCTGGCCCTTTTCTGACTCCTAGACTGTTTAAGGATCGCTTCAAAAGACAGTAAGAGGTTTTTTTTCTCAATTAAACACAGATGAGGTCTTTGTGATGTCATGTCAGTAAGCATCCAGTGTCTCTGGCCCTTTTCTGACTCCTAGACTGTTTATGGATCGCTTCAAAAGACAGTAAGAGGTTTTTTTTCTCAATTAAACACAGATGAGGTCTTTGTGATGTCATGTCAGTAGGCATCCTGAGTCCCTGGCCCTTTTCTGACTCCTAGACTGTTTAAGGATCGCTTCAAAAGACAGTAAGAGGGTTTTTTTCTCAATTAAACACAGATGAGGTCTTTGTGATGTCATGTCAGTAGGCATCCTGTGTCTCTGGCCCTTTTCTGACTCCTAGACTGTTTAAGGATCGCTTCAAAAGACAGTAAGAGGTTTTTTTTCTCAATTAAACACAGATGAGGTCTTTGTGATGTCATGTCAGTAGGCCTCCAGTGTCTCTGGCCCTTTTCTGACTCCTAGGCTGTTTAAAGATCGCCCCAAAAGGCAGTAAGAGGTTTTTTTCTTCTCAATTAAACACAGGGGAGGTCTTTGTGATATCATGTCAGTAGGCATCCAGTGTCTCTGGCCCTTTTCTAACTTTTAGACTGTTTAAAGATGGCCCCAAAAGGCACTAAGAGGTTTTTTTCTTCTCAATTAAACACAGGGGAGGTCTTTGTGATATCATGTCAGTAGGTATCCAGTGTCTCTGGCCCTTTTCTAACTTTTAGTCTGTTTAAAGATCGCCCCAAAAGGCAGTAAAAGGTTTTTTTCTTCTCAATTAAACACAAATGAGGTCTTTGTGATGTCATGTCAGTAAGCATCCAGTGTCTCTGGCCCTTTTCTGACTCCTAGACTGTTTAAGGATCGCTTCAAAAGACAGTAAGAGGTTTTTTTTCTCAATTAAACACAGATGAGGTCTTTGTGATGTCATGTCAGTAGGCATCCAGTGTCTCTGGCCCTTTTCTGACTCCTAGACTGTTTAAGGATCGCTTCAAAAGACAGTAAGAGGTTTTTTTTTCTCAATTAAACACAGATGAGGTCTTTGTGATGTCATGTCAGTAAGCATCCTGAGTCCCTGGCCCTTTTCTGACTCCTAGACTGTTTAAGGATCGCTTCAAAAGACAGTAAGAGGTTTTTTTTTCTCAATTAAACACAGATGAGGTCTTTGTGATGTCATGTCAGTAGGCATCCAGTGTCTCTGGCCCTTTTCTGACTCCTAGACTGTTTAAGGATGGCTTCAAAAGACAGTAAGAGGTTTTTTTTCTCAATTAAACACAGATGAGGTCTTTGTGATGTCATGTCAGTAGGCATCCAGTGTCTCTGGCCCTTTTCTGACTCCTAGACTGTTTAAGGATGGCTTCAAAAGACAGTAAGAGGTTTTTTTTCTCAATTAAACACAGATGAGGTCTTTGTGATGTCATGTCAGTAGGCATCCTGTGTCTCTGGCCCTTTTCTGTCTCCTAGACTGTTTAAGGATCGCTTCAAAAGACAGTAAGAGGTTTTTTTTCTCAATTAAACACAGATGAGGTCTTTGTGATGTCATGTCAGTAGGCCTCCAGTGTCTCTGGCCCTTTTCTGACTCCTAGACTGTTTAAGGATCGCTTCAAAAGACAGTAAGAGGTTTTTTTTCTCAATTAAACACAGATGAGGTCTTTGTGATGTCATGTCAGTAGGCCTCCAGTGTCTCTGGCCCTTTTCTGACTCCTAGACTGTTTAAGGATCGCTTCAAAAGACATTAAGAGGTTTTTTTCTTCTCAATTAAACACAGGTGAGGTGTTTGTGATGTCAGGTCAGTAGGTATCCAGTGTCTCTGACCCTTTTCTGACTTTTAGTCTGTTTAAAGATCGCCCCAAAAGGCAGTAAGAGGTTTTTTTTTCTCAATTAAACACAGATGAGGTCTTTGTGATGTCATGACAGTAGGCCTCCAGTGTCTCTGGCCCTTTTCTGACTCCTAGACTGTTTAAGGATCGCTTCAAAAGACTGTAAGAGGTTTTTTTTTCTCAATTAAACACAGATGAGGTCTTTGTGATGTCATGTCAGTAGGCATCCAGTGTCTCTGGCCCTTTTCTGACTCCTAGACTGTTTAAGGATGCCTTCAAAAGACAGTAAGAGGTTTTTTTTCTCAATTAAACACAGATGAGGTCTTTGTGATGTCATGTCAGTAGGCCTCCAGTGTCTCTGGCCCTTTTTTGACTCCTAGACTGTTTAAGGATCGCTTCAAAACACAGTAAGAGGGTTTTTTTCTCAATTAAACACAGATGAGGTCTTTGTGATGTCATGTCAGTAAGCATCCAGTGTCTCTGGCCCTTTTCTGACTCCTAGACTGTTTAAGGATCGCTTCAAAAGACAGTAAGAGGTTTTTTTTCTCAATTAAACACAGATGAGGTCTTTGTGATGTCATGTCAGTAGGCCTCCAGTGTCTCTGGCCCTTTTCTGACTCCTAGACTGTTTAAAGATCGCCCCAAAAGGCAGTAAGATGTTTTTTTTTCTCAATTAAACACAGATGAGGTCTTTGTGATGTCATGTCAGTAGGCATCCAGTGTCTCTGGCCCTTTTCTGACTCCTAGACTGTTTATGGATCACTTCAAAAGACAGTAAGAGGTTTTTTTCCTCAATTAAACACAGATGAGGTCTTTGTGATGTCATGTCAGTAGGCATCCTGAGTCCCTGGCCCTTTTCTGACTCCTAGACTGTTTAAGGATCGCTTCAAAAGACAGTAAGAGGGTTTTTTTCTCAATTAAACACTTTGTGATGTCATGTCAGTAGGCATCCTGTGTCTCTGGCCCTTTTCTGACTCCTAGACTGTTTAAGGATCGCTTCAAAAGACAGTAAGAGGTTTTTTTTCTCAATTAAACACAGATGAGGTCTTTGTGATGTCATGTCAGTAGGCCTCCAGTATCTCTGGCCCTTTTCTGACTCCTAGGCTGTTTAATGATCGCCCCAAAAGGCAGTAAGAGGTTTTTTTCTTCTCAATTAAACACAGGGGAGGTCTTTGTGATATCATGTCAGTAGGCCTCCAGTGTCTCTGGCCCTTTTCTAACTTTTAGACTGTTTAAAGATGGCCCCAAAAGGCAGTAAGAAGTTTTTTTCTTCTCAATTAAACACAGGGGAGGTCTTTGTGATGTCATGTCAGTAGGCATCCTGAGTCCCTGGCCCTTTTCTGACTCCTAGACTGTTTAAGGATCGCTTCAAAAGACAGTAAGAGGTTTTTTTTTTCTCAATTAAACACAGATGAGGTCTTTGTGATGTCATGTCAGTAGGCATCCAGTGTCTCTGGCCCTTTTCTGACTCCTAGACTGTTTAAGGATCGCTTCAAAAGACAGTAAGAGGTTTTTTTTCTCAATTAAACACAGATGAGGTCTTTGTGATGTCATGTCAGTAGGCATCCAGTGTCTCTGGCCCTTTTCTGACTCCTAGACTGTTTAAGGATCGCTTCAAAAGACAGTAAGAGGTTTTTTTTCTCAATTAAACACAGATGAGGTCTTTGTGATGTCATGTCAGTAGGCATCCAGTGTCTCTGGCCCTTTTCTGACTCCTAGACTGTTTAAGGATCGCTTCAAAAGACAGTAAGAGGTTTTTTTTCTCAATTAAACACAGATGAGGTCTTTGTTATGTCATGTCAGTAGGCCTCCAGTGTCTCTTGCCCTTTTCTGACTCCTAGACTGTTTAAGGATCGCTTCAAAAGACAGTAAGAGGTTTTTTTTCTCAATTAAACACAGATGAGGTCTTTGTGATGTCATGTCAGTAGGCCTCCAGTGTCTCTGGCCCTTTTCTGACTCCTAGACTGTTTAAGGATCGCTTCAAAAGACATTAAGAGGTTTTTTTCTTCTCAATTAAACACAGGTGAGGTGTTTGTGATGTCAGGTCAGTAGGTATCCAGTGTCTCTGACCCTTTTCTGACTTTTAGTCTCTTTAAAGATCGCCCCAAAAGGCAGTAAGAGGTTTTTTTTTCTCAATTAAACACAGATGAGGTCTTTGTGATGTCATGTCAGTAGGCCTCCAGTGTCTCTGGCCCTTTTCTGACTCCTAGACTGTTTAAGGATGGCTTCAAAAGACAGTAAGAGGTTTTTTTTCTCAATTAAACACAGATGAGGTCTTTGTGATGTCATGTCAGTAGGCATCCAGTGTCTCTGGCCCTTTTCTGACTCCTAGACTGTTTAAGGATGGCTTCAAAAGACAGTAAGAGGTTTTTTTTCTCAATTAAACACAGATGAGGTCTTTGTGATGTCATGTCAGTAGGCATCCTGTGTCTCTGGCCCTTTTCTGTCTCCTAGACTGTTTAAGGATCGCTTCAAAAGACAGTAAGAGGTTTTTTTTCTCAATTAAACACAGATGAGGTCTTTGTGATGTCATGTCAGTAGGCCTCCAGTGTCTCTGGCCCTTTTCTGACTCCTAGACTGTTTAAGGATCGCTTCAAAAGACAGTAAGAGGTTTTTTTTCTCAATTAAACACAGATGAGGTCTTTGTGATGTCATGTCAGTAGGCCTCCAGTGTCTCTGGCCCTTTTCTGACTCCTAGACTGTTTAAGGATCGCTTCAAAAGACATTAAGAGGTTTTTTTCTTCTCAATTAAACACAGGTGAGGTGTTTGTGATGTCAGGTCAGTAGGTATCCAGTGTCTCTGACCCTTTTCTGACTTTTAGTCTGTTTAAAGATCGCCCCAAAAGGCAGTAAGAGGTTTTTTTTTCTCAATTAAACACAGATGAGGTCTTTGTGATGTCATGACAGTAGGCCTCCAGTGTCTCTGGCCCTTTTCTGACTCCTAGACTGTTTAAGGATCGCTTCAAAAGACTGTAAGAGGTTTTTTTTTCTCAATTAAACACAGATGAGGTCTTTGTGATGTCATGTCAGTAGGCATCCAGTGTCTCTGGCCCTTTTCTGACTCCTAGACTGTTTAAGGATGCCTTCAAAAGACAGTAAGAGGTTTTTTTTCTCAATTAAACACAGATGAGGTCTTTGTGATGTCATGTCAGTAGGCCTCCAGTGTCTCTGGCCCTTTTTTGACTCCTAGACTGTTTAAGGATCGCTTCAAAAGACAGTAAGAGGGTTTTTTTCTCAATTAAACACAGATGAGGTCTTTGTGATGTCATGTCAGTAAGCATCCAGTGTCTCTGGCCCTTTTCTGACTCCTAGACTGTTTAAGGATCGCTTCAAAAGACAGTAAGAGGTTTTTTTTCTCAATTAAACACAGATGAGGTCTTTGTGATGTCATGTCAGTAGGCCTCCAGTGTCTCTGGCCCTTTTCTGACTCCTAGACTGTTTAAAGATCGCCCCAAAAGGCAGTAAGATGTTTTTTTTTCTCAATTAAACACAGATGAGGTCTTTGTGATGTCATGTCAGTAGGCATCCAGTGTCTCTGGCCCTTTTCTGACTCCTAGACTGTTTATGGATCACTTCAAAAGACAGTAAGAGGTTTTTTTTCTCAATTAAACACAGATGAGGTCTTTGTGATGTCATGTCAGTAGGCATCCTGAGTCCCTGGCCCTTTTCTGACTCCTAGACTGTTTAAGGATCGCTTCAAAAGACAGTAAGAGGGTTTTTTCTCAATTAAACACTTTGTGATGTCATGTCAGTAGGCATCCTGTGTCTCTGGCCCTTTTCTGACTCCTAGACTGTTTAAGGATCGCTTCAAAAGACAGTAAGAGGTTTTTTTTCTCAATTAAACACAGATGAGGTCTTTGTGATGTCATGTCAGTAGGCCTCCAGTATCTCTGGCCCTTTTCTGACTCCTAGGCTGTTTAAAGATCGCCCCAAAAGGCAGTAAGAGGTTTTTTTCTTCTCAATTAAACACAGGGGAGGTCTTTGTGATATCATGTCAGTAGGCCTCCAGTGTCTCTGGCCCTTTTCTAACTTTTAGACTGTTTAAAGATGGCCCCAAAAGGCAGTAAGAAGTTTTTTTCTTCTCAATTAAACACAGGGGAGGTCTTTGTGATGTCATGTCAGTAGGCATCCTGAGTCCCTGGCCCTTTTCTGACTCCTAGACTGTTTAAGGATCGCTTCAAAAGACAGTAAGAGGTTTTTTTTTTTCTCAATTAAACACAGATGAGGTCTTTGTGATGTCATGTCAGTAGGCATCCAGTGTCTCTGGCCCTTTTCTGACTCCTAGACTGTTTAAGGATCGCTTCAAAAGACAGTAAGAGGTTTTTTTTCTCAATTAAACACAGATGAGGTCTTTGTGATGTCATGTCAGTAGGCATCCAGTGTCTCTGGCCCTTTTCTGACTCCTAGACTGTTTAAGGATCGCTTCAAAAGACAGTAAGAGGTTTTTTTTCTCAATTAAACACAGATGAGGTCTTTGTGATGTCATGTCAGTAGGCATCCAGTGTCTCTGGCCCTTTTCTGACTCCTAGACTGTTTAAGGATCGCTTCAAAAGACAGTAAGAGGTTTTTTTTCTCAATTAAACACAGATGAGGTCTTTGTTATGTCATGTCAGTAGGCCTCCAGTGTCTCTTGCCCTTTTCTGACTCCTAGACTGTTTAAGGATCGCTTCAAAAGACAGTAAGAGGTTTTTTTTCTCAATTAAACACAGATGAGGTCTTTGTGATGTCATGTCAGTAGGCCTCCAGTGTCTCTGGCCCTTTTCTGACTCCTAGACTGTTTAAGGATCGCTTCAAAAGACATTAAGAGGTTTTTTTCTTCTCAATTAAACACAGGTGAGGTGTTTGTGATGTCAGGTCAGTAGGTATCCAGTGTCTCTGACCCTTTTCTGACTTTTAGTCTCTTTAAAGATCGCCCCAAAAGGCAGTAAGAGGTTTTTTTTTCTCAATTAAACACAGATGAGGTCTTTGTGATGTCATGTCAGTAGGCCTCCAGTGTCTCTGGCCCTTTTCTGACTCCTAGACTGTTTAAGGATCGCTTCAAAAGACTGTAAGAGGTTTTTTTTTCTCAATTAAACACAGATGAGGTCTTTGTGATGTCATGTCAGTAGGCATCCAGTGTCTCTGGCCCTTTTCTGACTCCTAGACTGTTTAAGGATGGCTTCAAAAGACAGTAAGAGGTTTTTTTTCTCAATTAAACACAGATGAGGTCTTTGTGATGTCATGTCAGTAGGCATCCAGTGTCTCTGGCCCTTTTCTGTCTCCTAGACTGTTTAAGGATCGCTTCAAAAGACAGTAAGAGGTTTCTCTTCTCAATTAAACACAGATGAGGTCTTTGTGATGTCATGTCAGTAGGCCTCCAGTGTCTCTGGCCCTTTTCTGACTCCTAGACTGTTTAAGGATCGCTTCAAAAGACAGTAAGAGGGTTTTTTTCTCAATTAAACACAGATGAGGTCTTTGTGATGTCATGTCAGTAAGCATCCAGTGTCTCTGGCCCTTTTCTGACTCCTAGACTGTTTAAGGATCACTTCAAAAGACAGTAAGAGGTTTTTTTTCTCAATTAAACACAGATGAGGTCTTTGTGATGTCATGTCAGTAGGCATCCAGTGTCTCTGGCCCTTTTCTGACTCCTAGGCTGTTTAAAGATCGCCCCAAAAGGCAGTAAGAGGTTTTATTCTTCTCAATTAAACACAGGTGAGGTGTTTTTGATGTCAGGTCAGTAGGTATCCAGTGTCTCTGACCCTTTTCTGACTTTTAGTCTGTTTAAAGATCGCCCCAAAAGGCAGTAAGAGGTTTTTTTTTCTCAATTAAACACAGATGAGGTCTTTGTGATGTCATGTCAGTAGGCCTCCAGTGTCTCTGGCCCTTTTCTGACTCCTAGATTGTTTAAGGATCGCTTCAAAAGACTGTAAGAGGTTTTTTTTTCTCAATTAAACACAGATGAGGTCTTTGTGATGTCATGTCAGTAGGCATCCAGTGTCTCTGGCCCTTTTCTGACTCCTAGACTGTTTAAGGATGGCTTCAAAAGACAGTAAGAGGTTTTTTTTCTCAATTAAACACAGATGAGGTCTTTGTGATGTCATGTCAGTAGGCATCCTGTGTCTCTGGCCCTTTTCTGTCTCCTAGACTGTTTAAGGATCGCTTCAAAAGACAGAGGTTTTTTTTCTCAATTAAACACAGATGAGGTCTTTGTGATGTCATGTCAGTAGGCCTCCAGTGTCTCTGGCCCTTTTCTGACTCCTAGACTGTTTAAGGATCGCTTCAAAAGACAGTAGGAGGTTTTTTTTCTCAATTAAACACAGATGAGGTCTTTGTGATGTCATGTCAGTAGGCATCCAGTGTCTCTGGCCCTTTTCTGACTCCTAGACTGTTTAAGGATCGCTTCAAAAGACAGTAAGAGGTTTTTTTTTCTCAATTAAACACAGGTGAGGACTTTGTGATGTCATCTCAGTATGTCTCCAATGTCTCTGGCCCTTTTCTGACTCCTAGACTGTTTAAGCGTAGCCTCGAAAGACAGTAAGAGGTTTATTTCCTGTCAACGCAACTCAGGTGAGCTCTTTGTGATGTCATGTCAGTAGGTATCCAGAGTCTCTGGCCATATTATGAATTTTAGACTGTTTAAAGAACGCTGGCAAAGACAGTAAGAGTTTTTTTTCTTCTCAATTAAACACAGGTAATCTCCTTGTGATGTTATATCTGTAGACACCCTGTGTCTCTGGCCTTTTTATGACTTTTAGACTGTATAAAGATCGCCCCAAAAGGCAGTAAGAGGTTCTTTTCTTCTCAATTAAACACAGATGAGGTCTTTGTGATGTCATGTCAGGAGATCCCTAGTGTCTCTCTGGAGTTTGGTCCCGTTTCTGACTCCTAGACTGTTTAATGATCGCCCCCTAAAGCCTGTAAGAGGTTTTTTTCTTCTCAAATAAACACAGATGAGGTCTTTGTGATGTCATGTCAGTAGGCATTCAGTGTCTCTGGCCCTTTTCTGACTCCTAGACTGTTTAAGGATCGCTTCAAAAGACATTAAGAGGTTTTTTTCTTCTCAATTAAACACAGGTGAGGTGTTTGTGATGTCAGGTCAGTAGGTATCCAGTGTCTCTGACCCTTTTCTGACTTTTAGTCTGTTTAAAGATCGCCCCAAAAGGCAGTAAGAGGTTTTTTTCTTCTCAATTAAACACAGGGGAGGTCTTTGTGATATCATGTCAGTAGGCATCCAGTGTCTCTGGCCCTTTTCTAACTTTTAGACTATTTAAAGATGGCCCCAAAAGGCAGTAAGAAGTTTTTTTCTTCTCAATTAAACACAGGGGAGGTCTTTGTGATGTCATGTCAGTAAGCATCCAGTGTCTCTGGCCCTTTTCTGACTCCTAGACTGTTTAAGGATCGCTTCAAAAGACAGTAAGAGGTTTTTTTTCTCAATTAAACACAGATGAGGTCTTTGTGATGTCATGTCAGTAGGCATCCTGAGTCCCTGGCCCTTTTCTGACTCCTAGACTGTTTAAGGATCGCTTCAAAAGACAGTAAGAGGTTTTTTTTTTCTCAATTAAACACAGATGAGGTCTTTGTGATGTCATGTCAGTAGGCATCCAGTGTCTCTGGCCCTTTTCTGACTCCTAGACTGTTTAAGGATGGCTTCAAAAGACAGTAAGAGGTTTTTTTTCTCAATTAAACACAGATGAGGTCTTTGTGATGTCATGTCAGTAGGCATCCTGTGTCTCTGGCCCTTTTCTGTCTCCTAGACTGTTTAAGGATCGCTTCAAAAGACAGTAAGAGGTTTTTTTTCTCAATTAAACACAGATGAGGTCTTTGTGATGTCATGTCAGTAGGCCTCCAGTGTCTCTTGCCCTTTTCTGA
Source organism: Paroedura picta (assembly GCF_049243985.1). Taxonomy (NCBI): domain Eukaryota; kingdom Metazoa; phylum Chordata; class Lepidosauria; order Squamata; family Gekkonidae; genus Paroedura; species Paroedura picta. The sequence continues at coordinate 12,736,337 of NC_135385.1, read as the reverse complement.
CTCCTAGACTGTTTAAGGATCGCTTCAAAAGACAGTAAGAGGTTTTTTTTTCTCAATTAAACACAGATGAGGTCTTTGTGATGTCATGTCAGTAGGCCTCCAGTGTCTCTGGCCCTTTTCTGACTCCTAGACTGTTTAAGGATCGCTTCAAAAGACATTAAGAGGTTTTTTTCTTCTCAATTAAACACAGGTGAGGTGTTTGTGATGTCAGGTCAGTAGGTATCCAGTGTCTCTGACCCTTTTCTGACTTTTAGTCTGTTTAAAGATCGCCCCAAAAGGCAGTAAGAGGTTTTTTTTTTCTCAATTGAACACAGATGATGTCTTTGTGATGTCATGTCAGTAGGCCTCCAGTGTCTCTGGCCCTTTTCTGACTCCTAGACTGTTTAAGGATCGCTTCAAAAGACTGTAAGAGGTTTTTTTTTCTCAATTAAACACAGATGAGGTCTTTGTGATGTCATGTCAGTAGGCATCCAGTGTCTCTGGCCCTTTTCTGACTCCTAGACTGTTTAAGGATGGCTTCAAAAGACAGTAAGAGGTTTTTTTTCTCAATTAAACACAGATGAGGTCTTTGTGATGTCATGTCAGTAGGCATCCTGTGTCTCTGGCCCTTTTCTGTCTCCTAGACTGTTTAAGGATCGCTTCAAAAGACAGTAAGAGGTTTTTTTTCTCAATTAAACACAGATGAGGTCTTTGTGATGTCATGTCAGTAGGCCTCCAGTGTCTCTGGCCCTTTTCTGACTCCTAGACTGTTTAAGGATCGCTTCAAAAGACAGTAAGAGGGTTTTTTTCTCAATTAAACACAGATGAGGTCTTTGTGATGTCATGTCAGTAAGCATCCAGTGTCTCTGGCCCTTTTCTGACTCCTAGACTGTTTAAGGATCGCTTCAAAAGACAGTAAGAGGTTTTTTTTCTCAATTAAACACAGATGAGGTGTTTGTGATGTCATGTCAGTAGGCCTCCAGTGTCTCTGGCCCTTTTCTGACCCCTAGGCTGTTTAAAGATCGCCCCAAAAGGCAGTAAGAGGTTTTTTTCTTCTCAATTAAACAAAGGTGAGGTCTTTGTGATATCATGTCAGTAGGTATCCAGTGTCTCTGGCCCTTTTCTAACTTTTAGTCTGTTTAAAGATCGCCCCAAAAGGCAGTAAAAGGTTTTTTTCTTCTCAATTAAACACAAATGAGGTCTTTGTGATGTCATGTCAGTAAGCATCCAGTGTCTCTGGCCCTTTTCTGACTCCTAGACTGTTTAAGGATCGCTTCAAAAGACAGTAAGAGGTTTTTTTTCTCAATTAAACACAGATGAGGTCTTTGTGATGTCATGTCAGTAGGCATCCTGAGTCCCTGGCCCTTTTCTGACTCCTAGACTGTTTAAGGATCGCTTCAAAAGACAGTAAGAGGGTTTTTTTCTCAATTAAACACAGATGAGGTCTTTGTGATGTCATGTCAGTAGGCCTCCAGTGTCTCTGGCCCTTTTCTGACTCCTAGACTGTTTAAGGATCGCTTCAAAAGACAGTAGGAGGTTTTTTTTCTCAATTAAACACAGATGAGGTCTTTGTGATGTCATGTCAGTAGGCATCCAGTGTCTCTGGCCCTTTTCTGACTCCTAGACTGTTTAAGGATCGCTTCAAAAGACAGTAAGAGGTTTTTTTTTCTCAATTAAACACAGGTGAGGACTTTGTGATGTCATCTCAGTATGTCTCCAGTGTCTCTGGCCCTTTTCTGACTCCTAGACTGTTTAAGCGTCGCCTCGAAAGACAGTAAGAGGTTTATTTCCTGTCAACGCAACTCAGGTGAGCTCTTTGTGATGTCATGTCAGTAGGTATCCAGAGTCTCTGGCCATATTATGAATTTTAGACTGTTTAAAGAACACTGGCAAAGACAGTAAGAGTTTTTTTTCTTCTCAATTAAACACAGGTAATCTCCTTGTGATGTTATATCTGTTGACACCCTGTGTCTCTGGCCTTTTTATGACTTTTAGACTGTATAAAGATCGCCCCAAAAGGCAGTAAGAGGTTCTTTTCTTCTCAAATAAACACAGATGAGGTCTTTGTGATGTCATGTCAGTAGGTATCCAGTGTCTCTGGCCCTTTTCTGACTTTTAGTCTGTTTAAAGATCGCCCCAAAAGCCAGTAAGAGGTTTTTTTCCTGTCAAGGCAACTCAGGTGAGCTCTTTCTGATGTCATTTCAGAATGTCTCCAGTGTCTCTCTGTAGTTTGGCCCCTTTTCTGACTCCAAGACTGTTTAAGGATCGTCTCAAAAGCCAGTAAGTGGTTTTTTTCTTCTCAATTAAACACAGGTGAGCTCTTTGTGATGTCATCTCAGTATGTATCCAGTGTCCCTCTGTAGTTTGGCCCCTTTTCTGACTCCTAAACTGTTTAAGGATCGCCCCGTAAAGACAGTAAGAGGTTTTTTTCTTCTCAATTAAACATAGGTCAGGTCTTTGTGATGCCATGTCAGTAGGTATCCACTGTCTCTGGCCCTTTTATGAATTATAGACTTTTTAAAGATCGCCCCAAAAGACAGTAAGAGGCTTTTTTCCTGTCAAGGCAACTCAGGTGAGCTCTTTGTGATGTCATGTCAGTATTTCTCCAGTGTCTCTCTGTAGTTTGGCTGATTTTCTAACTCCTAGGCTGTTTAAGGATCGCCTCAAAAAACAGTAAGAGGTTTTTGTCTTCTCAATTAAACACAGGTGAGGTCTTTGTGATGTCATGTCAGTAGGCCTCCATTGTCTCTGGCCCTTTTCTGACTCCTAGACTGTTTAAAGATCGCCCCAAAAGCCAGTAAGAGGTTTTTTTCCTGTCAAGGCAACTCAGGTCAGCTCTTTGTGATGTCATGTCAGTAGGTCTTCTGTGTCTTTCTGGAGTTTGGCCCCTTTTCTGAATCCTAGGCTGTTTAAGGATCACCTCAAAAGCCAGTAAGAGGTTTTTTTCTTCTCAATTAAACACAGGTGAGGTCTTTGTGATGCCATGTCAGTAGGTATCCACTGTCTCTGGCCCTTTTATGAATTATAGACTTTTTAAAGATCGCCCCAAAAGCCAGTAAGAGGTTTTTTTCCTGTCAAGGCAACTCAGGTGAGCTCTTTGTGATGTCATCTCAGTATGTCTCCAGTGTCTCTGTGTCTTTTGGCCCCTTTTCTGACCCCTAGACTGTTTAAGGATCGCCCCCAAAGCCAGTAAGAGGTTTTTTCTTCTCAACTAAACACAGGTGAGGTTTTTGTGATGTTATGTCAGTAGGTATCCAGTGTCTCTGGCCCTTTTCTGACTTTTAATCTGTTTAAAGATCACCCCAAAAGGCAGTAAGAGGTTTTTTTCATGTCAAGGCAACTCAGGTGAACTCTTTGTGATGTCATCTCAGTATTTCTCCAGTGTATCTCTGTAGTTTGGCCCCTTTTCTAACTCCTAGGCTGTTTAAGGATCGCCTCAAAAGCCAGTAAGAGGTTTTTTTCCTGTCAAGGCAACTCAGGTCAGCTCTTTGTGATGTCATGTCAGTAGGTCTTCTGTGTCTTTCTGGAGTTTGGCCCCTTTTCTGAATCCTAGGCTGTTTAAGGATCACCTCAAAAGCCAGTAAGAGGTTTTTTTCTTCTCAATTAAACACAGGTGAGGTCTTTGTGATGCCATGTCAGTAGGTATCCACTGTCTCTGGCCCTTTTATGAATTATAGACTTTTTAAAGATCGCCCCAAAAGCCAGTAAGAGGTTTTTTTCCTGTCAAGGCAACTCAGGTGAGCTCTTTGTGATGTCATCTCAGTATGTCTCCAGTGTCTCTGTGTCTTTTGGCCCCTTTTCTGACCCCTAGACTGTTTAAGGATCGCCCCCAAAGCCAGTAAGAGGTTTTTTCTTCTCAACTAAACACAGGTGAGGTTTTTGTGATGTTATGTCAGTAGGTATCCAGTGTCTCTGGCCCTTTTCTGACTTTTAATCTGTTTAAAGATCACCCCAAAAGGCAGTAAGAGGTTTTTTTCATGTCAAGGCAACTCAGGTGAACTCTTTGTGATGTCATCTCAGTATTTCTCCAGTGTATCTCTGTAGTTTGGCCCCTTTTCTAACTCCTAGGCTGTTTAAGGATCGCCTCAAAAGACAGTAAGAGGTTTTTTTCTTCTCAATTAAACACAGGTGAGCTCTTTGTGATGTCATGTCAGTAGGTCTCTAGTGTCTCTCTGTATTTTGGTCCCTTTTCTGACTCCTAGACTGTTTAAAGATCGCCCCAAAAGCCAGTAAGAGGTTTTTTTCCTGTCAATGCAACTCAGGTGAGCTCTTTGTGATGTCATGTCAGGAGGTCTCCAATGTCTCTTTGGAGTTTGGCCCTTTTTCTGTCTTCTAGTCTGTTTCTGACTCCAAGCCCTCTGAGCAGAGAGCAGCTGGAGGACAGTTCCTTCGAGGAAGGCATGGGAAGGGGAAGCAGCAGAGGATTGCATATCTTAAGGCAAGACTGTTCAGAGGGAAAGAGGGAGGAGGAAGGTGGGGAGAAAAGGGGGAAAAGATCCGGCTCAAAACGGGCGGCGTGAGGGGAGGAAAGGAGAAAAGGCCACTATAGAAACACCACCCCCGGCTTATATGTGAGTCAGTAAGTTTTCCAGCATTTTGGGGGGAGATTCGGTGTCTCAGGTTATATGCACGTCGGCTTATATGCGAGTATCTACGGTGCTTGCCTCCTCATCCCCGCCCCCAGGGCTTTTGGGTGGCTGGGTGCAAGCCCCACCCGTTCCTCCGTTCAAACCTGCCCTAGGTTCTGAGAGAGGCTGAAGGGGATTTGCCCCATTTGTACCAAAATCTAAGGACCTTTCAAGGGGGGCCCTCTGGTTTGTGTTGGTGGTGAGATGGTCTCTGAAGGCCAGTCCCCACATTCCTCTCGCCTCCTCCTCGAAGGGCTGGGTGATGATTCCTCTGGGAATCGTTAAGGTCCATTTTACGCAGCTGAAAATAGGCCTGAGATAAAGATGGTCAAATAAGCAGGTTTTGCCCCCACCCCCACCCCAAGATCCTTGCGGAAGGGGCCCTGTTGGTACCTTGCCTGGTTCTGATGCCCCGGTTTGTTAAGGGCACTTTTGGGCACTGCCTGATGGGCACTGCCTGATGGATACTGAATCTGAAGGCGTTAACAGTTTTCCCTTTAAAGATGGGGTTTTACTTTGAATGCCTTTATTGATTTTTATTTCTTAATTGAACTTCTGTGCCGCCCTCCCAGCAAGCTCGCTCAGGGAGATGGACACCAATATTCCATAGCATATAATAAGTTAAAACAATTAATTAAAATTAAAAGTTAAAAATGAAAAGCAATTAAGACAAAATGAGCAAGAATACCTGCAACCAGCCGTCCCTGTCATAGAGGGCATTTAGTTTTTCTGTAGCTAGAATACAGTCTGGGGTGTCTTACAACCCTATGAAGATAGGTTGAGGGACTTGGGAATGTTCAGCCTGGAGAAAAGGAGGTTGAGAGGGGACATGACAGCCCTCTTTGAAAGTTTGAATTTGAAAGGTTGTCACTTGGAGGAGGGCAGGAGGCTGTTTCTGTTGGCTGCAGAGGAGAGGACACGCAGTAATGGGTTTAAACTTCAAGTACAACGATATAGGCTAGATATCAGGGGAACAATGTTCACAGTCAGAGTAGTTCAGCTGTGGAATAGGCTGCCTAAGGAGGTGGTGAGCTCCTCCTCACTGGCAGTCTTCAAGCAAAGGTTGGATACACACTTTTCTTGGATGCTTTAGGATGCTTTGGGCTGATCCTGCGTTGAGCAGGGGGTTGGACTAGATGGCCTCTATGGCCCCTTCCAACTCTATGATTCTATGATTCTATGATACAAATACGGAAGGACCCCATGGGTGGTCATGATTTCACTGGTCCCAACCAAAAGCCTGGCGGAAGAGTTCCCGTTTTCAGGCCCCCGAGGAACTGTTTTGGCTCTGCCAGGGCCAGGATCTGTTCTGGGGGCTCCTTCCACCATTTTGAACAGCTCAGACCGTGGCTATGTCAGGCCTTGGCAGGGCTGCCTAGGGCGACGCAGGGAGGTACAGGATCCCTGCCAGCTTCCCCCCCCCCCCCAAAAAGGCCCTTTGGGGAGCCACGGGGAGGGGGGGCTCAGCTGTCCTGCTCAGGGTGGGGAAGGGGGGCTAGTGCCCCCTGCATTCCTGGCTGCATCAGGCGTTGCCCCTAGTTTGTTAATATTAGTGACCAGGAACAAAGCATTCAGTGTTGTTTGATTTTTATTCATTTATTTCACCCTGTTTTGTTATTTCTGTTGCCTATTTTATTATTCTGTTACTTATTATTTTATCCTTTTAAATTCAAAATTCAAGTAACACATTTCTGTACCAGCTGCCATTTGATTTTGAAGTGGTTGTCGTCAATACGGTATTCAGCATTCAATTTATTGAACGGCCATAGCCCATTTCAATCCAAGGTAAAATGCACCCAATCAAGATTTGAAGATGAAACACAGGGAATCATAAGGAGGAAAGAGGTGTAAGCATTGTCTAATACATTCCGACATGGGCCAATACTGTGTTTAATCCAATGTGAAACATCTCCTCTTTGTGGTAAGAAGTAATTTTTGCTGAGGAAATTTAGCTGAATCTGAGGATTCCAGGGCAATTTCCGCACATCAGCAAAAATAGCGTTAGGCCAGCTGAATGGCAAAGTGCTAAATTTTATCATGCCTCCCAGCCCCTCCTCAACTGTCTCACACTTGTCTGCCTTCTTTTCACATGTCTTACCCTCCGCATCTGCAAATGGCGGAAGAGAGCAATGTGCCTTATATGCGTCACGCTTCCGCCTGTCAATTAATCCAGGCAACGAAACACCTTTCTCTATTTTTTAAAGGTCCTGCGATGCCTGCTAATTTTTTTTAAATCATACTTCTCCGTTGCAATGCCTGTGCAAAGAATCATAGATGCACAATGCTTTCTGAACGCCAACTCTTATGGGATCATGAGTCCTTTGATACTTTAAAAAAATTAATCTTGTTTCTGATTTTGGGGGGGGATTTTGGAGAGGCATGCTTTGTGTTACAACTTCGGGGAAATCTTCTTTTATTTCTGGCATCACCTACACACTTGTCCACTTGTTAGTTGCTCCAGGTAGTTAGCCATTTTAAAAAATAAATTTCTCTCCCCAGGAACAAGGGAGAGGAAGGTGGGGATGAGGCTGGGGTGAAGCAGGCGGCTTTAGCATGATTGAGCCTCTGTGCCTTCCCTCTGCTGGTTGCCTGCTGGTGGCTCTCCAGTGATGATGATGATGATGTTATCCGTTCAGTCGTGTCCAACCTATAGGAAAGTTTTTGCCATACGTTTCTGTCTCTTGACTGCTTCTTTTAGTTGCTTCATGGTCTTCCCTGTATCGGCTTTGATTGTGTCGAGCCAGCCGATCCTTTGGCGACCACGTTTCCTTTTGCCGCTGACCATGCCGAGCATTAAGGATTTTTCTAAGGAGTCTGATCGCACGATGTGTCCAAAGTAAGTGAGCTTTAGCCGTAGTATCTTGCCTTCTGATGACAAAGTTGTTTTGCTCCTCTCTAAAACTATCTTCTTGGTAACTTTGGCTGTCCATCACTTTAGGTGATTCCCAAATTCGCACTTTAAAATAGAGGATGGAGTGAGCCGGTCTCTGCCCAGATGCTGGGTGTGGGTGACGTCACATGGAGGGGCTGGAATATCGCAGCTTCTGTTGGCAAACATTCAATGGGTGTGGAAATGTCCTAGTTAGTCTATTTAATACTCTGGCGTTAGGATTTTCTCAGTTTCCCCCTATGCCTTTAGGTGGCACTATTGGCCAAAGCATTTCAGGGGAGGCGCTGTATTAGTTTGTAGCAGCTGCACAACATTTGGGTGCTGTGGCTTTGAACATGAAAGCTTATGGGTGGCTCTGTAAGGTGCTGCTGCACTTGAATGTTGTTCTTATTGGCATAATTGTTACCCAGGTTGCCTGAATAAGACTGGGTGTAGGATATGGGGGCAGCAGGGCTCAGCCCCATTTCCCTCCCTCCTGGTATGCCTTGTGGGGTGAGTGCTCCTCCTTGGGCTGTGCAGGAGCATCTGGGAAGTGCTCAGGCTGTCAGATTCACAACTGTGGTTTGTCTTTGTAGCCATTTAACACATTCCTAAGAGGAGCTGGGCTGGTGTTTGTTGGTTTGGAGTCAAGATGAGAGGCAGAGGAGATCTTCGGTGGAGACTACCATCTGTGAGGAGACAACACAGAGAGCAGGGGAGAGAGAAGGGAAAGCTCAACCCAATTAGCAGTCAGAAGGCCTCAGTGGTGAGACTGGAGAATACATGTCCTGAGGCTTGCAGCACAAACTTTGAAACATGCACAGCTAGATTCAAAAGTATCTTAGGGACAAACATGATTCTTGGGTATAAGGCTCCGGGAATTATAGCCCTATTAATTGGTATCTGACTCTCAAAATTGGACACCTGCCAAACAGTGTTAGTCTTGGAGGTTCTCCAGGACTTGCATCCAGCTTTTTTCCTGCAGGCCGGTAGGAGTGCCCTCTGAAACCCTCTGATGTAACTAATGGACCAAGAGAATTATGGGTTGTTTTCACTGATGGGATCCTAATATTGGTATTTTCACCTTGTCCTGGGCTGGTAACCCTGCCTTAGAGAAAGAAAGGTTTATGGTTGAGGCCGGGGCCGATAATATAGATCTAGCCCCCCCCCCCAGGACTCGGGATTCGGACCCGAAGTAAACATCATCAGGACCTCCTCTCCACCCGCCAGTAGTGGAAGGGGGGGAAGCTGAGTTGCCGTTCTCTGCCATGCCGGTAATATTGGTAATGCTATTATTGTTTTAATGGGGTTTTAATGGGGATTCTGTGACCCGCCACAAGCCGCAAGGGAGTGGTGGGAAATAAATATAATAAATATAATAAATATAATAATAATAATAATAATAATAATAATAATAATAATAATAATAATAATAATAATAATAATAAGGTTCTGCCAGTGTGACCTAATCTGGCAAGCCGGGTTTGATTCACTGCTCCTCCACGTGCTGCCACCTGAGTGCCCTTGGTCACAGTTCTCTTAGAGTTGATCTTGAAGAGCAGTTCTCTCAGAGTTCTCTCAGCCCCACCTCACAGGGTGTCTGTTGTGGGGAGAGGAAGGGAAGGCAATTGTAAGCTTCTTTGAGACTTCAGTGAAAAGTGGAGTATAAAAAACGACTCTTAGCTTTGTGGGTGAGGGAGTATTATGAAGGACCCCCCTCCTGCTCAGGTGTGCCCTGCCTGCTCCTGGCTGCATTTGCCTTGGCTGCTGTGTCAGGAGCCTTGCTTTGGAGAGAGGGGGGTCACTCTCCCTCCAGGCTATGCCCCTAAGTGGCCAAAACCTTGGTTAGGGGACAGATTTGCTGATGGGACATAGGCCTGCCTACACCTGGCCACGGGGGTTTGCAGAACCAACCACCAACCAGCTTTCCCCTTTTCTTTGTTCTTTTTTTTTAAGTTTGGGGAGACCCAGGTTCAAATCCCCACCTAGCCGAATTGTGATGTGGGCAGTCACCTCTCCCCCGCAGACTGGCACACCTGAGCCAAGTCTAGGGTTGTGCGATTCAGCCGCCAAAGCAGCCAGCACCGGGGGGGGGGGGGGGGCGAGGCGCAGGATCCGGCATGCAGGTTCACACACACACACACACACACACAGGCACACTGCAAGCGGGTTGGGGAAGCCTAGCTCCAAGTCCTGCTTGAGAGCAAGAAGTGGACTTTAGTGGCTCTCCCATGATTCAAGGCTCTTCTCTTTGGGGCCAGGGTCTGCGCTGGAGTGTCAGCACACCTGGGCCTTGATCGAATGTGCTGCCTGCGACGGCCCTTCCTTTCCCGGGAGGACGCCTGAGGGCAAGATACTACAGGGCAAGGACAGGCACGTCTGCCCCTTCTCTGCCCTGCCTGCCCAGCCCCTTCCTGTCCCCCGGCTGGGCTCTCTTTGAAACAGGGCCTCGGTCTGGAGACGGTCCATGCCCAAAAGGAAGGTGTGATTTCATTCGTGAGTGAGCGAGATCTGTCGGGAAGTGATTTCTGCTCAACGTGGAAGCCTGGGAAAGGCCGGTTGGGGTCCTTCCCAGAGTCAGCGGCTGGACAGCCCCCACCTTCTCTTCTGCCGTCACCAGCGCAACCCCCCCCCCCCCCCACGAGGGATGGATTCTCCACCAGAGGAAAACTCCAGAACGCATCTGAATTCTGGCTCAGAACGGGGCTTTCCCTTGGGAGCCCAGGGCCCACCCGTCACTTGATGCCAGAGCTCTGGCCAAACAGACAGCAACGGAGGGAGGGCTGGGAAGATGGTCCTCGATTCCCTTTCTAACATTGGGGGGGGAGAGGAGGATAGAAAGGGGAATGTCAGTGATAAGGAAAGCCCTGCTGGATCCGGCCACCCCTGTGTCTCCTACAGTGTCCTCCCCCCAGCGGTGGCTCTCCAGCCTGGAGGCTTCTGGGAGTCTGAGGCCACAGTCCTCCTTCTCACTTTGACCCAGCAATCTTGAACACAAGACTGGTATTCATCCAGCCCTTCCCAAAGTACATGAGAGGGACCCCGCTGGATTGGACCCCGAAGGCCCATCTGGCTCAGCTACCTGGTTCAAAAAGAGACCAGCTGGTTCACAGTCAGAGTAGTTCAGCAGTGGAATAGGCTGCCTAAGGAGGTGGTGAGCTCCCCCTCACTGGCTGTCTTCAAGCAAAGGTTGGAGACACACTTTTCTTGGATGCTTTAGGATGCTTTGGGCTGATCCTGCATTGAGCAGGGAGTTGGACTAGATGGCCTCTATGGCCCCTTCCAACTCTATGATTCTGGGATTCTGTGATTCTAAGAGCACGCAGGCAGGGCAGGGAAAGGGCAACCATGTAGGACCTTCCTCTGTCACAGCTTGCCCTCAGGGGAAGGAAGGAAGGGCTGTCAGAGGCATCACAATGGTCTAAATCCAGGTGCCCAACCGCTGGGCTGGGGAGGATCTGAAGAGTTGGGGGCTGGAGACCATGGGGGGAGGGGTTTCCAAGGGAAGGGACCTCCGGATTCCCCCTGTCTCTACCACTGTTTTCCCCAGGGGAACCGTCCTCTGCCCTCTAGGGCCCAATCGTCCTTCCCAGAGATCTCCCAGGGTGTGCCTTGCCTGGTTTAGATTCCCAGCTCTTCCCAGAACTCCCAGGTAGACTGCTTCTGAACATGGAAGTGCCATTCCTGTTGTGACGCAGGGCCTTTGTTTGAATGGCTCACATCTCAGAGATGACGCCCAGGGGGAGGAAGAGAGAAAACATTAACCAATCCCCATTTCCCCCTGCCGGTTTTAGACTTCATAGAGGACAGCTGGAGCACAGTAAAATTTCCATGCGTTGTATGTTGGGCCGATCCCCAGTGGCACAGTGAGGTGAATGGGCCAGAGGGATGGAGGGAAGACTCCAAGGAACAGGCCCTCCGGGGGGCAGCCAGACCTTGCTGGGCTCCAGAGAGGGCTGGCTGAGAACTGAGACAGAACAGAGGTGGCCGAGGACAGTGTGGAAGACCACCCAGGAACACGGCGTTCCTTTTCCTAGGAAGTGGAGGTCCTCGGATCAAATGTCACGGTGAATCCTTGCGGAAGAGCAGGGGCAGATCATCCCAAGCGCAGGACGGCCGAAAGGGCAAAGTGGCTGCCGGGAGGAGCCCCCATAGACCTCTGCCCCATGCGCTGTCGGAATGCGCAATCCTGTAGTCTCCTCTCCTCTGGCTGGCAGCAGCTTGCTGGGGTCTGGGTCCGAGGGTCTTTTGGGGGAGGTCACCTGAACGGAAGCTTCTGTGCCCCACCAATGAATGAGGGGACCTCCCCGAAATCCATTGTGCTTTTTAGAGTCACGTGCCTGGCCTGACTCTTAGCTTTAGCTGAGCTTCACGTCAATTGGCTGTAGCTGTCCCCTTTTCCTTCCTTTCCTTGAGGCGGAGATTGAGCTGGGGGCCTTCGGCATGCAAGTCGCACCCGACCGGCCACCAAATACCCACTGCAGAACCAGATTAGCCTCTGGGATCGCCTTCTGCACAGTCAGGCCAGTTCCTGCCACTGGTTCTCCTGGGTCACGGAAAGAGAAACGTTTCTCCCAAGAACAGAGATCCTTGAAAGCAGAGAGGCCGGGGACGGAATCGGGGACCTTCTGCATAGCCTCCTGGTGCTGAACCCAGCCCAGCCCTCAGACACCCCTCCTGTCGGTGGCCGCAAGAAGGCCGAGAGGGTCGGGAATCCACCCTTTAGCCCTCCAGAAGCTCGGCCGTCCACCAAGTCCTCCAATCCCCAGGCCACGTGAGGACCAAGTCTCCCAGGGATCCCCCTGCCCTGGAAAGAGACACAAGATCCAAAGGGATCCGAAACCCGCAGCGACCGCTTCCCCTCGCTCCCCGAAGATCCTGCTCCTCCAAGGAGCGTATTCATTGGCCCTTGAGGGAATCCCGCCCTTTTCCCAGCTGGCTGTGCAAATGCTGATTGGCTGGCCTGAGGAAACCTCAGTTCTCCCGAGCGTTGATTGGCTGGCCTGGACAGGGACCTCCTGGCCCCTCCCACCTTCGGAGAGGCCTGGCTGGAGCCCACAAGATGCCCCCTTTCCTGCAGAGAAGTCCCCGGCCCAGAATGCCTTGCTTCGGACCCACGAGTATTAGCACAGGCTGATTTGGGGGCCTCTCTGTTGACCGCAGGTGCAGCCCCCCCCACCCCCCCTGACCCAGGAGAACCTGAGCAGCGCCCAGGAGCCCCCCGTAACCAGCCCTCCCCAGCCCCACCCCGGGTGGCCTGAGCCGCACCACCAGCAGCCCAGGGGTGCAGGGGGGGGACCGAGGGTACGGCTGCAGTGGGGCCTCCAACGCCTACGGGCCACCTTTGTAAATAGGTGTAAAGAGTTTTCTCTAAATGCCAGGGGCTAAGCCCATTGTGTCCAGGAACGAAACCGGCACTACAGCTTGGCGGTGGGAAGAGGAAGGGGAGGGGTCGTCCAGTCTGTAGGGGCATGGGGTTGAATGTGTGTGTTGTGTGGGAGGTTGTGGTGGTGTGGTGGCCAATGAGGGCGTGGGTGTGCAGAGATGGGTGTCAAGATCCTGTGGTGTGGATTGTTCGTTGAGTGTGGGAGAGGACCGACCTTTGGGAATGGTGGCCTAGTGGTTACAGATGAGCTTTCCAGAGTAAGGTGACCCGATTTCAAGACTGAGAAAGAGGGACAGCACTGACCAGGGGTTGCCAACCTCCAGGCTATGCCTGGAGGTCGGGGAAAACTTAAGGCCTGCACAGCTTGAAAAAATGGGCAAATGAGAACAAGATGCAATTTAATAAAGATAAGTGTAAAGTTCTGCATCTGGGTCAGAAAAATGAAAAGCATGCCTACTGGATGGGGAATACGCTTCTAGGTAGCACTGTGTGTGAACGAGACCTTGGGGTACTTGTGGATTGTAAACTAAACATGAGCAGGCAGTGTGATGCAGCGGTAAAAAAGGCAAATGCCATTTTGGGCTGTATCAACAGAGGCATTACATCAAAATCACAAGAGGTCATAGTCCCGTTGTATAAGGCACTGGTCAGACCACACCTGGAGTACTGTGTGCAGTTCTGGAGGCCTCCCTTCAAGAAGGGCGTCGATAAAATTGAAAGGGTACAGAGGAGAGCGACGAAGATGATCTGGGGCCAAGGGACCAAGCCCTATGAAGATAGGTTGAGGGACTTGGGAATGTTCAGCCTGGAGAAAAGGAGGTTGAGAGGGGACATGATAGCCCTCTTTAAGAATTTGAAAGGTTGTCATTTGGAGGAGGGCAGGATGCTGTTCCCATTGGCTGCAGAGGAAAGGACACGCAGTAATGCGTTTAAACTACAAGTACAACAATAACGAGCCTCTTGTGGTGCAGAGTGGCAAGGCAGCGACATGCTATCTGAAACTCTGCCCATGAGGCTGGGGGTTCGATCCCAGTAGCTGGCTCAAGGTTGACTCAGCCTTCCATCCTTCCGAGGTTGGTAAAATGAGTACCCAGCTTGGTGGGGGGTAAACGGTAATGACTGGGGAAGGCACTGGCAAACCACCCGGCACTGAGTCTGCCATGAAAATGCTAGAAGGCATCACCCCAAGGGTCAGACATGACCCGGTGCTTGCACAGGGGATACCTTTACCTTTACAACAATATAGGCTAGATATCAGGGAAAAATTTTCACAGTCAGAGTAGTTCAGCAGTGGAATAGGCTGCCTAAGGAGGTGGTGAGCTCCCCCTCACTGGCAGTCTTCAAGCAAAGGTTGGAGACACACTTTTCTTGGATGCTTTAGGATGCTTGGGGCTGATCCTGTGTTCAGCAGGGGGTTGGACTGGATGGCCTCTATGGCCCCTCCAACTCTATGATTCTGTGATTCTGGGATTCTAAGAGCAGGCAGGCAGGGCAGGATGGCCTCTGTGGCCCCTTCCAACTCTATGATTCTATGAGACTCCAGGGGTTGCCAACCTCCAGCCAGGGCAAAGAGGCAAAGAATACAAACAGGGTTTTTTCCTTCTAAAATGCCTTTTGGCTGGGATGGGGGGAGGGGGACATATGGTCACATTATTCCAGAGCCATATCTTCAGCTATGTGAAGGGAAAATCAGACTGGAGACTCTTCTTAGGGGGAGATTACATGGTAGCCAATTCCTCCCTGTTCTGCCCTCAACATCATTACCCTTCTTGTGTGAATTAGGCCACAGACACCAAAATATCCCCCTGCCCTAATCCACATGGGCTAGTCACAGTACACAGATGTCTGCCCTGCTCCTTCTATCTCCATTTTTTTAAAAGAAGAAGAGTTCGTTCTTACATGCCATTTTTAAAAATTTGATTTCTATACCGCCCTTGCATATGGCTCAGAGCGGTTTCCATACAACATCATAGGGGATACATGGAACGAGTCAACATACAACATAGTCAATATACAACAATAACAACCCAACAGAGGTTCTAAACAACAACTTCAGCGATCCCAACAAGAACAACATAACAAGCTAAACTCCCTAGAGAGGCCAGGCTGCTTCAGGCCGTGGAGGGGATGTCAGAGGTGGGGGGGGGGGTCCGGTGGTCAGTCTCAGGCAAATGCCAGGTGGAGGAGCTCCCTTTTGCAGGCCCTGCGGGGCTGTGGGAGTTCAGGCAGGGCCCCGGTCTCTTCAGGGAGCTCGTTCCACCAGGTGGGGGCCAGGATGGAAAAAGCTCTGGCCCTCATTGAGGACCGACGTGCTTGTTTGGGGCCAGGGATCACCAGCCAGTTGGCAGTGGGGGAGCGTAATGCTCTTTTGGGGGTATAGGCGGAGAGACGGTCTCTCAGGTACACTGGGCCCAGACCGCGTATGGCTTTGAAGGTAAGAACCAAAACCTTAAGCCTGATCCGGAATTCAATTGGGAGCCAGCTGAGTTGTTGAAGTTTTCTCTACCCACAGGAGTCTCAAAGTGGCTTACAGTCACCTTCCCTTTCCTCTCCCCACAACAGACACCCTGTGAGGGAGGGAGGTGAGCCGGAGAGAGCCCTGATATCACTGCTTGGTCAGAACAGCTTTATCAGCGCCGTGGCAAGCCCAAGGTCACCCAGCTGGCTGCATGTGGGGGAGTGCAGAATCGAACCCGGCTTGCCAGATTAGAAGTCTGCACTCCTAACCACTAAAGCAAACTGGCTCTCCTAGGCACTGTCAGAGGACCCACTTGGAGGGATGTGGAGATCCACGACCTCATGGCCATCTTCTGGGAGGAGAGGATCCAAGGCGCCTTTAAATCCTCCCACCGAAACAGGGGAGGTATTTGAAGAGGTGGCCATGCGGAGGCGAGCCCTTGTCCTCCACAGCAATGACCTGGAGTGCCGGTCCAGGACAAAAGCTCTGTGTGCCAAATGCAATCGGTGTGTTTCCCAGAACAAGCCGTCTGGTGCTGCTCAAGTCACCTGCCCTTATTTTGAGGTGCAGCGTGCAATGTATGGGGAAGGAGACGGCGACCAGAGGCCAAAACAGGTTGGAAGCAGCCTTGAGGTGGTGAGGCAGAAGGCCCTGTCACAAGCCCTGCAGTCACGGCTGCAGGATCCAGAGGAGGGACCCTCGTCTGACCATGCAAGTGTGGATGAGGAGGTCCTATATACAATTTATCATATGACCGGGACAAAAATTCCTAAGGTGGATCCTATTTTGCATTACCTTGAAGGCAAACAATAGGAAGGTGTCCTTTGAACTGGACGCAGGTTGCAATGCACCGAAAACACCACCCATTTGTGGAGCCGCCAGTACATTGTTCCACACATCAGAGATGTGCCCCCCCTCACCGAAGGGATTATGCTGCATAAAGTTGTCCATGTTCTGTGCACTCATCGAGGGTCCCTGTATTTTGGCTTGGGAGTTCGGTGGAAGCTCAAGAGGGGAGAATGTTGTCATGTCTACAAGTAGCCTCTAGGGGGCCACGTGGCTGCTTTGCAGGTCTCAGAGTTTTGGCCCCGCCAGGCCCCGGTAAGCGAAGTCTGGAGCAGAGCTAGACCTTGTCAGACGCACAGGAAACTCACAACAAAACTTATTCAAAAGAAAATAGTTTTATTGATTAGCACTATATGCATTGGACTGAAAGTCAAATCTGACTCGGAGCCAGATTTGCCTCAGCTTATCAATACATTTCTCCCGCCCAAAACTTGACAGTTCCCAAGGAGGGGGGTTAGTGAAGAAAGACATATGTGAAACAAAAACAGGATTCCAAACTCCCATCCTTGAGAGAGGTACAAACAACCCTGTGAGCCCACAACAAGATAAGGTTAGAATAACATCACTATTCTATTTTATTGCTTACAAACTACAAGGACGGGGCTAGCAGGCGCCAGGTCCCATTAAACAATATAACTGACATGGAGGAACTCAGGCTAAATTTATGACAGAGATTCTACAATCCTGACAGACCTGATGAAAGGCCGACTGCAAAAGGCTCAGCCAGAGAGCTCAATAAAAGCTTTTGTGAGGCTGCAGCAGAGCTGAGGTGTCCCATGTTCACAACACTACAGGGCAGGGGGGAGAAGAAGACCCAAGTTCAAATGGATCCGAGTTGAGCCAGTTTGGTGTCGTGGTTAGGAGTGCGGACTTCTAATCTGGCATGCTGGGTTCGATTCTGCACTCCTCCACATGCAACCAGCTGGGTGACCTTGGGCTAGTCACAGCACTGATAAAACTGTTCTGACCGAGCAGGAATATCAGGGCTCTCTCAGCCTCCCCTCCCTCACAGGGTGTCTGTTGTGGGGAGAGGAAGGGAAGGCGACTGGAAGCCCCTTTGAGCCTCCTTTGGGTAGAGAAAAGCGGCATATAAGAACCAACCCTTCTTCTTCTTCAGTAATCTCAGGGCTCTCTCAGCCTCCCCTCCCTCACAGGGTGTCTGTTGTGGGGAGAGGAAGGGAAGGCGACTGGAAGCCCCTTTGAGCCTCCTTTGGGTAGAGAAAAGCGGCATATAAGAACCAACCCTTCTTCTTCTTCAGTAATCTCAGGGCTCTCTCAGCCTCCCCTCCCTCACAGGGTGTCTGTTGTGGGGAGAGGAAGGGAAGGCGACTGGAAGCCCCTTTGAGCCTCCTTTGGGTAGAGAAAAGCGGCATATAAGAACCAACCCTTCTTCTTCTTCAGTAATCTCAGGGCTCTCTCAGCCTCCCCTCCCTCACAGGGTGTCTGTTGTGGGGAGAGGAAGGGAAGGCGATTGGAAGCCCCTTTGAGCCTCCTTTGGGTAGAGAAAAGCGGCATATAAGAACCAACCCTTCTTCTTCTTCAGTAATCTCAGGGCTCTCTCAGCCTCCCCTCCCTCACAGGGTGTCTGTTGTGGGGAGAGGAAGGGAAGGCGACTGGAAGCCCCTTTGAGCCTCCTTTGGGTAGAGAAAAGCGGCATATAAGAACCAACCCTTCTTCTTCTTCAGTAATCTCAGGGCTCTCTCAGCCTCCCCTCCCTCACAGGGTGTCTGTTGTGGGGAGAGGAAGGGATGGCGATTGGAAGCCCCTTTGAGCCTCCTTCGGGTAGAGAAAAGCGGCATATAAGAACCAGCTATCTTCTTCTTCAGTAATCTCAGGGCTCTCTCAGCCTCTCCTCCCTCACAGGGTGTCTGTGGTGGGGAGAGGAAGGGAAGGCGACTGTAAGCCGCTTTGAGCCTCCTTCAGGTAGAGAAAAGCAGCATTTAAGAACTCTTCTTCTTCTTCTTCTTCTTCTTCTTCAGTAATCTCAGGGCTCTCTCAGCCTCCCCTCCCTCACAGGGTGTCTGTGGTGGGGAGAGGAAAGGGAAGGCGACTGGAAGCCGCTTTGAGCCTCCTTCGGGTAGAGAAAAGCGGCATATAAGAACCAACCCTTCTTCTTCTTCAGTAATCTCAGGGCTCTCTCAGCCTCCCCTCCCTCACAGGGTGTCTGTTGTGGGGAGAGGAAGGGATGGCGACTGTAAGCTGCTTTGAGCCTCCTTCGGGTAGAGAAAAGCGGCATATAAGAACCAACTCTTCTTCTTCTTCAGTAATATCAGGACTCTCTCAGCCTCACCCACCCCACAGGGTGTCTTTGTGGGGAGAGGAAAGGGAAAGTGACTGTAAGCCGCTTTGAGACTCCTTCGGGTAGAGAAAAGCGGCATATAAGAACCAACTCTTCTTCTTCTTCTTTCCCATGCAGGCCGAGCTCCATGCGACATCCTCTCCCGTCATCTGCAGATCTTGCCTGACTGATATTTGTGTTGTGCCTTCTGGAGAAGGAGAGCCCTCTGGCCCAGAGGCCCAAGTCTCCCCGCTGGAATCAAGGGCGGTGGGGGGAGACAGGGACAAGGACTCCTGTGGCCCCACACAGATCGGTGGGTGGTTCTCTGCTGCTGTTTGAAGGGGGGATGTTTGCTGTGTGTTTCCTCATTTGTCCAGAAGGACCTGACAACACAGGAACAAGGTTTGCCATCTGCAATGCTGAGTTTGGTGGACCCTTTTCCACCATCCTGTTTTGGTGCTGAAAAACCACTTTTTGTCCCTACAGAAGACATCCCTGGCTCCGTTCCAGACCAGCCAGAGGCTCCAAGGAGGTTGATACCCCAAGTGGCCCGGAAGAAGCCAGCAGGGGAGCTACACAGAGAACCTCCTGCCTCTTCATCAGGGCTACGTTGCTGTTCTCCTGTGATCTCTGGAGAGGGAAATTCCTTTGCAACACAGCAATTTGACTTTGTCTGCTGTTTTTTGACTTCACAGAAGACCTGTCTGCGGATGAGGAGGAGGAGGAGGTTCCAGCACAGCAGAGGGCCCTGAGGAACAGGTCCAGAGATTCATCTCTCCTTGCTGACCAACGTTGGCCAAAGGCTCCTGGAGCGGGCAGAAGAGGACAAGAGGCAGCCACTCGCCTTCAGGTTGGCCATGTTACGCTGGGACCGTGAACACGCCCAGATGGAAATGGAGACCACCAGGGAGGAGGGAAGGTCTCCATGTCCTGTATGAGGGAAAGTAATGAACTACTCAGGGGACTCTGGACACAATCAGTAGGCTTGGAGACCTGGTGGAGAGAGCAGTCGTGATCCTGGAGGCACGAGAGTCCCGGGAAAGTGCCAGTCCTCCCTATTTTCCCATCCTGCAGAGCCCACCACCACCAAAGCCCACCCCCCTCACTCCTTCCACCAGTCAGGCAACAGGGACCAGGCGGAGACCGGTCCAAGGAAAGAGGAAGGTGAGGCTGCTCCCAGGCCTGGGCCTTGAGCCCCTCAAACACACCAGCTAAAACAGGCACATCCTACAGCTGTTTCGGCTTCTCTGCAAAAGTCTTGCCAGCGCCGTGAAACACTTTATTGTTGGAGGTCTATATTAAATGAGGGTGCTTTCATTTATTAATAAGGACAGTGCAATTATTAATTTATTGGCAATCTATTATTTATTGGATTTATAGATGTAAACTAGTCAATAAGCCCGCTGTACTCGAAATACAGCGGGCGCTAGTGGGTCTCGGGAGTCTCGCGGGCCGGCTGTCCAGGTGTGGTGGGCCAGGGGCCGGACCCGAGGGCGGGCGTGGGGCGGGGTGTGAGCCGGAGTTGGCTCGTGCTGTGCCCCCCCCCGAGTGGCGCGGCCTACCTGGGCCTGTGGCGTCGAGGCGGGCGGCGGCGGCACTGCCTACGGCTCAGGAAGTGGTCCCCGAGCCTCCTGCCGGGTGCCCATACCATTCCCCTCTCTGGGTGTGCAGCCCTGGGATGTGATGCTGTGCCAAGCCGAAGGCAAATGCCCGGCCTCAGCTGTCCTTAGTGCCTGGCACTTGATTTGAATAGGCTGCTTGTCGGTATTACTGACGTATGGGAGGGGATAAACAGCTGAACGATGGCAACTGTCAGCCGTACATAAGGGAAGGCAGTATCCAAATAAATTATTGATGTCTGTGTCTCAAAAGGCAAGTAGTCTTGGCTTGGCTGGTGAAGAAGTCATTCCCGTGGAGCAGGGGTGGCCAGATGGTGACTCTCAGTCCCCATGAGCACTTGCTGGCAGGGGCTTATGGGAATTGTAGTTTATGGACATCTGGACAGCCACGGTCTTGGCCATGCCTGCAGCAGAGGGTGCCCTGGTTGCTTCGCCCAGCTGACTGGGGGCTTGCTGGAATCCAGCCTGCTCTGGGTGTGGGAGTGGTCTAATGGGAGGGACCATGAGTCTGTTTGATAGAGCTTTTCAGACTCTTGGTGGAGGCTCAAAGGTCTGAATAGTTGCATCCATGTAGAAAGCTAGCATGTAAGGGAAGCTTGGGGCTTGTAAACTACATTTCCAGAAGCTCTGAGCTTTGAA
The DNA here is from genome assembly GCF_049243985.1 of Paroedura picta. Classification (NCBI taxonomy): domain Eukaryota; kingdom Metazoa; phylum Chordata; class Lepidosauria; order Squamata; family Gekkonidae; genus Paroedura; species Paroedura picta. Next base: position 12,715,635 of record NC_135385.1, on the reverse strand, counting down.
GCGTTTATTTGCGGCCTTTCGAGAGAGCTCCCAAGGAGGACTACGAGCCATTAAATCTTGAAACGCAAAGTCCCACCGCTGTAAAATGTAATATTTTCGCACATCCTGCAGACTAATTTGCTCTTGTGCAGAAGCGCAAATGATTAAAGGCGATGCTTGCCTCGGGCTTTCTGGAGCTCATTTCGGTGCCTCGGGGCTCCCCCGGCAGCTGCTGAGTGACCTGGGAGAAGGGGGCTTGTGGGAGGGAAGTGTCCCTGCAGAGAGAAAGGACACGTGTGCGGTTCCAAGGGTGTGAAGCCGGGAAAGGTTACAGCCTGTGCCTTGAATGTGATTCCAAAGCTGAAAGGCGACCAGCTGCGTTCCTTCCCCGCCACACAAAATTTCCTTCCCTTTCTGTTCCAGTTCTAGCTACTCCTCAGCTGCTCTGGATTTTGAGATGATCTACAATCTAGATCCGGTTTTTGACTCTCCAGAGATGTCGCGCCGTAGCTTGCGCTTATCTGCTGCCGTGTACGGCTCACCGGAGGGTGGCTCTTTTGCCAGGAAGATGCCGGAACCACAGTTGCCCAGGTATGCGCACCTTCGGAGAGCCCCTTCATGGACATCCCCGCTGACCCGGTCCCAAGCCGTGCCAAGCCCATCCTATGTTTCTCTGTGTGTTTTTGCATGTTGCGTGGACAGAGGTCATCGGTCATGGTTTGAAAACTGTAGGAAAAGTATTTTCAGGCCAGAGAGACAGAGACAGAGACAGAGAGAGACAGAGAGAGAGAGACAGAAAGAGTGAGAGAGACAGAGTGAGAGAGACAGAGAGAGAGACAGAGAGAGAGAGAGAGACAGAGAGAGAGACAGAGAGAGAGACAGAGAGAGACAGAGAGAGAGAGACAGAGAGAGAGACAGAGAGAGACAGAGAGAGACAGAGACAGAGTGAGAGAGACACAGAGAGAGACACAGAGAGAGAGAGAGACACAGAGAGAGACAGAGAGAGACAGAGAGAGACAGAGAGAGACAGAGAGAGATAGAGAGAGACAGAGAGAGATAGAGAGAGAGAGACAGAGAGAGAGAGACAGATAGAGAGACAGAGAGACAGAGAGAGAGACAGAGAGAGAGAGAGACAGAGAGAGAGAGACAGAGAGAGAGACAGAGAGAGAGACAGAGAGAGAGAGAGAGACAGATAGAGACAGAGAGACAGAGAGAGACAGAGAGAGACAGAGAGAGACAGAGAGACAGAGTGAGAGAGACAGAGAGAGAGAGACAGAGAGAGAGAGACAGAGAGAGAGAGACAGAGAGAGAGAGACAGAGAGGGCTCCTCTACCAGTCAAGGGCAGTTCACCCCAGCCGAGAAATACTTGCTGTTGCCCTTGGGGAAATGTTCGGACAGGCTTAACTCTCCCCACGAAGCCGGTGAAGCCCAAAATAACTGCCCTTTGGAGGGCTCTTGTCCTGATTTTCACGGGCTGTTTTCAAGTAACTCCAAATCAATTGGGCCGTTTAAACCTGGAGGGTTAGCCTCCGCGGACCACCCTTCCCTTGAAAATTATAGTGCAGTGAGCCCTTCCGTTGTTTTGGGTCCTCTCCCAACAGCGGTGTAGAAAACAACTGTAGTACGCCTTCCGGAGGGCATAATGTTTCACGTCAGTCGTTCACATCGGGCACAGGATTTGGAGAGGCTCGGAAGCGGCGAGAGATGCTTTGTGTGGGTGGGAGGGGGGAGGAAGGGGTCATATTCCCCACCGGGGATCCTGAGGGCGAGTGATCCCCATCCATGCTTACTCCTGGCATGAGAGCAGGGACTTCAGAGCAGGGACTTTGTACAATAAGAAACTGGTTAGCTGCCAGCTGGCCGTGTTCCCTTTTCTTCTGTGGGCACCTTCCTGGGGGCAGCCCATTCCTTCTCCATGCATGCGCCGCGCATTGATTATGCTGAAACCGCAGCAAAGGTTCCCGGCCCGTGGACAGATACCCTACTCCCTTTCTGGGAGCTAATTCTGAGCCGGCCCCCGCTGCCTCCACGCCCTCCCCCGAATTTCAACTGAGTATCCGAGTTGGCCTGAAGGAGCACGATAAAACCAGCGTCCAGGAGCAGCTTTAAGCCCAACCGAGATTTGTTCAAGGCGGGAGCTTTCGAGTCTGAGGAAGGGTGCTTGCCCTCGAAAGCTCACGCCCTGAATCAATCTTTGCTGGCCTTCAAGGTGCCACCAGGATGTCAGCGAATAAATCACTCTCACTCCCTGCCTTTCCCCTTTGGTTTCCTTTCGAAAGAACTACTAGACAACGGAAAAAGGTGGTCCAGCCATCAGAGCCCTTGAGGCGAAGCCCAAGAAGGAGCAGTGCGTCCAGCTCTTCGGTGTCCAGCCAAAGCAGCTTCAGCGGCCGCACCAGTGACACCTCCTACCTGACCGTTGTCTTGGACAAGACTTCGATTCAGGAGCAGACTGCCGTCCAGCACCTCTGGGGTAACAAACATGCTTTTCCTCCCCTGACCGTTCGGGATAGTTCTGCAGCTGCACAAATCCGGGTTTTAGTGGGAGGCGGTGCCATGCCTGATTCGGCAGAGCCCCAGAGGTGCCCTTGTGCCCCTGGGGGGGTCCGGCCGGGATCGGAAGAGCCGCTCGGGGGCCCTGCAGTTTCTCAGTTCAATAACCTCTCTAGTTCACGCCGCAGCCGGATCTGGCCCATGCACCGGTTGGCAATCGCCAGGGCAGGAAGGAGGGAGGTCCCAGACACCGCCCCGCCTTCAGGGGCTCTGCCAAACTGTTAGAGGCGCTCATAATACATGAGATGTGTCACCGGTCCCGCTGCAAAGCTCAAGAAGTCTTTGCCGTCCTGCCCGCTTTGTCTTTTGCTGCCAATTGGACGGGTATTATCCAAAAAAGAGAGAGAGAGAGATTAGAGAGATTGTATATCCCAATCCAGTTCGTGGGCGCGTGAGACACAGGAAGATATGAAATACTAGGGAAATAAAGTCAGATGCCCGAGACATTAGAGAAGGGGGAGCAAACAGGCAAAGAAGACGGTTCTAAAGTTGCTAATATCTCCTCTCACAGGGGCAGGTGGGAGGGTGGGGCATGGCTGGAATAGGGTGGGAGGGTGGGGCATGGCTGGAATTTGCTCTCTGGAAATAGCTTTTGGGGAGGGGGAGCATCTGTAGCGTTCTGGACCCCAAAGGGTGGTGGGGGAAGGGGGGAAACGTCTTGTCCTCGCTAAGCGACCCTTTCTGGTTCAGCTCTCGCCATCTTCCACGTATTCTGGGAGAAAGGAACACGGGACCGGCCCCTGCCGCAGGCAGAGATTTTAGCGGCTTTGCGACTTCCTTAGCTGGCTCATGGGACTCTCTTCCCCTCAGGGGGAAGGCAGTCATCCTGGGTTTCCGTTGAGCAGTTCAAGGGGTCACCTCTAGCCGAGCGACAGGAATTCAGGGCTCGCCCACTACCTCTAGCCTCTAGCCTCCCCTCAGAAGCTATGGAGGAAAGGGGTTTTGTCTTGCTGGACATTTCCAGTTCACGTCGCTTCCACCCCAGGGCGGCCCTGTGCATCCACCTTCTCCAAACAGTCCGGCCGTTCGCTGCCTTGCTCAGACCTTGTAAGCAGAGGGCCGTGGCCATCTCCTGCTGAGTCTTCCCGTTTTCCTTCAACTTTCCCTAGCGTGGTCATCTTTTCCAGCGACTCTCCTCTTAAGTAATCCCAGTTCAGTCATTGGAGGCCCTCGGGAGCGTTTGGGCTTCATTGGCTCTCAAAGCCAAATGCACAGGAGCCGTCAGACTGTCAGAGGCAAGCGATGCCTGACCAGGGAGAAGTTGGTGGCCCCGAAAAAAGCAACTTCCCCACAGATTCAGATTGTGAGGTCGACAGCTTCCGACTGTGCTTTCCGCTTGTGCTTCCGCCCTTTCTGGTCACTCAGCCTTCCGCCCTTGGTGTCTCTTACGAAGTCACATCGCGCATCCCTTTCCTTTTAGGTCTCGACGACGACGGGGATCTGAAAGGTGACTTGGACCCAGTGTGTTCTGTGTGTCTTGTAGCCCCCTCGGTTCCTTGAGCGGGAGGGTAACGTTTCAGACCCTTGCAGCCCAACAGGAGGACAGACCACGGTAATACGGGCCAATGGGGACGCGGCAGCTGCCCAGAGCCAATCGGCACTCAGCAACGGCTACACCGGGAATGACTGCGGCATCCTCTCTGAGCGGAAGGAAGTCCTCACCGCCTTCTCGGCAGCCCACATGCCGCCCACCAGAATTTACTCCAGGGACCGGAGCAAAAAACACAAGTACAGTAAGTAGAGGACTGTTCTGGGGGGGAAGTCTGAGAAGGAGCAATGGTCTGCAGAGTCGCCATTGTTTCGGAAAAGATGTTTGACGACTGGATGTTTGAAGGCTGAATGTTTGAAGGCTGGATCGTCTGAGAGAGATGCTGACCTGAACGTGTGGGGTTGATTTGGTCCAGGAGCGTAGTCCACAAGGCTGGAGAGCCGAGACTTCCCCGTGTCCCTACGGCGTTTTGATCCGTGACCGTCTCCTGTGCTGAAGGGGTTTGTGTGCGCTGGCGGAGACAGAAGACCCTCTGCAGAAGCGGCAATTCCAACCTTTTTTTTAAACCAGCCTTTTCCAACCTTTTGGAGCCCCTGAAATGATTTTTCAGACTTTAGAGAGCCCTGGAAGTGATGTCAGCAGGCCACGCCCCCAGAAGTGACATCACCACCCACGTCCGGAGCCTTCCTTTTGCTCCCTCTGCCCTGCTCTGCCTCGCGGAGGCTGGAAAGAAGAGGAGAAGCTGGGAAGTCATCCTGGACCCCACCCCCAATACCACACCACTTGAGGACTCCGGGGATCCATGGACCCCTGGTTTGGAAGTCCGGCTCTGGACCTTAAAGGGAAGCATGAATATTATTTGCTTCTTCCAGATCTAGGTGCTTCGGGCCACTTCTGTCACTGATCGCCTGGGGCTGTTCTCGGGCGGACCGCCGACCCTTAATCTGTTCCGAGAATGTTTGCAGCACCAGCTTGCTACATCCACAGGCCACTGAAACAAGGATTGCCTCGGAGTCGCACCAAAGAGAGCTACTAGGAGAAGTTTTTTTTCTCTTTGTAACTTAAGTACATAATGTGGAAGTTGGACCACAAGGAAGGCCAAGCGTCAGAGAATTGAGGATTTTGAACTCTGGTGCTGGAGAAGACTCTTGCGAGTCCCTTGGACTGCAAGGCAAACAAACTGGTCAGTCCTAGAGGAGATCAACCCTGATTGCTCTTTAGAAGGCCAGATCCTGAAGATGAAACTCAAATACTTTGGCCACCTCATGAGAAGGACGGACTCCCTGGAGAAGAGCCTGATGCTGGGAGCGACTGAGGGCAAAAGAAGAAGGGGGCGACAGAGAATGAGGTGGATGGATGGTGTCACTGAAGCAGTAGGTGCAAACTTAAATGGACTCCGGGGAATGGGAGAGGACGGGAAGGCCTGGAGGATCATTGTCCATGGGGTCGCGATGGGTCAGACACGACTACGCAACTAACAACAACATAATGCAACTGGGCGATTCCAGAGCAGGTCTCGTCCAACGTGATATCCAGCACTTCTGCCACCTTGCCCAGTCCCAGTCCAATTCACCGAGGTTTCTTGTGGTCGACGGCAGACACCGTGAGAGTCGTTTGACAACTGAACACTTTTTGGCCTTCCTGGGCCCACTTCCAAGCCGCTGCACTGCCCACTGGTTTGCCGACGCTCTAAATGGGGTCCGGAACAAAACAAATTGGGAATCCAGCAAAGGCAGGGAGACAGGCTCCGGTTCCCCTCTAACGGGACGTGAATGCTGAAGGAAGGGCTTGTTGGCATGTGCTTGAGCCTTTCCACTAACCTCTAAGAAACGGACACTTTTCCCTTGGCAAAAGTCAGTTCTGCACCTGCTTGACAGTGGAGCAATTCCTCGTGGGGACTCCATAACGGGGCTCTTTTATAGCCGGCGATAAGGACTCTCCCCTGAACCGCTCAAAAGAATGTTTGTTGTTGTTTGGGTGAATGGTGATTCTCGTGTGCAGACTTGGACGACCACGACCGTCGAGGATGCAAATTGACTTCTTTCCTGGAACTCTGGCAGGGAAATGACGTTTGCTCCCCGTGCCTTTTTTACCAGGGGGCCTCACTTTCTACACGAGTAAGATTCTGGAAGCGGCCAAGTCCTCCGTGACGTCTGTCCCGTCCCTCTTAGTGCAGCTCTTTCATGTGGTCTTGCTGCGGCTGGGCTATGAGTTGAAAGGTACTTCTCCTCTTAAGCAGCCACTCTCCCTCCATTGACGCCACACACCACCGCTGAAAGCAACAACCTGTGCCCTTGTGTGTCTGCGTGTGTGCGAGTGCGTGGGTGTGTGTGCACGGTCTCTCCCATCTTCCACTGAGCAGCTTGAGGGGGCCTTCCATTGCGACTTGGCTGGTTCCTTTCTCCCATTCACTTCTCCTCCATGGACCACCTCTTTTCCCCCCATGGAAGCGCTTGGCATGCAGGAGCAAAGCTGCGGGGTGGGTCTCGTCCTTTCTGCCGTGGAATCCCACAGGCTTCACCGGAATACTTCGGCCTTTCTGGCTTTCGCTTTTCATCTTTTCTCTGTTTCCTCCGTGTGTTTCATGTGCCAGTGTTCCCTTTGCTTATGCTAGCCATTAAGAGTTCGTTGTAATTGGTTACAGCCTTGTGAATGCAGCTGGGTTGCCTGGGAGAAGAAGGAATGTGCATGTGTGTAAACTGTGCCACATTGCACAGGGGCAATGTATCTAAACTCAGGTGCCGTCAGGAGGCCCACCAGTGGGGCCAGAAGCCCTCCCACTGCTGCCCCCCTCCCCAAGCACCAAGAAGGCAGAGCATCACTGCCCCAGACCTAAGAACATAAGGGAAGACATGTTGCCTCAGGTAAATAGCCCATCCAGTCCAGCATTCTGTGTCACACAGTGGCCAAAACCCAGGGGCCATCAGGAGGTCCACCAGCAAGGACAGAACCCCACACAGACACTCTTTCCCACCCCCAAGCACACCCCAGAAGACAGCACACCACTGCCCTAGACCGATTGTTCCACCTATATAGCTGCTGGTGGACCTCCGATCTCTCTGTGTCTCCAGCAGGCCTCTGCTCCACAAGTAGCTTTTTGTATTGATTCATATCCTTCCTAGTCTGCCTTTCTCAAGTGGGCTCAGGCAGATTACGCAGAGCGAGTCAACGAAATGGGAAGCATGGCCTGTATTCATGCTTGCCCTTCCCTTTCGGAGCCTTCTTGCTGGTCCCCGTGGCCTGTCGCAAAGAAGAAAAGTCCCTGGGTCTTCCTAGCCTTTGGCTCGCGTAGAACGAAGTGTCAGAAGCGAAGGGGCAGAGCAGACATTAGAGCAGGCACATAATTCAAGAGCGGCCCTCTAGTGTCAAGCTTGAAGAGAACTCACAACAGGCTTCTTAATTAAAGAAAGCTTTATTGGAAATTACTACAAGGCATAGGACTGAAAAGTCAAATCTGACCAGAGTACAGATTTGCCTCAGCTTATCAATACATTTCTCCCGCCCAAAACTTGACAGTTCCCAAGGGAGGGGGGCAAGAGAGAAACCAAATGTATAAAGAAAACAAGCATATATTCACATAACCTTGGGGAGGTGACAACAACCCAGGCTCTGCCGAGAGGCTTCAAACAAGAGATAAGGTTATCACAACAAGTTGTTAGAACTAGCAAGAATACATGGCCTGGGACTTCCAGGCGCCTAGCAATATAAAGCCATATAACTGACATGGAGGAACTCAAGCTAATTTATGACAGGAATTCTACAATCCTGACATCCCTCCGCACTAAAAAGAACTCCCCCTCCCTCAACCTGCGTCCACGGGCCGGGGGCAGTCAGGGAAAGCTCGATGGAATGCTCTAAGGAGGCGGGGTGCTTTCACATTTTCCGCCGCCACCCACTCCCTCTCCCCAGAAGGGAAATCCTTCCAATCCACCAAATATTGGAGGTGGCCCTTGTGTATACGAGAGTCCAAAATTTGTTTGACATCGTAGTGGGTGTCTTTATCGATGTAGATCGGCACAGGCGTGGACAGGGGGGGGGTGCCAATCATCCGGGGCCGGAGCTCTTCGCAGCAGGCTGGAATGAAAAACGGGATGCACATTCCTGTAAGTTTTAGGTAGGGACAACTCCACAGTCACAGCATTAATCAACTTCACAATAGGGAAAGGCCCCACATATTTAGGGCCCAATTTCTTGGACTTCTGTTGACAGCGCAGGTTTTTAGTTGATAGATACACAAGATCCCCCACCTGCCAGGCAGGAGCAGGGGACCGCTTCTTGTCAGCCTGTTGTTTGTAAGCCTGCTTAGCAGCCTTAAGACTGGAGACTATGTCAGGCCAGCCTGCACTGATGGATGCAGCCCACTTGGTGACTTCAGGGGCTTCATTAGACTTTAACTCCCAGGTGGGGGCTGCCACTAAGTCGGTCCCGTACACTATTTTGAATGGAGACACCCCTGTGGAAGCATGTGCCCCATTGTTATAGGCAAATTCGGCAAGCGGCAGCAGAGCTACCCAGTCGTCTTGCTGGTGGTTGATAAAGCAGCGCAGGTACTGTTCCAGAATTTGGTTCACTCTTTCTGTCTGGCCATTGGATTCGGGGTGATAGCCCGATGTTAAGGCTTGCTCCACCCCCAGCAACCTCAGGAGCTCCCGCCAGAACTTGGCAACGAACTGTGGCCCCCGGTCTGTGAGCAAACGCCTCGGGATCCCATGCAGGCGTATTACGTGATTTACAAACATGGAGGCTAATTTGGCCGCTGAGGGCAAGCCTGCGCACGGGATGAAATGGGCTTGTTTTGAAAACGCATCTACTATCACCCAGATCACTGATTTGCCCTGGCTGGGAGGTAGGTCCGTGATAAAGTCCATGGTGACATCAGACCAAGGGCGAGAGGGAGTAGGTAGGGGCTGCAACAACCCTTTTCTTTTCCCCCCCGCGGGCTTGGACACCAGGCAAGTGGGGCACCCCTGCACATATTTTTCTACGTCGGCCCGCAGAGTTGGCCACCAGTAATGTCTCCTGACCAGGTGCAGAGTTTTCACGAACCCAAAGTGCCCCGCAGTTTTGGCATCATGACAAAGTTTCAAAACGTCCCCTCGCGCCTTGGCCGGGACGAAAAGCCTTTCTCCTTTGAAAAACAAGCCCCCCTTCTCGATCAAGTCGGGGCGGAGAGAGGAGAATTTGGAGTCTTGTAGCACCTCCTTCTGGACCCACCCTCCCGGGATCGAGTTTCCCTTCTTGGTTTGACTGCGCGTCACAGCAGCGATTCCCAGTTGGGCGGGAGTGAACACCGTGTCCACCAATGGGTCGCGTTTGCTGTTGTACTGGGGCAGACGTGACAAGGCGTCCGCCAAAAAGTTCAGTTTGCCTGGTGGATGCTTGAGAGTAAAGTTGAAGCGGGAGAAAAACTCCGCCCACCGCATTTGCTTGGCGGAAAGCGAGCGGGGCTGCTTCAGCGCCTGGAGGTTCTTATGGTCTGTCCACACCACGAAGGGGATGGCGGACCCCTCTAACCAATGCCTCCAGGTAGCCAGGGCTAGTTTTACTGCGGCTGCCTCTTTTTCCCAAATCGCCCAATTTCGTTCGGCCCCAGAGAATTTCTTTGACAAGTAGGCTAAGGGATGCAGTTTCCCATCCACCCCCTCCTGTAGAATTACGGCCCCCATTGCCACATCCGAGGCATCTACTTGCACGGTGAATTGCTTGGTTGGGTCAGCGTGAGCCAGCACAGGCTCAGACGTGAACAGGAGCTTCAACCTCTCGAAAGCCTCCTGACACCGGGGGGTCCATTGGAGGGGGGCGCTAGGTCGGCTTGCCGTTTTTCCCCCAGCCTTTGTTTTTAGTAAGTCCGTGAGAGGCAATGCCACCTTAGCAAAATTAGGGATGAATGTCCTGTAAAAGTTTGCGAATCCCAGGAAACTTTGTAATTGCCGCCGAGTGCGGGGCGGTTCCCAGGACAGCAAATCACGCACTTTGCCCGGGTCCATCTCAATTCCCGTCTGGGACACCCGGAAGCCCAAGAATTCCACCGAGTCTCGGTGAAACTCACACTTGGAGAGTTTAGCAAACAATTTGTGCTTCCGCAGCCGCCGGAGCACTTCGCGGACCAATTTTGCATGCTCCCCCACATCCTCCGAGTACACCAAAATATCATCAATGTACACCAACACCCCTTGATACAATAAATCATGCATAATCTCATTAATCATGTTCATGAACACGCCCGGGGCGCCGGCAAGGCCGAACGGCATGACGGTGTACTCAAATTGGCCCAAGGGGGTGTTAAAGGCAGTCAAGTATTCATGCCCCTTCTTTATCCGAACCCGGTAGTAGGCTTCCCTTAAGTCCAGTTTTGTAAAGACTCGTGCCCTCCCCAAATGTCCCAGCAAGTCCTTAATCAAAGGTAAGGGATAGGCATTACAGGTGGAGACCGCATTCAGCCCCCTGTAGTCTGTGCAGAGGCGCAGAGACCCGTCCTTCTTTTTCACAAAGAGGACCGGAGCCACCAAAGGCGAAGTAGCCGGCCTGATAAATCCCCGGGCTAGGTTTTTGTCCAGGAACTCTCTAAGTTCTTTCATCTCTCTTGGACTCATCGAATATAGTTTGGCTTTAGGGAGGGGCTCCCCCTTCTTTAATTCGATAGCACAGTCCGTTTTTCGGTGGGGAGGGAGTTGATCGCATTCTGCCTCAGCGAACACATCTGCAAAGTCTCGGTACTCCCGGGGGATGGTTCCCCCCCCCACGGGAGAGAGCGCGGCCACAACCTGGCTAGGCTGGGGCCGCACATGCCGTTTGCATCGGGGCGAGGAAAATTTCACAGTTCCCTTTTTCCACTTCACTGCGGGATCGTGCTCCCTCAACCAATCCAGCCCTAGGACACATGGGAATGCGGAGTGGGGCGCAACCAAGGGTTGAATTTGCTCCCAATGTTTTTCTACATCCAAGTCCATAGGGAGCGTTTTGACCGTGGCCTCCCCCCCCGGGGCGCACTTCCCATCCAGTTGGGTAATGGGTAGTGGTTCCTCCAAAGGCACTTTTCCCACCCCCAAAGTCTCGGCCAGATCTGGGCTTACCAAAGTCTGTGTGCACCCAGAGTCCACTATGCAATGAACCCCCACGCTGCGCCCCGACTCGGGCTCCGTGAGGGTCGCCGGCAAAAGAATCAGGGGGGAGGCACTCACCACTCGTTTGCCCCTACCGGAGGCCTGCTGGCGGGGCGTCTTTACAGCAGACCATCTTCGTTTCCCGACTGCTCCCCAGATTGCTCGCCATCATCCTGGCCGCTGCTGTCTTCCGATTCCTCCACCACTGAGGCGGCTCCCACTGGTACCAGGAGAGACTTGGCGCTCTTCTTCGGAGCCGGTTTCTTGGTAGAAGCTGCCTTGGCGGGGGTCCCTCCTGCAGGCTTGGCACTGGGCACCCCCTTGGCGGGGCACTGCGCGAGGAAATGGCCAGCTTGACCACAGCCCAAACACAGTCCCTTTTCTATGCGCCGGATGCGCTCGCTCGGTTCCAACTTCGCGCGGGGCTTGACTTTCTTTGGAGTAGACGTCTTCGTCCCCGTCTTGTTGATGGCTCCCTGGAATGCGGCTGCCCTCTCCAGGCGGCTTTCCATTTCTCCCGCCAGCTGGACCCATCCGGCAACCGTGAGCGGGTCCTCCAGGAGGAGACACTTGCTGGACAACTCTCCAGAAAGGCCCCCTATGAACGCGTGCACACGCTGGGGCTCGGTCCAATCCGGAACAGCCGAGGACAGCTCTTTGAACTCCCTGGTGTACTCGACCACGGACATCTTCCCTTGCTTCAGGGCTTTGAGCTTCTTCTCCGCGGTTTCCTTCTCAAATGGCTCTACGTACATGGAGCGCATGGTTCTCAGGAAATGGTCGTAGTTACGAACGGCTCTGGGGTTGTAGCGATAGAGATTCAGGAACCATTTTGACGCCTTCCCTTCCAGGGATTCCCCCACGAACCGAATGCGCTCCGCATCGTCATTAAAGGTGAAACCCATGTCCATCATGTAGGCTTGCAATTGCACCAGGAACGCCGGGAAAGTTGCCGGATCGCCCGAAAACTTGGCTTTAAATTTGTAGGTGCTCCTCATCTCCACCCCACGGAGATGGGGGGGCAGGCGTCCCGGGCCCCAGTTCACCGGGACCATGGCTCCTCGCCCCACGCCCCGGCCAATCCCCGCCGCTGCGCGTGCCGCCGCCGCTGCTCGCTCCGCCAACGCCGCTCGCGCCGCCGCTGCCGCCGCCGCCTGCTCTGCCGCCGCCGCCGCCGCCTCCGCTTCGGCCCGCTCGGCATCCACCTCCGCTCCTTCAGCTCCACCGGCGCCTCCCGCTGCTCCGGCACCACCCACGGCTCCGGCCCCGCCGAGGTCCGCTCCCTCTTCCCTCTGGCGTCGCGCTGCCGCCCTTGCCTCCGCCAGGGCGAGGGCTTCGGCCTCCGCTGCTGCCTGCATCGCCGCCTCTTCGCGTTCCCGCAGGGTGGGGAGTCCTTGTGTCGACCTCCCACCGACTTCTCGAGCGTCCCCTTGCAGCTCTCACAGCAGACGCCGCGCTTCGCGCTGTTCCTCCGGGTCCAACCGGCCCGAGACGTCCTGCAGCCAATTGGTCACCTTCTCCAACTTCTGCTGTAGGTCCCGCATACCTCCGACGGGTTCCGACCCGTAGCTGGGCATTCCCAGTTGATCCGGCCACTGCTCATCCCCCGTCAGGTGGTCGTACTTCGACAGCCTCCTGCGTTCGGTGATGTGCTTTTCCAAGAATTCAGCATGCCCCGGAGTCACCTCCGTAAGGGCTCGGAGCATGCCCGAGCTGTAGGGGCCCGCTCCCGCCCCATCGCTCTGGGAGAGGTCCCAGTCCAGGCCCTCTCCTGGTTCCGAAAAAAGGTTTCCTTCACCCTGCATGTTGGCAGGTGAAAGGAGTTGTGAGATTTGACTTAATGTCAAGCTTGAAGAGAACTCACAACAGGCTTCTTAATTAAAGAAAGCTTTATTGGAAATTACTACAAGGCATAGGACTGAAAAGTCAAATCTGACCAGAGTACAGATTTGCCTCAGCTTATCAATACATTTCTCCCTCCCAAAACTTGACAGTTCCCAAGGGAGGGGGGCAAGAGAGAAACCAAATGTATAAAGAAAACAAGCATATATTCACATAACCTTGGGGAGGTGACAACAACCCAGGCTCTGCCGAGAGGCTTCAAACAAGAGATAAGGTTATCACAACAAGTTGTTAGAACTAGCAAGAATACATGGCCTGGGACTTCCAGGCGCCTAGCAATATAAAGCCATATAACTGACATGGAGGAACTCAAGCTAATTTATGACAGGAATTCTACAATCCTGACATCTAGAAACGTAACAGAAAGAGTGGTGCCACTGCCCAAGGGCTTGGGAAGAGGCAGGGCACCCGTGCAGCTCATTAAAAACCGGTTTCCAGGTAAGTCTTCCACACCTGCCTTGCTTTTCGAGCACAACATTGTCCGTTCCACTCTCTGTTGTAGGCCAATGAGCTTTAGATGTGCCCATTTCCCGGGGCTTCTGGGCTGCAGTCCATTGCTTCCCCCCCTCACTGTGGTGCTGTGTTCTTTCTCCTTCCCTGAGCTCTGGATAACACGCGAAAGCAGCTCTCTGGGCTGGGCTTCCCGTCCTTCCCCCGGTGAAAACTTCTTTCTTCCTCCCCTTGCTACAGCTTCTTCCGATCCCTACGGAAGCATGGATGTCCAAGGAACCGTCAAGGAGGACTACCAGCTGGGCACAAATGGAGGGTACTTCTGTAAGTGTAGCTTGCTGGTTTTGGGTCGTTGTCATGGGAGGGGGGTGGACCGGTGTGTTCAGACTTCTGGGCGTTGCCGTGACAGTCTGTGGCTTTCTCGAGGCTGGAGGTGACATCTCGCATTGGCGCGCGCATGCATCCCACCCCCGTCCTCACTCCTCCTGCCGCAGAGAATCGGCCCTTTGCAAATTCAAATAAATTAGTCTGCGCTTGTTATACACCTAGCCCAGTTTCCAGAGAGTGCAATGACCTATAAATCAGTCTGCTGAAGTTTTCGGTTTATCGCACAACACAGGGCCAGGGAGGGCCACAGTGTGTCTTGCCTGTGGTACAGTCCAGCACAGACTCCATCTCAGCCTTGCCCCACCGCCCCTCTGAGTTGCTGAGTGCTCCCTGGCTTGGTTGACAAGTGGCGAAGCCCCCCTCTCCTCCCACAGTAGGGAGACTGCTTCTGTAGCGCCCCAGTGAGGGGCTTCTTCCAAACTTTTAGCCCTGACCTGGCTCTCGGAAGCTAAGCAGGGCGGACCCTGCCTAATCTTTGTGATGAGCGATCTCCAAGGACTTGGGTGCTGGTTTCTCCAATGGCAAGCATCCCTTGTCTACCAGGCAAGCCTGGGCCCCCTGGCTGCAGTCAATAGATAACTATCCAGACTTTTAGTGGTGTTGTACCCCCGCCGACCTCACATGCTCATGGCCGCCACCTTTCTCCGGGACGTGCTCGCAGTGCGTCTCTATCTGTTGCGGATCCGTGGCAATGAACTGTCTTGTATTAACGGATTGTTACCGTAACCAACAGGTGATGACTGTAAGGGGAAGAAACAGCTTGAGGTGCACACAGCAGCCAACATGCGCTCCTCACGGTCTAAAGGGGTCGCAAGGACCATTTGGCACATCTTTTCGTACACAGGTTGACATGTCCTCTCTCTCTCTCTCTCTCTCTTCTTTTGTGTGTGCGTTTTGATTTCTCTGATTTCCTGCACAAACCTCTCCCTCGTTGATCGCTCATATTTCCGGTTTTGCTTCCCAAGCTTCCTTGCAAAGGAGGTCAGGCTGAAATCGTCTCAGGACGTAGCACCTCTGCCCCCCCCCCCATCATTTGGCATCATTGCACATGGCACGCAAGGGTCCTCCAGGAGAGGCCATGGCTCAGTGGAAGAGCCTCGCAGAAGGTTACAAGCAGGGGTGCGCGCTTCGGCTCGGTTCGGCCAGCTTGCCGATCACCAAAGCCCAAGGCAGCCAGCAGCGCAGAGAGGAGGGGGGGTGGCGCACCAGATTGGTGTCCTGCGTGCCGCTTGAGGCTTCGGCGATCGCCAAGGTGGCCGAACCGAGCCGAAGCACACACCCCTACTTCCAAATTCGATCCCCGGTCTCTCCAGTTTGAAAGGATCATAGAGGAGAGGATGTGGAAGACCCCTGGCCGAATCCGTGGAAAACTGTGGCCAACACGAGTATCAATCAATCAAACTTTGTTGCAGTCGTTCCGACCAAGTTGTGTGAAGTTAATACAGAAAAGAGCAAAAGAATGTGGTCTTTTAATATAACACAATTTGAAACTGACCATAAAACAGAACTTAAAATGATGCTGATCCGAGCAGAGCCTCCCGACCTTGTTGGCCTGACGGTTTGACTCAGCGGGAGGCACCTTCCCTAGTGTTTGTGCCTGTTCAGATGACAGCAGCTGGAGCAAAATGTGATTCACACAAATAGAGTCTTCCCGGGAAGCGTAGAACCGGCCCCTGCCATGGCTACAGTAGATCTACATCCGCCCCTCCGGTTTTCGGGAAGAGGCCAGAGGATTCTTTGTTGGCAGGGAGAGATGACAGTGAAGTGATGAAGATGGAGATCCGTTGCCAGGCAACGCCCCCCAAGCCGTTCGGGACCGGGCCGGCGAGGGCTCTCCGGTGATCTGAACGGGGGAAGCGCTTTAGGAATGGGCTGGGCTTGTCGGGGTGTCAAAGCTGCCGTGTTCCTGCATTTCCTGCAGAAAAGGCTTTCCCTCAGGGGCACTCGCAGCACAGAGATGAAAAGCTGTGATTTAAGATTCCTTGGCCATTGAGGGGCCCATGGCATCCCTCTCCCCACCCGTGTGATTTTCCAGTTAGGAAAACAAAAAGGCAGAGCATAGGTTGGATGGTCTTGGATGGTTCTCATCAGATCTCCAGCTAAGCAGGGTCGGCCATTGTGATTGGGACAGGAGGTGGCCAAGGTAGTCCTGGGTGCTACCAGAGGGGACGGACATGCATTGGGGGTTTAGAAATTGGCAAGGATGCTCCCTTGAGGGCTGGGGTCATGCCTACAGCACTCTGCTGTGTATTCACTGGGTAGAAGCAGAGACACACCGTCAGCCGAAGAGGCGTAGGCGGAAAGAAGCAGTTTTGAAGCTGGTGAGGG